>NC_042618.1:190446906-190759979 GCF_901001135.1 Rhinatrema bivittatum | reverse complement strand
GGACGGGGACAGAGTGAGAGTGTGAGAGAGAGAGAGAGAGAAAAAGCCTAGCCATAATGCTCTCACACTAGATAGGTATTTATATTTCTATGGGAGGCCCACTTAGTAACTCGAGGTGAGGTTTAAGTATTAGTGTAGGGGTTAGGGGGCCACACTGACATTCAAAGTGAGACGTACGAACAGAACAGTGCTCTCTTATGAAGATTTGATGACCTTCGGAGTGAGGAAACTCAGCCAAAGATGAGATTTGTGCAATGTTCTCTCAACCTAGCTTGATGGACTCTCTGCCTGGGTAACGCCATATAGCACTTTGATAAATGACCCCCTTAGCTGGATAAGTACATTCCACCACAGATCCCTCCCTGACTTATTCAGCTAAATCTTTAGCTGGATAAAATTTAGCCAGCTAAGTCTGGGGCAATCAGACAAGCAGGACTTTAAATCCCACAGTTTATCCAGTTAAGTCCAGGACTTAACCTGAGAAACCACTATCAATATTGACCCCCACAGTATTTTAGGACTTATAGATAGCCCTTCTGGAGGCAACTATATTTCTACTTCCTGAAACCTGGACCGTTTTTTTGGAACATAAACTTGTCAGCAGATATAAAATACATATCTGTCGAAACAGATAAAAGAAACATGATGAAAAATAACAATGTCAGACAAACTAGCTTACCTCTCTCTTCATGTCATCATCTTCATCCATAATATCATATACTTTCTCTAAGAGTTTGACTCCCAATCCATGCACTACATCCGCTCTCAGTGCCTCAATCACTCGCCTAACCTTTTCTGGAGCAGAAATAGCATCTAAAATGTAAAGGAATATTAGTTGTTTACGGTAAATTTTTTTCAAAATTTCTAAGACTGAGAAGCCCTTAAGACTTTTACTAATGGTGTTTTAGGGACAAATATCTAGTGTGCTCCATTACCCTCAGTCCCAGGCACAGTCATATCTAGCCAATTTTCTGTGAGATGGCCTTCACTCTCCTTTCTCCCTTATGGTAAAAGTTCTATGGAAAGAGTTGGAAAAGCCAAAGCTAAGCAGGGATCAGCATTCATAGTCTATGAAAGCAGCATCTTTAGCCAAAGTTTTTGTTACTTCTTATATTTTTCACAATTTTCAATATAACGCTCACATCAGAACAAAGCCCAAGGACCAAAGAGCTGACAGGCTTCTCTGAGACTATGCAGGTATCAGGGATCCACTGTGAGAAATAAAGATGACACCTGGCTGACTCATGATAGATAAAACATACCCAACTGTCACACACAATTTTTAAATGAACCGAAGTATCCCTATGGATTTTCTTATGCAGTAGTTCAAGCTAAGTTATTCAAAACTGGATAGTAATGTTCCTTAAACACCTGAAGGAAACTCGCTGAAATTGAAGTCTTCAGGATCCTCTGCTGCCTTTCCATGCAGAATCAGAGTGTCGCGGTACTTGCGGTGAAGTTTGAACTCAGATTTGGGAAAAGCACTTGGAGAGGGGTCAAACCGATCCCTAGACTCCAGTTTCAGTGTCTGAGTCATCAGCTGAACCAAATCCTGCATTTCATTTGAATCTTTTCTGAAGAGGAACAAAAACAAATCATCAAAAATCTAGCACACCTTTGAGGCCCTTTTCAATGAAGGACTCAATCATACATAGAAATCTCAGTTATACAAAAGGCAGAGAAGATAATTTTCAAGAGTTGCGTGTGTAACATACTATCATAGCAATTTCCAAAAGCCATTTATTCAAGCAAAGTGCACTTATATGAGTAAATCCTATGGACAATTCAATGGCATATATTGTAGCAATTTTCAAAAGCCCACTTACTCGAGCAAAGTGTATTTACATACACAAAACCCAATTTTAAGCATGTAAATGTTTTTTAAAAACAGGGTCTTAAAGAACTTGTGAGGCAGTGTTTCCCAATCCTCACCTGAAGGCACACCTAGCAGTCAGGTTTTCATGATATCTGTAATGAATATGTATGAATAGATTTGCATATATTGGGAGCAATGTTTCCCAACCCTCTCCTGGAGGCATATCTAACCAATTGAGTTTTCAGGATTTCCACAATGAGTATGTATGGGATAGATTTACGTTTCCCTGGTCTCCAATGCATGCTAATCCATCTCATGCATGTTCATTGTGGATATCCTTAAAACCCAACTGATTAAGTGAGTCTATGAGAGAGGGCTAGAAAACACTGCATTGGAGATTCAGTGTACGCATAGCTATCTCATGCATGTTCATTGTGGTAATCCTGATAACTCATGGACAGGAAGTCCAGGAGAGGGTTGGGAAACACTGATAAGGTTATTTATCTCTGAATTGCGCCTTAAAAGTTTTCCCTATTTTCTTTTTACTTGCGTTTCAAATTTTACACTTCATGAATATACTTGATAAAGAAATGGAGAAGTTACTTACCTGATAATTTAATTTTCCTTAGTGTAGACATATGGACTCAGGACCAATGGGTATAGTGTACTCCTGAGTCCTGATAGCAGTTGGGAGATGGAGTCAGATTTCAGTCTGACGTCAGCCTACATATACCCATGCAGGAAGCTCTGCTCTTCAGTATTCTCTTCGAAAAGCAATTGTGGACATATGTGTGTTTTAATAACTTGATTAATTTGGCCTGGTTGAATTTATTTCCAACTGGAGACCTCCAGTGCACTCAACCGAAAAACGCCGACACCCGGCATCTATGGGTATCTTAACTAGAGGTAAAGCCTGGCTTACCCGTGCTTGTCTTGCTCTCAGGGATTGTCACCCAAGGTTTCTGGGTTTTGGGGCAGCCGTGGGCGAGATGCTGAGTCCATCTGTCTACACTAGGGAAAACGAAATTATCAGGTAAGTAATTTCTCCATTTCCTAGCGTGTAGCAGATAGACTCAGGACCAATGGGATGTACAAAAGCTACTCCCGAACCGGGTGGGAGGCTGCTCTTGGCCCACTTAGTACTGCCCTTGCAAATCCTGTGTCCTCCCGGGCCTGAACATACAGGCGGTAGAACCTTGAGAAGGTGTGAATGGAGGACCACGTCGCCACCTGACATATCTCGGTGGGTGACAGTATCTTGGTTTCTGCCCAGGATACTGCCTGGGCCCTTGTGGAATGGGCCTTGACTTGTAGAGGTGGAGGCTTTCCTGCCTCTATGTAGGCCGCCTTGATTACTTCTTTGATCCAGCGGGCTATGGTTGTCCGCGAGGCCGCTTCCCTTGTTTCTTCCCGCTGTGAAGGACGAATAGGTGGTCCTTTTTTTGTACAGATTCCGATCTCTCCAGGTATCGGACTAGGAATCAGCCGATGTTAAGGTGGCGTAGAGCGCATGAGTCTTTATGCTCGTCTGGAGATGGCAGTGAGATGTTTTGGTTTAGATGGAAATGAGAAACCACCTTTGGAAGGAAGGAGGGGACAGTGCGGTGCTGTATGGATCCCGGTGTGAATCTAAGGAACGGTTCTGACAGGATAGTGCTTGAAGTTCAGAGATGCGACGGGCTGAACATATTGCCACTAGGAATGAAGTCTTCAAGGTCAGGAGCCATAGTGACAGACTGCGAGTAGGTCTGAAGGAAGCTCCCGCCAGGAAGTCTAGTACTAGATTGAGATTCCACAGGGGCACAGGCCACTTTAATGGTGTTGGATTTGCTTGACCCCTCTCAGGAAATGGGAATCGTCTGGATGGGATGATAGACTAATGCCGTCCACTTTGGCTCTGAAGCAGGCCAGCACGGTCACCTGAACCTTGATGGAGTTGAGAGACAACCCCTTCCTTCAAGCCGTCCTGCAGAAATTCCAGGATCATGGGGATTTTGACTGTCCGCGGAGAGATGTCGCGGACCTCACACCAGGCTTCGAATATTCTCCATATCCGTACGTATGTTAGAGACATGGAAAACTTG
Organism: Rhinatrema bivittatum; assembly: GCF_901001135.1. NCBI lineage: Eukaryota > Metazoa > Chordata > Amphibia > Gymnophiona > Rhinatrematidae > Rhinatrema > Rhinatrema bivittatum. Next base: position 190,756,079 of record NC_042618.1, on the reverse strand, counting down.
CGTGCTCGGAGCAAGGTGTCAATCACTCCCCCGAGTAGCCACTCTTCATCAGGCGAGTCCTCTCAATGGCCAGACCATAATTTATTTATTTATTTATTCGCTTTTTTATACCGAAATTTAGCTCTAAGCCTTCATTCCGGTTTACAGATATAACAACTTATATTATAATATACATAAGAGAGAATAGAGTTGGGTCTTTGTGGAGGATCAGTCCTTGCTGGAGCAGGTCCCTGTGTGGGGGTAGACACAGAGGGTTCCCCGCCAGAAGTCCTCGCATATCTGCGTACCATGGCCTTCTTGGCCAGTCTGGGGCCACTAGAAGTACTAGCCCCCTGTGGTGTTCTATCTTGCGGATGATCCCACCCAGTAGTGGCCATGGGGGAAAAGCATACAGCAGGTCTTCCTGTGGCCAGGTCTGGATGAGGGCGTCGATTCCCTGGGATTGTGGTTTTCGTCTGTGGCTGAAGAACTTGGGAACTTGGGCGTTGGACAGGGTTGCTAGAAGATCCATGGCTGGTGTTCCCCAGCGGTTTACTGTCAACTGGAAGGCTGTGGTCGATAGCATCCATTCCCCTGGGTCTAGACTCTCTCTGCTGAGATAATCTCCCGCTATGTGGGCAGCTGAGATCCCTTGTAGGTTTGCTTCCTCCCACACCATTAGGGGGTCTATTTCCAGGGACACCTGTTGGCTTCTGGTTCCTCCCTGGCGGTTGATGTAGGCAACTGTTGTGGCGTTGTCGGACATGACTCTGACAGATTCGCCCCGGAGTCTGTGACTGAATCGAAGGCAGGCTAGTCTGACTGCCCGGGCTTCCAGTCGGTTGATGTTCCATCCCGACTCTTCCTTGTCCCATTGGCCCTGGGCCGTCAGTTCCTGGCAGTGGGCTCCCCACTCTCGTAGGCTTGCATCCGTGGTGAGCAAAACCCAGGTCGGTGGGGATAGCCTTACTCCCTTGCTCAGATGGTCTTCTTGTAACCGCCATTGGAGCTGGGTCTGCACCTCTGCCAGTAGCTGGAGGCAAAAGGAGTAGTTCTGGGACATCGGGTTCCATCGCAACAGTAGGGAATGTTGTAGTGGTCGCATGTGGGCCCTTGCCCATGGAACGACTTCTAGCGTTGATGTCATGAGGCCGAGGACTTGGAGGTAGTCCCATACATTGGGGCGAAAACAGGTCAACAGGTTTCGCAACTGGTCCATCAGTTTCCTTCTCCTTGTAGGGGGAAGAATGACCTTGTCTTGTCTGGTATCGAACCAGACTCCCAGGTATTCTAATGATTGGGAGGGCTGCAGGCAGCTCTTGGTTGTGTTGTTGACTCACCCAAGATTCTGCAGTAGATTCTTGACTCTGGTGGTTGCCTGGTGACTTTCCTCTGGAGATTTTGCCCTGATCAGCCAATCATCCAGATATGCATGTACGAGGATTCCTTCTTTCCTCAGTGTCGCCACCACTACAACCATGGTTTTGGTGAACGTCCGAGAGGCAGTAGCTAGTCTGAAGGGTTGCACCCGGAACTGGTAGTGATGGTTCAGTATAGCGAAGCGTAGAAAGCGCTGATGGTCGTGATGGATCGGGATGTGGAGATAGGCTTCCGACAGATCCAGAAAGGTCAGAAATTCTCCCGGCTGTGCTGCCCTTATGACCGAGCGTAGGGTTTCCATGCGGAAGTGTGGTACCCTCAGGTAGCGATTGATGGACTTGAGGTCCAGGATGGGCCGGAACGTTCCCTCTTTCTTGGGGACGATAAAATAGATGGAATAGTGCCCAGTATTTTGTTGGTGCATGGGCACCGGTGTTATCACCCTTAGGGTGAGTAGTTTTGTCAGTGTGGTTTCCTCTGCCGTCTGCTTGGAGGGGGAGTGGCATGGTGATTTCACAAATTTGTCTGGAGGGATACTGTGGAAGTCCAGGTTGTATCCCTCTCGAATGATGGTTAGGACCCACTTGTCTGACGTTATCTCGACCCATCTTTGGTAGAATAGGGCAAGCCTGCCCCATGGCTTCTTCCTGTGGATGGGTCTGTTGATTCTCATTGTGGGGTGCGGCTGGGGCCTGGACCTGAGCTGGCTCCCCTCTTGTTGTGTCTGTTCAGAAAGGTCTGGCTCCTGCCTGTGGGACGAGGTGCTTGGTATTTGTTTTTGTATGGTCTAAAATGCTGGGATTCTCTGCCCTTGGATCTTCGGGGAGAGGGGCATTGGTTTCTTTTGTTCCTGTCCTCCGGTAACCGAGGTACTGGGGATTCGCTCCATTTGTCGGCTAACTTCTCCAGTTCGCTTCCGAACAGGAGGACTCATTTAAAGGGCATTCTCGTGAGTTTCGTCTTGGAAGTCGTGTCAGCTGACCAACTTCGGAGCCAGAGTTTCCTGGCTGAGGTGCGCACCAGGTCAGAGGTCACATCCGTGAGGAAAGATATCGCCGGTTCTAATGTTTTGACGGACGTGGTTGCGTCCCTGGACAGCGACAAGCAGGCACGTATCACCAAGGCACAGCAGGCAGCGATCTGCAGGACATAGCTGTGACATCAAATGACTGTTTAAGGATGGATTCCTGACGTCTGTCCTGGGCATCCTTGAGTGCAGCTTCTCCTTCGACTGGAATGGTAGTGTGCTTTGAGACAGCGCAGACCATAGCATCCACTTTTGGGAACCCCAGGAGTTCTTTGGCTGAGGGTTCCAGGGGATATAGGGCTTCTAGGGCCCGTCCTCCTTTGAAGCTGGCCTCCGGGGCATTCCATTCCAGGTCAATCAGTTGTTGGACGGCGTGCAGCATTGGGAAATGGCATGAGGCCTGACAGAGCCCAACCAAAACAGGGTTAGTCTTTGGCTCCGCTGCGGTGCTTGTGCCTGGGATGGCCAGAGTCTTCAGGCTCAGAGACACGAGATCTGTTAACTCGTCTTTGGAGAAGAAACGCATCATAGTTCGGTATGGTTCCGTTCAAGAAGGAATTTCTCCTTCCTCCAGGGAGTCTGGCTCTTCCTCCGAGGTGTCTGTGTCCCCCAAGGGGAGGCTTTTGCCCAGCAGAGGCACATCTCGGGGAGGTCGAGGGGATCCTAGAAGGTTTTGTTCTTCCGGTGGAGACAGTGGCTGTGTGACAGGTGGCATCGATTGCGCCTGGACAAAGGTTTGCAGCCCTTTGAAGAATTCCACCCAGGAAAAGGTCCCTGGGTCTATATTGAATCCAGTAATGTTCCCCGAGGAGCCCATCTGAGGAGGCCTTGAGCTGCATTCCTCTACTGGCTGAGAGAGGCCTTGCCTCAGTTCCTCCAGAGCCTCTTCGCTCTGTAGGCACAGGGCAGAGGCCACTTCGTGTTGTGCAGCTCTCAGGTGGCAGGCTGGGCAGAGGGCTTGTCCTTTGGCTTTCATGGCCGGCGGTGCCATGATTTGTGCACGTGGAGTGATTCAAAACTCGTCTATGCGCGTATGTGTGCGCGCCGGGATGCTTATTTGTGCGTTCCGGGTGCGCTGACGCTGTGCGTGCAAGAGGCAGAAAATGTGCGTGCAGGCCTGCGCATAGGGAGATGCACACGCCGCTGTGCGCACAGGTTTATTTGTGCACCCAGCACCATTGAATGTGCCGCTGTGCGCCCGGCACCATTGTGCGCATCGCTGTGCGCACGGCACAGATGCACGCACCACTGGGCGCACAAGTAGGTTGTGTGTCCGGCTCGCCGCTGTGCACACGGCTCAGTTGTGCAGACAATACGGCGATCAGGGGGGAAATGGCGCCGACAACCATGTGGGCAAGATGGCGACCCCCCTGGAGGGTCTCCACGTGGAAGGACCCTCGCACTGGATCGGGGCCTAGCCTGGACGGGGCTGCTCAACCCGATGGCACAGACGCCGGATGGCGATCTGTGCTGCTCACCGAGCCTTGGAGACCGGAGACTTAAATAAAGTTTTCTACCTTACCTTGTCTCGGCATTTCCCGGTCTCGTGCCGGGCAGTCTCCAGCTGCGGGGGGAGAGGGGAATACCTTCACCGCCGCGACACCCACTGCCTCTCAGCCACTCACGGGGCTAAGTCCACGCCGGGAACCCGCTACTGGACAGAGGCTTACTTCAGGGATCTCGGAAATCACCTCAGGAATTCTCGACTGGGGGAGGGACTCTTAAATATCACCGCAGGAGAGCGGGGCTCGTCTTGTAGAGGTAAGATTTTCTTTCTTCTTTTGGTTTGGATTTTGTAACGCTGTGCAAGCGTGTGTAGAGTCCCAAACTGCTAAGGAGATGGAGAAATACTGAAGAGCAGAGCTTCCTGTACGGGTATATGTAGGCTGATGTCAGATTGAAATCTGACTCCGTCTCCCAACTGCTTTCAGGAGTACACTATACCCATTGGTCTTGAGTCCATCTGCTACACGCTAGGAAAACAAACATTATATACTGGAAAATAGCACTTAATTCCAAATCCATAATTAACTCAATTCAAGGACAAAAACCCTGAGGCAGGGATAAAAGGAAAAAAAAGGTAAAAAGACAAATTGACACAGAAGAGAAAAAAACAAATTGATGGGAATCAACAGACCTAATATCTATCGACATACCATCAGAGCCTACTCTATTAAGCCACTCTCTTCTTCCAAAGCAACTGGGTTTTGTTTTTTTTTAAACTTCTAAAAAATACCTCAAAAATATATATGAGACATCAGACAATTTTACCATACATTTGCAAGGAAACTGTAGTATGAAATTAGCACTAAGGAGGAATACTACCTCTTGGTGCATTGCCATAGATTTTTTATTCTGCACCTCTGACAGGTCTTGCACAGGTCTGGCAAGACTCAAATCTTCTGTAAAAACAGAGGCACAAAAGTGTGAAAATGATCTGAAGTCACTATCAGCTTAGCTGCTTAAATATAAAATGTAGGATGATGGCACTAATCTTTTGCCCAGGATCTCTAGGTGTTCAAAAGTAGCATATCTTTTCTGTGGAAAGTCCTTCCTTCTACCCAGTTTAAAAGGAGGTAGTACTAATCCTTTCTGTGAAAAGTCCTATTAAATGTAAAAAAACAAGGTGGCACGAGAAATCCTACTGTGAATAAGAAAAATACTATTGTTCAGCAAAACTGTGGTCACTCTTGAAGGAAATATCTGCACCATGGCTCTAAAGCAAAAGAAAGTGCCTTAATATCATATCCATAACAGAAAGTTCCTTAGAGATTGTCAGCCTATTTGATATTAAAGGTAAAAGAAAAAGCTTTTCCAATCAAAGGATAAACTATCTTCAACTCTACAAACTTCTCTTAAGTATTTACAATCTTTTAAAAATTAGTATTTTGAAAATTTAGCAATCTTCTTGATCATCTTTCTGAGTGTTCTCCATCTTTGATTTTTCATCTAGCATTTATGTGATCTTCAATCAATACTTAATTCTGGGCCTGCAGTGTTTGAACCTTACTTTCCCTTTCCAACAAATGTTTCCTTGTCCTTCTGCTCCTTCTGGGAGAGGAGGGCAACACTGCCCACTGCAGCCGCTGATTCCCCAAGCAGCCCGAAGCCGCAAACAGAAGAGCTACATTGCTCCCTTACCCAGCCTGGGCCTGTCCCAATGATCAAACCAGGAACAGCCCGAGAAGTTGCTGCTGAAAGAAAAATGTAACTTTTTTTTTTGTTTTTTTTTTTAAAGAAACAGCAGCCACAGCAAAGGATGAAATTCAAGCAAAAAAAAAAAAAAAGGAACACACCTCTGGGAAGGAACCTTCAGAGGATAAGAGGGAACCAGGACCCTTGGCTATCAGACACCTGGATCTGCTGAGTTACCAACCCCACGCTCGCCCGGCTCAGACTGAGGGATGGCCCACGAAGTACCTAGCACCTCAGGGAGCGTCTTCTAACTTATCTTCTTCTGTCCCTTCTTTCTTTCTTTCTTTCTTTTTTTTCTTAACTGCAGGTTTGCACCTCTACCATCTGCTGGAGACAGAGAAATTCTGAGGGTCTGCAGGTGGCACTCTCTGTTATGTATCAGTGCCTCAAAGTTTTTAGTTCTCTGCCTGCATCTGTTGGTAGGGATGCAAAACCCACTTGTCTGGATTGATCTGGGGTACGAACAGGCATAGAGCTTTCAGCTGGCTAAGAGTCATACAGGCTACGATTTAAAAAAACAAATAGAAAAAAGAAAGGGAAAAGTTACTTTGTATTGAGAATGGTTTTCTAAGGCTAGGAGATATTTTATGAGGATTACCATGTGCCAGTTCACATGTCTGAGTGCTGTGCTCTCTGTAACCATTAAAAGGCAGCAGTGTCTGACAGCACGTAGTGTTCACCTTGAAAATGTGATGATAAAACAGAGGAAAATCTAATAAGGAGTGGAGACGATGAGAGGTATACAGTAATAGGTACAGACCACAGTAGTAGATTGTATAGCGCTGGTTACGTTCATGTAACCTTGTCTTACAGAATTCAATTGAAAAGACTTAGCAAAGAATTAATTTTAACATATTCATCGTTTATTCACAGTTGCTTGAAGAAAACAGAGTACATCAAACAGAACAAGCTTATAATCTGGGGTCTTACTAGCCTGAAACTAGTGCATAAGTATATTTTAAACTCAGAGACATTCCCATAGAGAGAACAGCTAATGGCAGTTTCTTCCATTGTGACTGGCATGCTGCCATCTTGAGAACTCTTGAGCAGTTATTGGCTCTGCACAGCGGCATAGAATTAACCCTCCAAATGCTGAAATATCCCAGAGAGAGAGCAGCTAAGTGTTTCTCCCCTTGTTTCTGGAATACTGCCATCTTGAGTGTTTTTAAACAGTTACAGCTCTACATAGCTGCATATGATTAAAAACAAGGACTCTGCTGTTTAACTCTCCAAGTGCTGGAACAAAGTGATTATTGCCAACAGTCCTGCCTCTGGGGGGTTTTCTCCCCCAGATCCTTACAATTCCTATACAAAGCCTTTCAGCCTTTAAAGAAAAGAAATTAATTCTGAGAAATATGAGGTCTCAATAATCTGTATGTTTCACTAAGTTGAAATTTAGCTATGAAAAATTCAGCTTATCTTCCGGCAAAGGGGGAACTGGAGATTCGCCCCACTTACTGGCCAGTTTCTCCAAATCGCTCCCAAACAAGAGTGAGCCTTTAAAAAGCCATTTTTGTAAGATTAGCTTTGGAGTTCCCATCGGCTGACCAGCTCTGCAGCCACAGTTGATATCTGGCTGCTATGACGGAAGCCACTCCTCTAGCCAAAGTATGGACCAGATTGCAGCCTGCATCTGTTAAAAAAGTGGCGGTGGGTTCCATAACTGTTCAAGAACTCACTCCAGAATCATCATTCTTCTGAGAGAGAAGTAGACAAGAGTGAGTCACTACAGAGCAACAGGAAGCTATCTGTAAAATCATCGCCACTGCCTCAAAAGCCTGCTTAAGGATGGCCTCAATCCTCCTATCATGTACATCCTTCAAGGTCATTCCTCCCTCCACAGGGATAGTCGTCCGCTTAGAAACAGCACAAACAAGTGCATTTATTTTTGGAAAATACAAACGCTCTTTCACCACTGGATCCAGGGAGTATAAACCTTCCAATGTCCAAACTCCTTTAAAATTTGCCTCCGGAGCGTCCCATTCAAGATCAATCAATTCTTGAATGATTTCCATAACAGGGAAAAAAACAAGAAGCTTTGAGGTCACGTGATTCGATGAGTCAGTGCAGCATGTCTAGCTGGCTCTGAATACCATCCCTTGCAATCCATAAGATTTCTTGAACATTCCTGGTTATTAAACAAGTATATGCAAAGATCTTCGTGGATTATGCCCTTAAATGGAGTGAGAAAGGAGAAAGACAAGCAGACAGGTGGTGTGGACAAGACGACTAACGTTGGTGAGAATCTGAACACTTCTACCTCACACGCCACCTCTGCTTCTGATATTACAGCAGTAGTGGTATCTGCTTTGAACAGCCATTTTACCTCCCTATCAGAGCAGATCGCAGAGCTGCAATCTTCACTAAATGAAATTGGGCCAAGATTAGATGTGATGGAAGGATGAATTTTGGTACTTGAGGACGACTCTGGTGCTGACACAGGAAAACTTGTCTCACTGACAAAATTGGTAGAGAAACAGGAAGAGAAGATAGAGGACTTGGAAAATAGATCTAGACAAAACAATGTCAGTTTGATCTGTGTACTGGAGGATGTTGAAGATAGTAACCTAGCACGCTTCCTGGAGAACTGGCTGCCTGAGGCTCTATCCATCTCTGAGCTCACCGGTGTGCTTCAAATAGAGTGAGCTCACAGGCTAGGTAACAGAAAAGATGGGGAGACTCAACCGCGGATCGTTATTGCAAAATTTCTCAACTGGTTCCATAAATAATAGATTCTATGTGCCAATCGCAAGTCTCTAGAGCTGAGGTATTATGGCAGGGTAGTAAGGCTCTTTCAAGATTATTCCTACAAATTATCGCTCAGATGTAAAGAATTTAACCCGATCTGCTCTGCGTTAGCGAAAAAACAAGTGAACTTCACGTTGCTGTACCCAGTGAAATTGAAATTTAGAGGTTGGCACCAAAACAAATCACTCATATTTGAGCAGCTCCAAGAGGCAAAAGAGTTTTTGGCACTTTTGTGACTCTTATCTGAAACAATACATTACGGAGCCTGTTGGCTCCTCAGTGCCAGTTCTGCGATTTACAGAACTTATACAAACTTTGACGATTCATGTTATGGGGCCCTTGTTCCTAGCCGAGGATTTCAATCGTGTTGCTGATCCCTTCTTGGACCGAAGGTCTAGGGCACTCATTTCCAGGTTGGGGTGTAAGAAAGGCATACCGTTTTTATGTAGGCATTTACATCTGTTAGCTGTGTGGAGAGTAATGCATCCTGAAAAAAAAGATTTTACTCACACCTCTAGGGCGCATGACTCCATGTCTCAGACTGACTACTTTTTAGTTAGCATAGTCAGCTTTTCTTTGCTTCAAAGAGTGGAAATTGAGCCCACAGAGTTCTCTGACCATGCTAAGCTTTGGGTTGATCTCAAGTGGACAGCGCAGATGGAGATTTCCCGCCCATCTCTCAGGTGATGCTGATCTTCAGGCATTCCTTAAAACTAAATGGAAAGAATATGAGGACCTTAATTCCAGTCATAAGTCCTGTGCTGTAAAGATAGAGGCTTTCTTATACTTAAGTCCCGATTGCTTACATCGCACCTCAAACTGATGGTGAGAGAGCAAGCCAGAGATGCAGAGCATGATTCTTTCTACTTAATCTCTGAAAGGTACGTTGGTTGCACATTTGGTTACTAGGGTTTGCTATTTTATTTCATGCGTAATATTTGAAACATTTCTTGAAATACCGAAACCGCTTTGACATCCACAGTTATATGTTGGAGTTCAGATTGTCAGCCAGAAGCAAAGCAAAATGTCTGTTGAGGATAGGCTCCTCACCACTATGGAATAGGTAGGGTTGCATAAGGTCAAGAATCTTACGAGGCATGTCTGTCGACAGAGAGGTGAAAACTGCCAGGCACCATTAAATGAAAAAATAATATATAAGTCTGGATTTCAGGTTTCCTTATCAGATGCCTCCATGGCTGAGTGGTCTAAGGTGCATCCTTCTTTTCTGTGATTTGTGTTTGGGACTCCTGATGGAGTCATGGGTTCAAATCCCACGTCTGACTTTCTGATTCTTGAATACTATACTTTGGTCTTTCAATCGGCTTTACTTTCTAATGGAAAAAAAGATTTTTCCTAGCCAAAGACTGTCCCTCTGAAGTCCCAACATTATGAATACTTCCTTTCCGTTTTGCTCCTATCCAAACCTAAGACGTGGCAATCACCGAGACCGCCTGCTTCCAAGTTCTTATCGGACCTGTACTCAAGAATCTCCTCCATAGCTTTTTATTTTTTAAACCATCAGAGTGATGGCCCATCCCTGCATACTGGCAGCCCCAACCCCTTAAGGTAGAAATACTCCAACAGAGAAATTTCAAAAGAGAATTGCAGCATGAAACTGCTGAAATGGAGCTCGTCAAAAAATGTAACACCATCGCCCCAGCCTCGTGACTCACCACAACTATCTGTGAAAATAACAGTTAGCAGCTCATGCTGTTTTTCCATAGTTACTTCAGTTGTCAGTAGGCTATTCTATAAGGCTATTAACACTCTGTCGACATCACTTCCTGCCTAATCCAATACCTTCTCTCTGCTCCATATATATGTTATCCATCTCATTCAAAACAGTATTCACCCCGGAGCACAGTTGTATATTAGAGATGTGCTTCGTGTTTTGCTACCGGGTCGTTTTTTGACTCGGATACTTCGTGGTAAAGTTCGGTTTTTATCGTTTAGTTTTTTTGAAAAAAAAAAAAAAAACTAAACGGGGAAAACCGAAACCGGGCCAAAAAATGACGCGGGAAAACAAAGCTAAAAAAAAAACCCACCCCACGCATTTAAATTAATTTTAATACATTACATACACCCCCCCCCCCATCCCGATCCCTCCCCAAGACTTACCAACATTCCTGGTGGTCCAGCGGGGTCCCGGGTGCCATTTGTCCCTCCGTGGCGTGCCCAGTGTGCTAGTGCTAGCCACACTCAAAATGGTGCCGAATAGCCTCTGAACTACTATGTCACAGGGGCTACCGGCGCCATTGGTCAACCTGATGGTGAGGTTGCAGACATAAGGAGAGCTAACAGAACGAATCAACATTTTGGGAGGCGGGAAAGGCAGTAATGCGAAGTGAAATTATGGCTTATATGATCTGAAAGAATAGACTACTCAACAGGAGCGTGAATTTCAGAAAAGCTCACTATCGCATCTCCATCTGCGACTAATAAAAAGCTTTATAGGGAATCTTTATATCTGCTGAACTATTTGCATCAAAAAACCATGACCGTACTGCTTTATACTTCTCATAAGCTATATCATTTCGGGAATAAGGCTGGCAAACTCCTGGCTAATTTAGTGAAAATTAAATGGGGCCATAATTATATAGAAGCTTTGAAGGGGTCTGATGGGGTCTGCTAAATATCTGCGAAGGATATACGTCGGATGTTTAGGTCTTTTTATGCACAATTATACTCTAAGGATCCGACGGATGGTGTTGGAGAGGCAGAGGCCTCTTTTTTTCAAGGTATGGCGCTGCCAAAAGTGATGGTCCTTCAACCAGCCTTGCAGAATAGACCGTTCAACATCTCCAAAATCATAGATGTTATTAAATCAAGCCCTCTACATATGGCCCCTGGCCTGGATGGCCTTAATGCAAATTTCTATAAAGTGCTCAGTAGCAATAGTTCTTCTACTATTAAACAATTTTTTGCAGCAGCCTTGGAGCAAGGGGCTTTTCCCGAAGACACTATAAAGGCATATATTACAGTCCTTCTGAAGGGAGGTAAAGATCCTACAATGCCGATTTCTTATAGGCCCATCTTGCTCTTAAATTTTGATTTTTAACTTGCTAAATGGTTGTATTTAGTCTTGCCAGCCGTGATCTCTCAGAATCAAGTGGACTTTGTACAGGAGAGGTCAGCAAGTAAACATAGTGGGGCAGATTTTCAAAGGATTTACGCGCGTAGGGGAGGTTATGCGCGCCGGGCCTATTTTCAAAAGGCCAGGCGGCGCACGTAAAGCCCCAGGACGCATGTAAATTCCGGGGCTTGAAAAAATGGGCGGGCTGTGGACAGTCTGGGGGCAGGGCGGGGGCATGGCCAGAGGCCTCCGAACACCCCCTGTGCCAGTGGATCGCGCGCCGGCAGTTGGCAGGCGTAACTTCTGAGATAAAGGTACAGGTTTTTTTTTTCGGGCTGGGGGCAGGACAGGTAGGGGAAGGTGGAGGAGGGAACGGGGAAAGCCAACTGGTCTCCCCGAGAGCTCAGCGCACACAAGATGCACTAGTGTGCACCCCCTTGTGCGTGCCGACCACTGATTTTATAACATGCGCGTGGCTGCGCGCACATGTTATAAAATCGGGCATATATTTGTATTTGTGCTCGCTGGGTAACGCGCACAAATGTACATCGCGCGCGTACCTTTTAATATCTGCCCCATAGTGCGGTTGGACTGCCATTGCACAGTGTAAGTTTTCCCAGATTCCAGCTTTGGTTGTGGGTTTCGATGCTAAAAAAAGCATTCGACAGGGTGGCATGGTGATACTTATTTTTGGTACCACACCGTTATGGATTTGAGGGGAATTTTCTTCGTAATATTTCCTTATTATACCAGGAACCATGCTCAGTTATCTTAGCTAATGGGGGTATGTCCAGTGAATTTGAGCTGCAGAGATGCATGAGACAAGGCTACCCCTTATCCCTTCTTTTATATATTCTCTCCCTTGACCCATTGTTATGGAAAATAGCTGACTCTCCTGACATCCACAGGTTTGAATGGGGTGGGGGCTCATTTAAGACAGTCATGTTTGCGGATGATGTATTGATCTTTTTGACCGCACCAGTTCCCTCCTTCCAAAATGTCATGGCCCTTCAGACCCAATTTAGTAAGTTTTCTGGACTTAAAATAAATTGTGATAAATCAGAGGCTTTGGATGTCCTAGGGACTTTGAAAGCCCAATAGCCGGGGCCATTCCAATTATGCTGGGTTGAAACAGAGATGAAATATTTAGGGATTAATATCCCAGTTGACAATGTAAATATCTATGATAGTAATATCCTCCCATTGTTGCTAAAGACCAAGTGGAGGTTATTGGAATGGCGATCACTACCCTTGCCCCTTAGTGGGTGGATCCATTTATTTAAAATAATGGAGTGGCAAAGGTTATATGCTTTACAAATGCTGCCAGTCTGGATTATTTATTTATTTATTTTATTTATTTGGAAGCTTTTATATACCGATGAACGTTGGGAACATCTCATCAGTTCACATAAAACATAACTTAGCAACAAAAGCTTTACATTATAACAAATAACTATAGGATAAACAAGGTATAGTTGTAGGAAAGATATATAACAATATGTAAGGGATAAGAGGAAAGGCAGCATATAACTGTTATGAGGTGGGCAAGAATTAACGGATATCTGGAATAGCATAATTTTCAACAGAGTATAGATAGAATTCAGGAAACTTACATACAGAGAGATTATCTACAGCAGATCAGGAAAATTATATATTATATACAGAGAAGTCATTTTTGTGTCCGTTACGCTAGAAGAACGGAGGGGGTGGAAGGGGGAGGGCGTCATGGGTAGGAAGCATGTTGGTCAGAGAATGCGTGTTGGAATAAGAACGTTTTCAGGTCATGCTTGAATTTTTTTGGGCATGCTTCTTGTCGTAGAGAGGGGGGGAGTTTGTTCCACAGGGCGGGGGGCAGCTAAGGATAGTGCTCGGGCTTTAGTAGCGGTTAGTTTAGAGTCTTTGGGTGACGGGATATGAAGGGTTGCTTGGTGTTGTTGTCTTGTGGGTCTTGTGGAATTTTGAAAAGAAAGTTGTTCATTAAACCAGTGCATATCTTGGTTGTAAAGGGCTTTATGGACCAAGGTGAGGGTTTTATATGTTATCCTCGCAGTGACTGGGAGCCAGTGAAGGTGTTGTAGAACTGGGGTGATGTGGTCGTGCTTGTGGGTGTTGGTTAAGATCCAGGCAGAGGAGTTTTGGAGAAGTTGGAGTGGTTGCAGCGTGTTTTTGGGTAGTCCAAGGAGAAGCGCGTTGCAGTAGTCAATTTTGGATAGAATGAAGGCTTGTAGAATAGTGCGGAAGTCATTGAGGTGTAATAGGGGTTTCAGTTTTTTAAGTATATTAAGCGGAAGCATCTCCAGGACTTGGATACAGCACTTCGTAACTTTTTCTGGAACAACAAACGAGCCCAGTTATCTTTGTCCAAATTACAGCTTCCCCGGGAGGATGATGAGATGAACTGCCCTAATTTGCAATCCTATAATTTAGCTTGTCTTTTTAGACATGTTTATGACTGGGTGTGGGATTCAGAACTATTTTCCTCTCTTAATTTCCTACAAGCTTGGTGTAAACCTTTTCATGTGGGGAACCTGCTGCATGTGCTTGGCCATTTGTTGCCGGATTACATTCAATACAACCCGATAGTTAGGGAATGCAGACAGGTCTGGAAGCTATTGTGTAATAAGCTTCAGGTATCTTGGGAGGTCTCCCCTCTGTTGTCTATTTTGGGTCATCCAAGGTTCTTACCGGGTGTGGGAAATTCAGTTTTTCTAGCGTGGGCTCACAGGGAGCTGACATCTTTATGTCAGTTCCTCTACAAAGATGGGAGAACGGTTCATAGTTTTAGTGATCTCCAATCGTAGTTTGAATTATCCCACAGATAATTTTAGGCTTATTCACAAGTTTGGCACTTTATTGAAGCTGATCTTAAATGTTTTCCACTCATAGATAAAACTAAGTTGGTGGAGTTTGTCTCTGTATCACTGGAGAGGAAGTTGTCTTGTGCCTTTCTTATTGCAGCTCTTAAAGGGATGGGACCCCTGGCGATACATCAACTCTGGTTAATCATTGAAATCAGGAGCTGACTACCCCAATTTCCCTCCAAATGCTCAAAGGTTGTTTTGCATACCTTAGTGAAGTCTCTGAAAATGTGTTAAGGGAACCACATTTTAACTTTTTTCATCGTATGTTTGTGCCCACTACTTGGACATTTAAAGCCAAATTAGTAAGATCAGATCTCTGTATAAAATGTAATGCTGCCCCAGGTGCCTTCTTTCACAGCTTCTGGAACTGCATTGTTATTGGTGCATTCTGGAGGAAGATTCTTGGTTATTTAAGCAAATTGCTCCATTTGGTTGTACCAGTCTCTCAGATATGTTTATTTGAAAATATGGAGGAGATTGCAAATTCCATCACTGACTCACAATGGCTGTTCCTGCGGAAAGCCTTCTTATTGGCCAAAAAAAATCAATTTTAGACCATTGGCTTGTTGGGGAGGCTCCATCAATTACCTATTGGAGGTTGCATCTACATAAAATGGCAGTCTATGAATACTTGACTGCTTGCCGGTCATCTCCAAAGAAATATGCTATTTTCATGGACACTTAGCAAATCTATTTAACATCTTTAAGTACTAAAGCTAGAAATAACCTATTGGCTTTACGATAATGGGGGACCCAGTACTCAGTTCCATATCTCTATACTCCCTAGGCTTACTTGTAGATCTTCTACTTATTTGGACTTGATGAGCCTATGAGATAGAACTTAGCAGGGTGGATGGGATTCTTGTATCCTAGTCCAGGTCTTGCCAGCTCTTAGCTCAGGGGTGGGGGGAGTTTGATATAATTGTTGAAAATAGAAAATATAGGATAATAAAAAAAAAAGAAAAAAAAAAAAAAGAGGCTTTTCGCAATGAAACCAAAATGGGATTCTTCTTCGGCTCAGACATGGAATCTGCTCCAGGCACATCCAGCATCTGCAAGGTCTGGGAAATCAGGGCTGGCAGTTGATCTCTATGAAAGAACTGCAACGTGGTCTGATACAGTTCCAGTCCCGGAGGAATTTCCCCTAGAGATGTGAATCGTGTCCTTGATCGTCTTAACAATCGATTTCGGCTGGGAGGGGGAGGGAATCGTATTGTTGCCGTTTGGGTGTTTAAAGTATCGTGAAAATCGTGAGCCGGCACACTAAAACCCCCTAAAACCCACCCCCGACCCTTTAAATTAAATCCCCCACCCTCCCGAACCCCCCCCAAATGCTTTAATTTACCTGGGGGTCCAGCGGCGGTCTGGAACGGCAGCGGTCCGGAACGGCCTCCTGCAATTGAATCGTGTTGTCTTCAGCCGGTGCCATTTTTCAAAATGGCGGCGCAAAATGGCGGCGGCCATAGACCAACACGATTCGACTGCAGGAGGTCGTTCCGGACCCCCGCTGGACCCCCAGGGACTTTTGGCCAGCTTGGGGGGGCCTCCTGACCCCCACAAGACTTGCCAAAAGTCCAGCGGGGGTCCGGAACGACCTCCTGCAGTCGAATCGTGTTGGTCTATGGCCGCCGCCATTTTGCGCCGCCATTTTGAAAAATGGCGCCGGCTGAAGACAACACGATTCAATTGCAGGAGGCCGTTCCGGACCGCTGCCGTTCCGGACCGCCGCTGGACCCCCAGGTAAATTAAAGCATTTGGGGGGGGTTCGGGAGGGTGGGGGATTTAATTTAAAGGGTCGGGGGTGGGTTTTAGGGGGTTTTAGTGTGCCGGTTTTCCTGCCCTCCCCCTTCCCCCGATTTATGATTTTTTGACGATAAATCGGGGGAATTGGTATTGTATCGTGGCCCTAACGATTTAAAATATATCGGACGATATTTTAAATTGTCAAAAAACGATTCACATCCCTAATTTCCCCACCTTCCATGGAGTCAGGATCTGCCTCATCAGTGCCATCCGGGTTCCTGTCGGGAATACCCGCGGCTAACAGAGGCATGCTTTGGCGATTAAACATAGGTCTGCAAAAGGCAAGGGCCACTGGCTGAGGATCCGACCTAACAGGAGGATCCGACCTAACAGGTCGAAGCTGAGGTCTGTGCCTGAAGAAATGATTGCAATCCATGAAAAAAACTCTACCCAAGAAAAGGCAGAAGGATCCAGACCAAACCCAGAATGTACTGAGGTGGGGCCCACTAAGCTGCCATCTCCTGCAGAGGAACTAGTCAAGGAAGTTCCAACATCTGGCATACCGCCAGACAAATCCTTAGCCAGATCATCATCAGGCTGGGAGGAACCAGGCTTAGAAAAATCAGAAGCCAATTCTCCCTGAGTCTCTAAGCAGCGCTGACACATGTTAGAGGGCACTCCAGGCTGAGATGCCCGAATATGACAGGCAACACAGAGAAAAAGGCGCTTAGGTTTCTTATTCATTGGCACCCTTAGTTTACAGCCAATGGAGAATGTGTGTCCAGCTGGCTCATGTTGAAAAATGTCAAGTGCACAAATTTTATGTGCACAAAAATCAGGCACCCCAAGAGTAAGCACTGCAAAATTACAAAATGTGTGCCAAAAGCTGGGTGTATCGCCAATACACTTAAAAAATGTGCCTAAAACTGAGCGCAAAACTTATACATAGAGCTGGACACACTGCGCACACAGATGTTCCAGTAGAGGGCAGTAGAACACACAAAGCACACGAAAATGCTGCCACAGCTTACCATGCAGCGCGCAGACGAAAGCCTAATAGCAGGGGCTAGCCTACCAGGGCTGCTCAACCTGCTAGGCTGCCCAGTTCCCCTAAGCCCCAGAGGAGCGGGAATGAACGTCGGAACAGCGCGCCGAACACAGAGACTGGAGGAAGTCCTACCAAACCCATCTTCACTGTCTCTGCCTTATATATATATATATATATATTTTTTTTTTTTTAAACTTACTTGAGTTCAGCCCTTACCGGCGAGTACAGAGACAGTCTCCGGCTGCCGGGGGGAGGGCATCTGCCGTCACCGGCATGCTCAGCTTCCTGCACCCGCTGCCTTTAAGCTGTGCAATCAACTAAGTCCACGCCGGCAGAAAACAGCTACCGGACCAAGGCACACATCTGAGGGACCACGGAAATCACCTCAGGAATTCGCAACTGGGGAGGAACCATCTGGTATCACCGCAGGAGAGCAGGGCTGCTTTTTTTTTTTTTTTTTTAATTCTCCTTCCAAAATCTGAAGCAATCCCCATAGGAAGATGCACGTCCACCATCTGCTGGAGAAAGAGAATACTGGCAGGCTGAGGTCATTGCAGGGGTATATATACTGTGATGTCAGCTTGCTCTGTCTCCATCTGCTAGCAGGGGAGCATAACCCACTGGTCCTGAGTCCATCTGTCTACATGCTAGAAAATAGCAGCTTAAAAACTCTATGCTCTCCTTTTCTCTAAACATAATTTCCTAACCCTTTGGAAAGTTGAGCTGTGCAGAGCTTCTAAATAAATTTTCCAACTTCAGGAAAACTGTCAGAAGTGTAGAAAACAAAGCTAGGCAAATTACTTTAAAAAATCTGTAAGCTTAACACACAATACTAAACAAAACTATGATGAAAAGCAGTACAAAATGCACCTATTGCTTTTACACATGGTAGATGCAAAGCAGTTGAGAGTTTTGAGTGGCTGTCAGAATTTGAACTGCTCAGATTGGTGGTGCATGGCACATATTTTTATCAAGTTGGTTGTGTTGATGCAACACTGTGCACTAATGAACCTATGCACCTGTCACCACTAGTACCCAGAGTGAGTACCAGAAAATGAAAAAGGTAATTAAAAAGAAAAAGGTGATCAAACACCTGTCAAGCTCTTCTACCCAAGCACAATGAAATCTTCAGGTGTCCTATTGCTGATGCTAATTTGTTCTTTCTAATCCTATACATGAACTTTTAAGACCACATAGATCACATCTGAAGAAGAGATGTATGCAGTCTCAAAAACTCATACATCATCATCTTTGGATAACTCTTATGTTGGTCTAATGAAAGGTTTAACATCCTCCAAAGAATCCACCATTCTGAAAGAAGTCCTTGTACTGAGTATAAGTGAGGAGAGTAGCACTCACCCTTCTTTGGGATCATCTTCTGACTTATCTGTCGAGCTTGTTGAAGAGCTGAACTCATCATCAGAGAGATGACGGACTAAAGAATTTTTTTTCTGTTATAGACAATTTAAAATAAAAGACTTCTATTAAAGACTCGTCTTGAGATCAGATAGAATATTTTAACCAAAGAGCATCTCTCTGACCAATTTATTTATTTATTTATTTATTTATTTATTTTTAATTTTTATATACCGAAGTTCTTGTAGGGACTACAAATCACTCCGGTTTACATAAAACGAAGAACTGCTCAACAGAGAGCGGAGCTTTACATGGAACCGTAGAACATATGGAACAGTATAACTGGTTGACAATTTAACATAATACTAAATAAAGTGATAATAGTTTAACTGGAAATAAATAAAGAAATATAATATTTTATATATAAGAAGTATAACTATTTATTTATTTATCTTGGAGTATGCGAAGGCAGTTTGTTCTTGAGATAACCAGGACCATTTCCCCTTAAAGCCTTCACCCGTGTAAATTGTCCCATCATTGTACATATTAAGTTAATATCAACTTGATCATATTAGTAACATAAACACATATATTCAAAAGATCAAGGCATCTAGGCCTGGATTTATCAAAATGCGGTAAGTACTGCATGCGATTGCAAAAGGGGCGTGGTTTATGCAAAAATTCAATTTATTGCAATAATAACAGAACAGTGGTCTCTTGTGAAGATATGATGACCTTCAGAGTGAGGAAACTCACTCCAAGATGAGATTTGGGCAATGTTCTCTCCACCTAGCTTGATGTTACCCAGGTAGAGAGTCCATCAAGCTAGGTTGAGAGAACATTGCCCAAATCTCATCTTGGAGTGAGTTTCCTCACTCCGAAGGTCATCATATCTTCATAAGAGACCACTGTTCTGTTCGTACATGTCACGTAGAATGTCAAAGTGGCCCCTAACCCCCTACACTCATACCTAAACCCCACCTCGAGTTACTAGGTGGGCCTACCATCGCGAATGGCGATGAAACCTTACCGCACGGTCACAGCAGCTATCGCACAGCCTAACACAATTCAAAGAGGGGTTGTTAAAATCGGCGTTATGGCTGTGCGATAGCTCTTCGCAGACTGGCTAACCCAGCCCACTCTCCGCCCCTAACTCCTCCTATTTTCTGAATTTGCATCGCACCATACAATATGGTGCTATCTCATGCGTTAACGGGGATTTTCGCATGCGATAAGCCCTTAACGCATGCGAAAATGCCTTATCGCATTTTGATAAATGACCCCCTTAATGAGTTAGGCACCTAGATTTTTCTAAGTGAAAATTTCCCAACTGGGTTCCTAAATGTTTAACTGAAGTCTAAATTTAGGATTCTAAAAATGGATGAAGACAGGTCAAGGGACATAAGTTAGACTCTCCCTTAAATGTACGTAACTGAATTGCAGTCCTAAATTTAGATGCCTCAGTTAAGTATATATTTTCAGGCCAAAAATTAGCATCCTAAGGGGGTTATTTAATAAAGGTTTTCTCCCATTTACCTCTAAGCATGTCTATGGAAAAATGTTTAGAGGTAAATTTCAAGAGTTGCTTGTGTAAAAAGGCCCATATACGCAAGCATATGGGCCAAGCACAGACAACTCTTATTTTCAAAGTAGCATAATCTGACGGTAACATTTAAATAGGCGCGCGGGTGCACATATGTGCACGTTTGTTGGTCCACACCCAGGGACATGGCCATTTTATAACATACGCATGATTTAAGCACTTTAATAAAATAGCCTGACTGCACGCAATTGTGTGAGCAATTTTAAGTAGACGTGCGCCTATGCATGCAAAAACTGCTTCTACTGTGTAAGTGGGGGGATTTTTAAAAGACACGCGTGCCGACACCATTACCAATTTTACCAGTTTGTTCCCAGTTTGCTCAGGTAAAGAACAGGACTTCCAAACCCCCCAAGTTTAATAGCCTCCCTTCCCCCCTATTAGCCCTGCCCCTTAAAACCATGCTGATTATCTATCTTTATTGAGCAGAGTTGCTTACCTGTAACAGGTGTTCTCCAAGGACAACAGGATGTTAGTCCTCACACATGGGTGACATCATCAGATGGGGCACAGCATGGAAAACATTTGTCAAAGTTTCTAGAAAGTTTCTAGAAACTATGACAGATACACTGAGCATGTCCAGCATGCCCCCATCCACACAGGGTCTCTCTTCAGTCTTCAGCAAAAAAATAAAATAACAAATCGAAAGAAACCCAACTCCACAGGGTGGCAGGTGGGTTTCATGAGGATTAACATCCTGCTGTTCTTGGAGAACACCTGTTACAGGTAAGCAACTCTTTCTCCACGGGCAAGCAGTATGGTAGTCCTCACATGGCTGAATATTTAGCTACAGGCTGCTCCAAACATAGACAGCATTTAACAGGTACAAATTCTCCAGAATTCAGCAGCTAGAATCTTAACCAGCACCAAAAAATATGAGCACATTACTCCAGTTTTGACATCCCTACATTGGTTGCCAATAAAATTCAGAATCGAATACAAGGTATTATCCCATTTTACATAAGATTATACGCCAAGAGCAGACAGACTGGTTAAACACAGCAATTAAACTTCACAAACCCCAACGAAATCTACGATCAGCCAACAAAGGTCTATTAACAATTCCTTCAGTACGATCTGCACAACTCTCTCAAGTTAGAGAACGTGCAATTTCACTAGCAAGCCCAAAGTTATGGAACTCACTCCCTGTCGATTTACGGTTACAAACGAGTCTAAAGACATTCAAAAAGGATATAAAGACCTGGCTATTCATGAAGGCATACCAAGATCTTTAACAATCCACTCAGCCCTCCTTACATACCCCTCTACATTCACCACACTACATTTTATCTCTTTTATGATTTGTTCTTAATATTTCTTTTTCTTTTTAATGCTTATATTTAACCCTGATTTTTTTACCTTTTTCTGCCCTTTTTTAAAATAAGAATTGTATTGAAATGTTTTAGATACTGTATATTATTTATGTCTTGATAATCGTTGTGATGGCTCCACTGAACGACGGTATACAAAATCAATAAAATAAATAAGTACAAATGTGCACAACAACTAGAGCTGCTAAAACATGGGGAGCAAGCCTGCACCCAAAGAAAGGGCCCAAGGTAGGAAGAGTTGGGTTTTCATAGGTGAAATAGATTACGGAGGACCGACTGGCCGAAATGACTGACACTTCGTCCATCTTTGTCCAGACAATAATGAGAGGCGAATGTGTGGAGAGAACTCCAGGTCACCGTCCTGCACCGTCCTGCATAGCTCGTGAATGTGTACCACATGGAAGTGAGCCACCGAAACTGACATGGCTCGAACCGAATGAGCCTTGATATGACCCTCAAGTTGTAGTTCCGCTTGAGCATAGCAGAAAGAAATACAGTCTGCTAGCCAAAAGGATAAGGTCTGTTTGGACACTGTGACTCCCAACCTGTTTCTGTCAAAGGAGATAAAAAGAGTTGAGTGGCCAGACGGTGAAGTGATGTTCACGCTAGGTAAAAGGCTAGGGCCCTTTTACAATCCAGAGCGTGCAGTCTCGGAAAAAAGGTAGGCAATACAATGGATTGATTGAGTTGGAATTCTGTGACCACCTTTGGAAGGAACTTCGGGTGTGTATGCAAGACCACCTTATCATGATAACATTTTGTATAAGGTGGATATGTCACCAAAGCCTGAAGCTCACTGACACTGAGCGCTGAGTTGACTGCCACCAAGAAGATGACCTTCTAGGATAGGTACTTCGCAAGATTGCAGGGGCTCAAACAGAGCCCTCAAAAGATGGGCCAAGACCACATTGAGGTCCCAAGAGACCGCTGGGGGCCATGTCAGAGGCTTAAGTTGCAACAAGCCTCGCATGAAACACCCTACAAGTGGATGGGCGGAAGTGGAAGCACCATCCATCCCCTGATGTTATGCCCCGATGACACTTGAGGCGAACCCTCACCGAAGTGGTTTTCAAGCCAGCCTCGGAGAGGTGCAACAGGTAGTCTAAAAGCTTTGGTGGAGAACATGAGAACGGGTCCAGACTGTGCCCTTCACATCAAACCGAGAATCTCTTCCACTTGAGATTGTAAGATATCTTTGTGGAAGTCTTCCTGGACTCCAAGAGAAACTGAGACATGCCATCTGAAAGGCCCAGGATCTGCACGGTCACCCGATCAACATCTATACCGTGAGTGACAAGGCTCAGAGGTTGGGGTAGCAGTGCTTGCCCTGGTCCTGCATGATTAGGTCTGGGGCAGTCCCCAGCTGGATCGGAGGGCATGAGGCCAGTTCCCGTAGAAGTGGGAACCAAATCTGGCATGGCCAAAAGTGCACGATCAGGATCATGGTGCCTCGGTCCTGTTGGAACTTTTGAAGTGTCTTCGAGACCAATGGCAGGGTAGGATAAGTGTACAGGAGACCGAAACCCCAGTGACATGAAAAGGCATCAGACACCAATCCCCTGCCCGCTCGGTCCAGGAAGCAGGATTGACCCACTTTCTTGTTCTCTGGGGAAGCGAACAGATCTATGTCCAGAGTCCCCCATAAGCGGAAGATGCAGTTCACAAACTTCTGTTTCAGGGACCATTCGTGGGGCTCAGAAGGCCCAACTCAGTGAGTCTGCCAGGATGTTGTCCGTCCCTGGGAGGTACACAGTTTGGAGAAAGATGCCCCTCTTGAGAGCCCAGGACCAAATCTGCATTGCCTCTTGACAGAGAAGGTATGATCACGTCCCTCCTTGCTTCAAATACCACATCGCCTCTTGATTGTCGATTTGAACCGATTTGTTGATCAAGTGCTCCCGGAATGCCGTCAGGGTGTAATGGATCACCTTAACGCCAGGAAGTTTATCTGGAAATACCGCTCCTATATGAACCAATGGCCTTGGGTACTGAGGCCTGCAACATGGGCTCCCCAAACCGTGTGAGACGCATCTGTGATGAGGACGATCTGGGGCTGAGGGACCCAGAAAGGCATCCCCATCTCCAAGATGGATAGGGTTTCCCCCTACACAAGGGACAACCAAAGTGGAGTGGTGACTAGGATGCAAGCCCGAAGATCCTGGATAGCTTGGCGACACTGTTAGCACAACGTCAACTGTGCCCTGCACATGTGTAGCCAAGCGAATGGTGTGGCGTGAACTGTCACTGCCATGAGCCCCAAAAGGCACAGAAACTGGTGCGCTGAAACATGAGGGGGCAGCAGGACACTACACTTGCCAGAGAAGTGAGGGTCATTGCCCGGTCTTGGGGCAAGAAGGCTTTCCTCTGGACAGTATCCAACCTGGCTCCGATGAAGTCCAACTGTAGTGACAGCTAGAGATGGGATTTCAGGTAGTTGATTAGAAATCTCAGGCCCTCAAGGCACGTATGGTGGAAGGTAGGGAATGCAATGCCCCCTGCTTGGAATTGCTCTTGATTAGGCAATTGTCAAGGTAAGGGAAGACGTACCCCTTGCCTCTTGAGACTGACCCCCACCACCATCAGGCATTTTGGGAAGATGTGGGACATCGATGCCAAGCCGAAAGGCAGCACCCAATACTGGTAGTGCTCTACTATGAATTGAAGATACTTCCGATCCGCGGGCAAAATGGGAATAAAGGCATCAGTTTCTAGAAACTTTGACAAATGTTTTCCATGCCGGGCTCCATCTGATGATGTCACCCATGTATGAGGACTACCATCCTGCTTGTCCTTGGAGAATATTACTTACAAGTTCTCCAAAGCAGAAGTCAAATTATGCGGCAGGGGACCCCGGTGCACACCTGTGCACATAAGTATTCACGCACTAATTTGGTTGAAATCCAGAAACACTCATGCCTTGCCCACAGCACACCCACACCTCACCCCTTTTTTGGAACTTTTTATTGGTGGTGTGCAGCGGGATATACATGCGTATATGGGCAGCTTTTAAAATCCCCTCGGCGCACACTGGTCCAACTTGTGCATGTATCTCCTGGTTTTGGCACGCACCAGGCTTTTAAAATTCACCTTTAAGTGCATATATGCGCACGCACAAGCAACAAAATGCACATAAAAAGGGGGAGGATTTGGGTCGTGTCAGGGTTGTTCTGGGACAGGGTCAACTGGGGGAGTGCAGGTTGAAGAACCAAGGGTCTTGATGACCTAGTGTTGCGACCGTCACTGCCCGATGTCTCCACTATGCCCACCTTACCGCTTTGGCGACTCCCTCTTTGCCTGTTGGAAGTTTGGCTGCCGTGGCGTCCTCGGACCGGCTAGACGCTGCACACCGCCATGTTTCCTCGGATCCTCAGGGTGCATGCATGGTGTGGCCCCAACTGAAGTACCAAGAGTGGCACGAACCTCAGGGGCGTCCCCTTGAGGTGACGTCATCCGCACCGGATATATAAGGTCTCTGAAATCGCTACCTAATCAAGTTAGCAAAAGTTATGGTACACGGGTTACACTACCTAAGCTACTCTGCCTCCACGGTCTTACCAGGGGTACCCGCTCCTCGGGGGCCTCGTTTTTCTTTTGCTTTTCAGATCGGTCTGGAACCGGTACTCGCTCCTCGAGGGCCCTCGTTCCCAGACTTGCTACTGAATACCACTTCTGCCAGGAAGTATTCGCTGCCTCCAACATCAGTGAGTTACCTTCCCTCTCTCAGAGCGTTCCCTGGAACCAGGTACTCGTTCCTCGAGGGCCTATTTCTCTCAGCTCCTGGGCTGCTTCCAAGAAACTATTGTGTGAGTGTTACCATCAAGGTTCTGTTCCTGAACTCTGCATACCCTGCCTACTCACTATATTCAGTTTCTCTACAGCTCAGTTATCCAGGATCGCTGTTCCAGTATCTGAGGGACTACAGCCCAGCCGAGCACTTCAGCTCACTACTGCCACCTCTGGTGGCTCAATATACTGTTTAATAAAAGAACTAGTGTGTGTCTGTCTCCATACTCTGAGCCCGACCGGTGGTCCCTCTTAGGATCTTCCCCCCCGGGGGCGTGGTCATCTGCTACCAACCCAAGGATCCACCTGCAACTACCTCAAACAC
Source organism: Rhinatrema bivittatum (assembly GCF_901001135.1). Classification (NCBI taxonomy): domain Eukaryota; kingdom Metazoa; phylum Chordata; class Amphibia; order Gymnophiona; family Rhinatrematidae; genus Rhinatrema; species Rhinatrema bivittatum. The sequence goes on along the minus strand of NC_042618.1, from coordinate 190,730,630 downwards.
TAACACCTAGATTGAGCAAACTGGTGGACTACTTGGTCAAACTGGTAATTTCCTTCACACACGCAAGTTTAAAATGTGATCACTTGCACCTGTTAAAGTGAACAAGTCCTAAGGAAAAATATGCGAATAATGTTTCCTCATGTAACTGCTTAAAGTTAAGCACACACATATGCGTGCTAAGTGCACACACTCACACAGATAATTTTAAATTTCAGAGCATGTGTGCTCATGCTCACATATATGCGTATATTTTCATGCATGTGCTTGTTTGAAAGTTACCTTCCCTGAAAAAAGGACCCTAGGTAAACTTTTAGGTAACTTTAGGTGCCTAAAACTTAGGCAACTAAGACAACTGCTCAATTTTTATTTATTTTTTTTATCAGCCTCATGTAACCTTGCTTAACAACTGAATATGTTCATTTACATCACAGATAATACAGTAGCCATAAAATCCAATACAACTTACACTGAACAGCACATAACATTTTTTTCCTGCATAATCTCTTTTGGAATTTTTGTGATGTTGATTATTGTGGTTTACCTGAGGATAAGCAAGGTTTGGAGAGGATAGACTCGTTGGAATGTGCTGATCGCCTGCTTGGGATTTTGCCTCTACAGCGACACTTTGGGAGGCCCTTCTGGCTGCAGGTGTCAAATATAAAAAATGCATTCATGAGTTGTATATTTTTATAATGAAGCCCTAAAAATTATTACACAAATCATCAAGGCATCCAATCAATATACTTAAATTGTTTGAACATGCAGCAATTGCATTCAATCCAAAGATATTTAAATATAACAAAATATATCAAAAGTTGTATAGTTAACGGACTGTATACACGCTAGCTAGATTCTCCCTAACTAATCAGATCCTCATACATCATCACCCAAGCATACATGAAAAAATAAGAAAGCACAGGAACAAAACAAAAATTGATATCACATACCATCACAGCCACATCCTTCAATTAATGTCACAATTTAACCCTTGGGGAAACTTGAAAAAGCAACCAAATACCAAACAGAGAGTAGGAGGAGTAAAGAAAGTGTGAGAGAGGGGTGGAAGATGGGGAAAAAATTGAAGAAGATCCAAGAGAGTCAGAACCCCTTGGAAGTTCCTTGTTCCTACCTGCTCCACTGAGAGAGGGGGCACAAGTCTATCACCTCAGGAGCCAGCTCTTCTTTCAGCAAAATTTTACATCCTTGCAGGCGAAAAATAGTCAAGGACTATGCTCTACTGAGGGAGGGAGAAAGCAAAATTGCTTACCTGTAATAGGTGTTATCCCAGGACAGCAGGATATAGTCCTCACATATGGGGTGGCGTCACTGGACGGAGCCCTATCACGGAAAATGTTCTGTCAAAGTTTCTAGAAACTTTTGATTGGCACACTGAGCCAAGTGAGCATGCCCAGCATGCCATGATCCCTCGAGCCACAGGGGTCTCCCTTCAGTCTCGTTTGTAGCAATAAGCGTTAGCAAAAAATAAAATAATAAAACGTTTCGGACCCAACTCCGCGGGGTGGCGGGTGGGTTTCGTGAGGACTACATCCTGCTGTCCTGGGATAACACCTATTTTTTGCTTTATCCAGGGCAAGCAGGATGGTAGTCCTCATATATGGGTGATTAGCAGACTACAGGCTGAGTCATCTTTGTGTTGGACCAACAGCGTACAACTTGTGCTATGGGCACAACAACTGGTGTACTGTTGGAAAATGAGGCAGCCTCAAATCACAGCAGGTTGGATATGGAAGGAGTTGGGATTATACTGGAAATAAATTCTTTAAAACAGATTATCCAAAGGCTGAATCTTGTCGTCCTTCCTTGTCCATGCAGTAATGGGCTGCAAATGTGTGAATAGAGCTCCATGTTGCAGCCTTGCAGATGTCAGCAATAGATACGGAACGATAGTGTGATACTGAGGTTGCCATTGCTCTAACTTAGAAGTCTATACAATTTGCTAGCCAGTTAGAGAGTGTTTGTTTGCCCACTGCTTTACCCGGTTTGTTTTTATCAAAAGAAACAAAGAGCAGGGTGGAGTCCCTATAGACTTTAGTGCATTGTAGATAATATGCTAGCGCGCGTTTACAGTCTAAAGTGTGTAAAACTCATTCGCCTTGGTGCGAGTGAGGTCTGGGAAAAAATGTGGGCAAATTTATAGACTGATTAAGGTGGAAATCAGTAACTACCTTGGGAAGGAATTTAGGGCGAGTACGGAGTACCACTCGGTCATGTAGGAACCTGGTATAGAGTGAGTATGTTGTAACTTACTAACTCTTCTAGCACATGTAATAGCTACTAGGAAGAGAAATTTCCATGTAAGAAATTTAACATCGCAGGATTCTATGGGCTCAAAGGGAGAACGCATGAGCCCACAGAACTACGTTAAGGTCCAATTCTGTGACTGGTGGCCGTAAAGGGGGGTTTTAATTGAATTAAACCTCTCATAAACCTACTGTCAAGGGGTTCCGCTGATATCAGGGCATCCCCTACGCCTTTATGGTAAGCTGAGATAGCACTCAAGTGTACCCTTACTGACAAAGTCTGGAGACCAGAGTCTGAAAGTTGCGAGAGATAGTCCAATAAAGATGATATGGGGCAGGAAAATGGATCAATACTTTTCTGCGTGCACCACGTGGTAAATCTTTTCCACTTAAAACGATAAGATTTTTGTGTGGAAGGCTTTCGTGAAGCTACAAGCACTTGAGAGACTTTAGTTGAAAGACTAAATGGTTGCAGGATCAAGCTTTCAACATCGAGGCTGTGATGGATAGGGTTTGAAGGTTGGGATGGTGTAACCTGCCCTGATCCTGAGTTATGAAAGTGGGTGCTGTGCCCAGGCGAATTGGTTCCCTGATCGAGAGGTCGAGGAGTATGGGAAACCATACTTGCCGAGGTCAATACGGGGCTATGAGTATCATTGACCCTTTATCCTGTTGTAGCTTCACTAGAGTTTTGGTTATTAGCGGTATCGGGGGATACGTGTATAGAACACTTGAGTACCGGGGGCGAGCGAAGGCGTCCTTGGCTAATTGGTTTCTCTGTTTGTGCAGGGAGCAGAATCTGTTCACTTTGTGATTCAGCTCGGATGCAAAGAGGTCCATTGTTGGCTGACCCCAACGTTGGAATATCTTGTTGCTACTAAAAGATCCAGGGACCACTCGAGGGGTTGGAACTCACGACTGAGGCGGTCTGCAAGTACGTTGTATATGCCCGCCAGATAAGTGGCCCAGAGAAACATGGAATGTGTCAGGGCCCAGTCCCAAATTTGTGCGGCTTTTTGGCAAAGGAGATAGGAACCCGTTCCTCCTTGTTTGTTCAGGTACCACATGGCAACTGTGTTGTCTGTTTGTATTAGAATAGTCTTGTGCGAAAGGCAGTCCTTGAATGCATAGAGAGCATAACATATAGCTCGAAACTCCAGGAAGTTGATTTGAAATGTTGCTTTGAGGCTCGAACAAGTACCTTGAGTTTGAAGATTATTGATATGCGCTCCCCAACCTAAGGTGGATGCATCTGTAGTCAAGGTTACTTGAGGAACTGGTTGCTGGAAAGGTATGCCGGTGAGCAAATTGTTCGTATTTATCCACCAGAGGAGAGATGAATGCAACTGGTAAGTTATTTGAATTGGAGACGACATTGGTTGAATGGCTTCGATCCACTGTGATCTCAATGTCCACTGCAATATTCTCATGGCTAATCTTCCATAGGAGTGACATGGATTGTGGAAGCCATGTGGCCGAGCAGAGTTAGGAACTGATGGGCCGTCACTGTTGGCTTTGTGTGCAGAGAGTTCGCTAATTTGGAGAGTATGTCTGCGCGGTCTTTTGGGAGGAAGGCTTTGGATAAGGCAGTGTTCAATTCTGCTCCGATGAACTGAAGAAAGCGAGATGGTATAAGATGGGATTTTTGGTAGTTGATTAGAAATCCCAACGAGTGAAGCAGATTGACAATGAGCTTGAGAGAGGTGAGAGCTCCTTGTCTTGATTGGCTCTTGATGAGCCAGTCATCTAGATAAGGAAACACATGTATGCTTTCTTTGCGTAGATGGGCCGCTGCCACTGCTAGGCACTTTGTGAATACTCGGGGTGCGGAGGAAGTCCAAATGGCAGGACCCGGCAGGAAGCGCAGGAACTTGCGATGAGGAGGAAATATTGAAATGTGAGCGTAAGCGTCTTGAAGATCCAGAGATCAGAGCCAATCTCCTGTCTGAAGAAGGGAAAGGGATACCATTCTGAACTTTTCTTTCATAGAAATTTGTTGAGCTTTCGGAGGTCTAAGATGGGACGCAGGCCTCCCGTTTTCTTTGGACTGAGAAAACAGCGGGAGTAGACTCCTCTGCCCTCTTGAGGTTGGGGAACTGGTTCCACGGCCCTGGCTCTCAGAAGGGTGGATAATTCTGTTTGCAGAAGATTGGCATGATCTTTGTGTACCCAAAGCGAACTTGGTGGAGAGTAGTTGGGTACTGTGAGAAAATCCAGATGGTACCCTTGTGTGATAATGGATAGTACTCATTGATCTGTTGTGATGTTTGACCAATTGGTAGAAAGAAGGAGATCCGACCCCCCACTGGTAGATCCGGGATCAGGTTGGCGGAGTGGCTGCTGTCCTCTGGCAGGCTTTCAAAATCCCAATGCTGGGCCTGTCTGAGGAGGAGGCTGAGGCCTAGGTGCCCTTGGTTGCCTGGATTGACCTCTCTGGGATGGTCTAGATGCCCTACCACGAGGTGCCGGGGGATAGTATCTTCGTGGTCTGTAATATGGTTTCTTGGTGTCCTTTCTGGCTGTGTGCCGTGCAGAAGAGGGTGTCTCTGTTGGAACAGCAGAGAGTTGGCACAGTTTCAGAATGTTCTTTTAGCTGCACCTCAGCATCTTGTACCGTTCCCCCAAAGAGGTTGCCTCCAGCACAAGACAGGTCTGCCAATTTTTCTTGAACCTCAGGCCTGAGGTCAGAAGCTTTTAGCCAAGCCCATCTGCGGGCACTAATCCCTGTTGCCACCATTTCTTTTCGTAGAAATTTGTTGAGATTTCGGAGGTCTAAAATGGGACGGAGGCCTCCTGTTTTCTTTGGAATGAGAAAATAGCGGGAATAGAATCCTCTGCCCTGCTGAGGGCGGGGAACTGGTTCCACGGCCCTGGCTCTCAGGAGGGTGGAGAATTCTGTTTCGAGTAGAGTGGTGTGATCTTTGCATACCCACAGCGAGTTGGGTGGGGAATCCCTGGGTACCGTGAGAAAGTTTAGACGGTAACCTTGTTTGATAATGGACACCACCAATTGATCTGTGGTGATGTGTGTCCAATTTGGTAGAAAACAATAAACCCGGCCTCCAACTGGTAAATATTGATTTGGGTTTCTGGAGAGGCTGCTGTTCTCTGAATTTTTCAAAACCTAGATGCTTGGCCTGTTTGTGGGGGAGGCTGAGGTCTGGATGTTTTGGGTTGCCTGGTGTGACCTCTTTGAGATGGCTTGGTTGTTCTTCCACGATGAGCTGGTGGATAATATCTGCGTGGTCGATAGAAAGGCTTTCTGGTGTCTTTTGTGGATTGGCGTCTTGCAGAAGAAGGTGTTTCTGCAGTGATTATGGACAGTTGTCGCAAGGTTTCATTATGGTCTTTAAGGTGCGCAACTGCATCTTGCACCTTTTCTCTGAATAAATTTTCTCCAGTGCAAGGTAAATCAGCCAATTTATCTTGGACCTCAGGCCTGAGGTCGGATGCCTTTAACCATGCCCATCATCTGGCACTGATGCCAGTTGCTGCCATTCTAGAAGCTGCATCGAAAGAGTCATAGGCTGCCCGTACCTCATGCTTCCCAGCCTTAAAGCCTTTATGTATGATGGTACTGAGGGTGTCCTGATGTTGTTGTGGAAGAGATTCTGACATTTCTTGAACCTGCTTCCACAGGTTTCTCTGGTATTGCGTCATATACAATTGGTATGAGGCAATTCTTGATAAGAGCATGGAGCCTTGGAACATTTTACGTCCTAAATTGTCCAAAAACTTTTGCTCTTTTCCTGTTGGTGTAGATGAATGTGGACAAATCCTCTTTGACCTTTTTTGTGCTGACTCTGCCATGCCAGATTGATGTGGGAAATGAGGTTTTTGAAAAGCAGGTATGTGCTGCACTAAATATGTGGCAACTGTTCTTCTGTTTATGGGTGGAACAGTGCAGGGATGTTCCCAAAGTCGATGTTGGAGGTCAACTAGTACTTCATGAACTGGTATAGCCACTATCTCTTTGGGGGCATCAATGAATTGAAGGACTTCCAATGTCCTGTGTCTTGTATCCTCTTCTGTTAATAATTGAAAAGGGATTGTCTCTGACATTTCCCTTACAAAGTTTGAGAAGGAGAGGTCCTCAGGTGGTGACTTTCTCCTTTCCTCTGGTGAAGATGGGTCTGATAAGATATCTTCAGTAGAAGAATCAGTCTCTACATCTTCCCAGGTATCTGACAAGGTGTGTGGTTGAGGACTGGAAGGAGGAATGAAGAATGGCATCAATGGATGTAAAGTATTCGATGGTTCCTTCAATGGTTTCGTTTGATGCTTCGGTGGCATTGATGGTAACGGACGCGGCATCGATGGCATCGATGAAAGACTCTGATGTCTCGGTGCCGAGAGTCCTGACGGTCCTGGCATCGGCTGAGGCATCGGTGACTGTGGGTCAGAGTCGGTGCGTCCTTCGTCCAAAGAGCCGGGAATCAGTATCAGGTCTTTCGGATGCTTGATCGGTTCCTTCGGAATCAGTGGCGCAGGTTGTGTCGGTAGGGCACCGAGCAATGTATCAAGTTTAGTCAGCAACGGTGTGAGAATCGATGGCTCCCGCATCAGTGGTGGCATGGGAACCGGCACCTGTGGATGTAGCTCTCTGAGGGCATCGATGACTGCCTGGCGGATAAATCCATCCAGTTCCTTCCGTATAGCTGTTGAAGACAGAACAGCTATAGGGGGTGGCAGAGTAGGCAGAACTGGCTCCTCCACAGGTCCCTGTGGGGGCACAGTACCCAGCACTGATATCGGTGGGGGTTGCCTTGGACTTTGTGGCGTTGAGGGCATAGACTGCTCCTCTACCCTAGTCCTCTTCGGGAGCGGTTCGATAGCCATCGAACCTGCTCCAGGATCAGATCTGGCACCAGGTGTGGTTTCTCGTCTATGCCGGTGTCGATGTTTTTCTCGGTGCTCAGTTCTTTTTTCTAGCACAGAGGTAGACGTAGTCGACGACTTTGATGAAGTCGGGGACGGTTGGTTACCACTACCCTCATGCACCCGGCGGGTTTTTATTACTACTTTTTTGGATATCCCTGCCGGTGAAGATTGAGTCTATGTTGATGGAAGTAACTGTATTTTAAACAGATGCTTCATTTTTTCCAGACGGGTCCGTCTACCTTTTGTTGTCATTTCGGCGCATTGAGGACAAGAAGAAACACTATGTCATGCGCCAAGGAATAAAACACACTCGTTATCGACATCGTACGAGGGCAGTTTGGGCACTTTTTAAATCCGGTTGCCATGTTGACAAAAGTTAAGGCTGGACAGCTGTCGACGGCCTGCAGGCACCGAGGAACAGTGAAAACGGTATCGACCGCAAATAAGTATTTTACTCACTGATCGAAGAAAATTGAATTGAGAATGGGAGACCCTTATGAGGGAATATTTTTCTGAGTGAAAGTTAATACTTTTTCCGTGAGGAAATTTGTGTGAGGAATATCACAGGGCTCCTAACCACGAGGCTAACTGCAGCATGGAAAAAAAGAGACTGAAGGGAGATCCCTGTGGCTCGAGGGATCATGGCATGCTGGGCATGCTCAGTGGGCTCAGTGTGCCAGTCAAAAGTTTCTAGAAACTTTGACAGAAAGTTTTCCGTGATAGGGCTCTGTCCAGTGACATCACCCATATGTGAGGACTGTCATCCTGCTTGTCCTGGGATAAATACTTTCCCCTCTCGGGAATCGAAGCACGCGCCCAAGAACTCCAGAACCTACAACAGAGAAAGATGGCTCTTGAACAGATTCACTATCCAGCCCAAGGATCTCAAGCGGTGCAACACTACTTTCACTGCCTACCTGCAAAGGTCCTCCCAACTTTGCTCGGATAAGCCAGTTGTCCAGATATGGATGAATCAGCACCCTTCTCCTTTCTGAGGGCTGCCTCTACCACCACCATCACCTTGGTGAAGGTCCTCGGAGCCGATGCTAGCCCAAATAGAGCACAAAATTGAAAATGCCTCCCAAGAATCATAAACCTGAGATATCTCTGATGGTCCAGGCGAATTCCTATGTGTAGGTACGCTTCTATCAGATCCAAGGAAGCCAGGAACTCCCCGCTTCGTACCATTGCTATGACAGACCTCAGAGTCTCCATCCGGAACTGGGGTGCTTTGAGAGCTACGTTCACCTTCTTTAAATCCAGAATTGGACAAAAAGTTCTTTCCTTCTTTGGAACCACAAAATAAATGGAATAACATCCCATCCCTTATTCTTCTTCAGGAACAGGAACGATGGCTCCCAGCATTTGCAGTCGCTGGATGGTCTGCTGCATGATCAGTTTCTTTTCCAGCGAGGCACAAGGAGATACCATAAACAGGCTTCTTAGTGAATGAGCAAATTCTAAAGCATAACCTTGTCCTATGACACTTAGAACCCACTGGTCTGACGTGATTTTGACCTACTCCTCGTAAAATTGAGTCAACGACTCCCGATGACTGGGTCTGAGGAGGGGGCCGGCCTCGCCTCATTGTGCAGGTTTGGCTCCACCACTCCCCTGGCCGGAGCCCTGTTACGCCAATGTCCACGAAATGACTGGTTCCAGGACTGTGACCTCCCCGAGGTCTGCCTCTGAGAAAACTCCTCTGCCCTTAAAATCGGGAGCGCACAGGAAGAAATCCTTTTGACTCTTTGGGCTTGTCTTCTGGTAGCTTGGGCACTTTATTGTCTCCCAGATGCTTTATCAGCTGCTCCAAGTCTTCTCCAAAAAGGAGCTTCCCCTTAAAAGGCAAAGCTCCCATTTGAGCCTTTGACGAAACGTTCGCTGACCAATTCCGCTACCAAAGAAGCTTAGACCTTGGATATCATCATCCTGGAAGAAATGTGAATGAGATCATATAAGGCATCAGCCCCATAGGCAACCGCCGCCTCTAAGCATTCCGCCTGTTTCAAATCCTGGAGTGACATAGCTTTGTTATCTTGTAACTGCTGCACTCACCTCAAGCTAGCCCAAAGCATAAAACTGCTGCACTCTGCAGCACGTATGCCCAGAGCAGACACCTCAAATATCTTCTTAAGGTGCAACTTGAGCTTCCAGTCCTGCAAATCCTTCAGAGCTGCCGCGCCAGCTACTGGCAAGATGGAGATATCCACCTTCAGACCCTTAAGAGCTCCAGAGTGTCTTCGGGCAAGGGATAGAACTTATCCATGGCTCTGCTAAACTTAAGGCCAGTCTCTGGAGTATTCCACTCCATGACCACCAATTGTTTTACTGACTTATGAAAAGGGAAAGTTTTCGCTGGACCCCATAAGCCAGCCATGATCAGATCCACTGAGTCCTGGTCAGACTCTTCCTGCAGAACCGTTATTCCTAACTCCGCCAGGACATGCAGAATCATAGGGCCTAGTTCCTCCTTTTGAAACAGGCAAACTACTTTGGGATTATCCCCCTCTATAGAAGGGATCTTTGCCAATTCCTCATTTGGATCCTGCCCAACCCTGGGTGGACTCGAGTCGGGAGGACCATCCCCAGACAGCAAACCACGATTGGACTCCTCAGAGGAACCATCCTCGGTGGCCCCTGACACCATTGGATCGAGGACTCTCATAATTCTTGTGGCCCTCGAAAACTTAAACCTCTTTTTGGGAGGAGCAGCTGAAGATTTCCATGTAGGGGAGGGGGTGCCCCCCGTAGTGCTCCAGGCCATAAAGGCTTCATTCATGAGAATAAACTTCAGGGAAAAGGGAGCAGCAGAATTCCCCCACCAGAAGATCTGACTCCTGCTCAGACAGTCCTCCTGGCCCTCCCGGGCTTCATCGGGGCTGGAATTCACAGGGGACAGCACTGGCGGGAGATCCCCTCCCCCTGCCAACCTCTCTGCAGCAGCCAAGGTTTTCGAAATGGTCACCGTTCCCACGTTGAGCGGGAACGAATCGGCAGCCTCCTCCACGCAGCCTGCGACCTGCTAGGCCCGCAATACCTCAAAGATGCCGGTGCAGCCCCTCCCGATGAACCCTCCCCCCACCCTCTGGAGAGGCATCGGGAACATCAGCCGGTCCTCGACAAACGCAAGCTGTGCTCACCACAAGCAGCACAGCGACTCCCGCGCGGCATGGGTCGGCCTGACCCTGACTGCTTGGCACACACCTGGAGAGGAGAGGGAGAGCCGCAAAGACAGAAGCCCCTCCGAACGACTTACCTTCCTCTGCCACCGCCGACAGGGACAGCCAAAAGTAAACAAGGTTCCTATCCTATAACATTTCTCTTTCCAAGCTTCTTTCTTTCTTTTTTTTTTTTTTAAATTTTATAAAAGAAATAACAAAACACTTTCTTGCATGAAGGGTGGCAGAGGCTTCCTTCAATCCTCCTATAGGTGAGGGAACCAGCTATCACCTCCAGTGTGATTCAGCGAGTAAATTAGTCCCCAACCCCTGCTCGTCCTGCCTTGCAACCAGGAGGAATGGTCCCACCAGGACCTGCCAACCTCCTAGGAGAATAAACACCTTTTCTATTTGATGCTAAAAATCTTCTTCTTTCTATTATTTTATCTTCTTCTTTTTTTTTTTTTTTTTTTTTAACTCAGGTACAGAACAGCAGGTTTTGCACCTCCTCCATCTGCTGGAGACAGAGAAATACTGAGGGACTGCAGGTGGTACACCGGGTTAAGAGGTGGAGTCTGTGAAACGTTCTCTGTTTCCATCTGCTGGAAGAGAGGCAAAACCCAGGAGTCTGGCTTGATCTGGGTATGTACAGGGAAATACTTAGAGTACCTAAATGTAATCCTCTTTTGAAGTGTCTGAAAGGCAGAATATACTTATTCTTATGTTCTTATGTACTGTAAAAATATAAAAAATTATTATGAGAGAGAAGGATCAGCTAAATGGTAAGTTTTTAAAAATATCTAATCTGGCTTGGGGGAAGATCACAGAGGGGCTTGTGGGGATATCCCACCTGAGTTTTACCTTTGTGTGGGAGAGGAGCTCTGGCACCTAGATTTGGCTGGCCAAGTTAGGAAGCCAGCGCTGCCAATAAACTTTCTCCCTTTAACCAAACCCCACCCACAGACTTGCCCAGTATTTGACCAGTTAAATTTATCTTCCTAGGGAAATTTTGGAGAATACATTTAGAGGGTTAGCCCAGTCAATTTTCAATTGTTGTTGCTGTGAGGTGCTGAGAGCACAGCTCAAGCGCTGGCCTGAATTTGAGCATCACATAGTGATGACTTTAACAAGTACTCCTAATCAGGACTGAGGCCATGGCTCACTGGTTAGGAAACACTGATATAGTGGAGCTAGAAAGTGTATGAAAAGAAAATTGGTTCTTACCTGATAATTTTCATTCCTGTAGTACCACGGATCAGTCCAGACCATGGGTTATGCCTCCCTTCCAGCAGGTGGAGACGGAAAAAAACTTGAAATGCACCCATAGTTAAGCTGGTGAACCTCTTGCATCCCTTTAGTATATAGATTATCAAAGCAGAATAAAACTAGCAATGAATCAAGCAAGAACTTTAAGAACTTTAAGAACATAGAAACATGTAACTGTAGCTTTCTTTCTTAGTATGCTGCAATAACATAACCTGAACATGCGCGCACAGGTTTTACAGATCCCCCTGTTACCCACTCCTAATCTTTGGGCGGGCATCTGAACTGATCGGTGGTACTACAGAAATGAAAATTATCAGGTAAGAACCAATTTTCCTTTTCCCTGTACATACCTGGATCAGTCCAGACCATGGGATGTACCAAAGCTTCACTAAACCGGGTGGGACCTCGCGAGTCCCGTGCGCAGTAAGCCACTGCCAAAATCTCCGGGCGCCTGAACATCCAAGAGGTAGTGGCGAGCAAAAGAGTGGAGCATCTTCCAAGTAGCAGGTCTGCAAATCTCCTGAGGTGATACCAACTGGCATTCGGCCCACAAAGCTGCTTGAGAGCGAATAGAATGGGCCTTCAGTCCCTCAGGAACAGATCTTCCTTTATAAATATATGCAGATGAAATTGCTTCTCTCAACCATCGCGCAATCGTCATCCTAGATGCCTTGTGACCCTTCCTGGGACCGCTCCATAGGACAAACAAATGATCTGAGAGTCCGAAAGAATTTGTGACTTCCAGGTATCGCAACAAGGAATGCCGAACATCAAGCCGACGCAGCTCTCGTGCATGTTGTATATCATTTGACAAATTAGGAAAGGCCAGAAGCTCAACTGACTGGCTTAAATGAAAAGATGAGACCACGTTAGGCAAAAAGGACGGAACCGTTCGAAGAGAAACCCCAGAGTCAGAGATCCTCAAAAAAGGATCCCTACAGGAGAGCGCCTGCAACTCAGATATCCAGTGAGCCGAGCATATAGCCACCAAAAAAAGTTTTCAAGGTGAGATCCTTCAACGTTACCGTTTTAAGCGGTTCAAATGGCGGATCAAACAACACTCGAAGAACCAAATTAGGACTCCATGACGGACATACCAGATGGACAGGGGGCTTCAAATGCCTCACTCCTCTGAGGAAACGTACCACATCTGGATGTGATGCCACCGAGCTACCAACCAGAGTGCCTAGGGCCACCACCTGTACCCAGAGGGAGCTAAAGGACAAGCCCTTGGCTAATCCATTTTGCAAAAAGATTAACATCGGAGCAATTGTAGCGTGTCTGGGAAGAATCTCTCTCTCACGACACCACGTCTCAAAAACTCTCCATACCATAATGTATGAGAGGGAAGTAGACGTTTTCCTGGCTTGTAGCAATGTAGTGATGACCTCCTCAGAATAGCCCTTCTTCCTCAATCTCCTCCTTTTAAAAGCCAAGCCGCTAGACAGAAGCGAGCTGCCTGGTCGAAATATATAGGCCCTTGATGGAGAAGCTGTGGAAGATGCCCAAGTTGTAGCGGGCCATCCATGGTCAGATTGACGAGATCCGCAAACCACGGACATCAGGGCCACTCGGGAGCCACTAGGATTACCCTCCCTGAAAGGACGAGAACCAGGTTTGGTTCCTGGCCACCGGTTGGCACTGTACGGCCGCTTGCTGCTGTTCTGCCGAAACCTCCACTGTCCCTGAAAACAAGAGTGGGATGATGGGAACCCTCTGGAACAAACACCAGCCCTAGAAAGCTGCGCGGCTGGTTTTCCACATGCCACACATACCAATAACCGTGGCATTGTGGGGGGGGGGGGGGGGAACGGCCCAAAAAACGCGGCGAAATTCGTCAAAAACATGGCGATTCCGACGGGGAGGGGTCCTGGATTGCAGCAGACCAAAAAATAAAATTTGGATTTTTTTTTTTTTTACACAAAGCTCAGGAACAGCACAAGGTAAGAGAGGGACTGGACCACCAGTAATCTCTTCCCCTGCTCCTTACCTGTCTGGAGCCCCGTGGGGTTACCAACCCCAGCTCCAATAACCTGCTACCAGAGAGGATGACTCCGCAGGATCTAACCCCCTGGGAGGATAGGGAACTCTGCAGAAGAACCTTTTTCTGTCTTTCTTTTTTTTTTTTTTTAAACTTGCTTGATTCACAACTTATAGCTAGTTCACTCTTAGTTACTTTAAAAGGATAGCCTAAACCCCAGAAATAGGGCAAGACTGCAGGGTTTGCACGACCTCCATCTGCTGGAGACAGAGAAATAAAGAAGGGATGCAGGAGGTACACCAGCTTAACTATGGGTGTCTTTCAAGTTTTTCTCTGTCTCCACCTGCTGGAAGGGAGGCATAACCCATGGTGTGGACTGATCCGGGTACGTACAGGGAATGTGGTGTTTATAGTTACACAGCAAAAACTGAAGCAAGAGACTAATTAACATATGCCATTACTGATTGTCAGTTTTACATTTCTTTGCTGCTGCTGCCACACAATCGCAAACAAACTTCAATTATTTTTTAGGTCTTTTTTCAACCTTGACCATGTCCACTTAAGATAAAGGCATTCATTTTTTAGACTGTTATTTTCAATGCTCTGTAGGAATCTGTGGCAGAGTAGGTATCAAGCAAAGAGATGAAAGAAAGAGAACATTTACCAGGCAGCAGCGGTTCCTCTTGGGACTGTTTGAGTCTTCTCCTTTCCCTGGCTGAGAGAGGTCGATCCTTAAAAGAATAGAAACAGTCACTCAGAGGACTTTTATCGGACAGACTGGCTGTAGCGCACACCTCATACAAAAAAATGACTGCTGGACAAATCCAACTGTTTGCAGGGCTCTGCGATACATACCTGCGATACTCGTATCTCACTACTACTTGAGCCCGTGCCAGGCTGATCTGGGTTGCTGCAGGTTTTCTTCACAGTTAGTTTATGCACATTAGGAGGAGATGGCAGGGGCCTCGGAGGAGCAACAGCTACTAACTAGAAAAAAATATTAAACAAAGCCGATAGATATCTGGACTCTTGCCTTGCCTCTTTTTACATCTAGTGCATACTTTTTCATTTAACTTCCTGTACATTGTTTTCACTCTCTGTGACCCTCTTCTGTCATTTTCCTTTTGGGCCTCCTAGCTAGATAGTCTGGCATTACCCTTTTAACACTTAGTGACTGAGTTCTATGATCTAAGTAACTAGAGGCTGAACAGGGAGAAGCAACACAGCTGTTTTGAACAATCCGGACTGCAGTTGGAGAGTGGTTGAAGATGGCACTTTCAAATGTGCAGCAGAATGAAGGGATTTTTCTTGCATGAGCCCTGTCTCTCTCCTTACACTATACACTGAAGCTCCTGTGACTAAGAGCAGGTAGCCTTTGCCAGCTGACCAGCTGGTGGCCCCAAGAAGAGAGGCTCCCTCCTCTCAGAGCCTGCCAGCTTGTCCTAGCCTGATCTACAGTACTTAGGTGTAGGATTGAAGTAGTATTTATTTATTTAAAATTATTTCTATCCCACGCCCTTCAAAGTACGGGCGGGTTACAATAAAACATCCATAAAAGCAAAATAGCATCAGATGTAATTTAAAAGAGAAAAGCCAGGAACAAGTTAAATTACTTCTTACCTGATAATTTCCTTTCCTCGAAGTAGGGCAAGCCAGTCACACCAGTGGGTTGTGCACGCCAACCAGTAGGTGGAGACAGAGAACAATGACTTGCTGACGTCTCTCTCATATAGCTCACCACAGACATGAGCCAGCCAATATTTTTCTTCAAAAGCCAACCGTGGACACTAAACAACCTAAAAATTATTGCATCCTTCAATAATCACTATTCTAAACAGATTGTTCTTCCATTATATAGTTATTCAATTCTTTAATCTGTTTTTCGTTTTTTTGTTTTTTTTAAAACATAACGGAAACACTGAACTCAGCTCCACCAACAAAAGTCTCATAGAAAAGCTGTAAAACAAATACTGTAGAACGAATTTCACCAGGTGCAATGCAAATCCATGCGCATCTGAGATCCTGGTCATACAATACATTCCTTAATAAGGATCTCACACAAAGAAGAAAGTCAACCGCCTCAAAGGCGGGATGGTGGGCTACTTCGAGGAAAGGAAATTATCAGGTAAGAAGTAATTTCACCTTCCTCTTCATCTGGGCAAGTCAGTCCATATCAGTAGGATGTTCTAAAGCTACTCCCAGAAGGGCGGGAGGCTGCCTGAGGCCCAAGCAGCTTTGCCCTAACAAAGGCCAAATCCTCCCATGCAGGCAAATCTAACCAATAATATCTGGCAAACGTATGCAAAGAAGACCATGTTGCTGCTCTACAGATCTCCACTAGGGAAAGCAAACACAATTCTGCCCAGGAAACTGCTTGCGCTCAGGTCAAATGCACTCTTATCTGCTTCGGAAGAGGTTTCCTGGCAGCCACATAGGCCGCCGTCACTACTTCCTTAATCCACCGAGCCACCATGGCATGAGAGGCTGTCTTCTCTCTTCTTCACTCCTCGGTGAAGGAGAAAAAACCAATCCATTTTACGATAGATATTGGTGATCTCCAGCTAACGCAATAAGTTCCACCGCACATCTAATGTCCACAATTTCCTTAATTCCTGACCAGTGAAATCCCTATTTAAGGATGGTAGAAACACCGACTGATTCAAATGAAAATCCGACACCACATTCAGAAGAAAGGAAGGTACTGTCCTTAACTGTACGCTATTCAGCATAATAACCAAAAAGGATTCTCTATATGACAAGGCTTGTAACTTCGAAATCCACCTCGCCAATAGCAACCAGAAAGAAATACCCCGCAGAGGATGAAAGGTCAGACCCCCCAAAAAGGAGAGAACAGATTCAAATCCCACAAAGGCATAAGAACATAAGAACATAAGAACATGGGAAATGCAAAGGGGATCTAAGGTGCTTCACACCATTCAAAAATCTAGACAGGTCTGGATGAGAAGAAAGGGGCCTCCCCTGTATGCGCCCCCAATAACACGCTATAGCAGCCACCTTGAGTGTGTTCAAGGCCAAACCTTTACTCAGACTTTCCTGTAAAACTCCAAGATCAAAGGAATAGAGGCTGAAACAGGAAGTCAAGAGTGGTCCTAACACCAGTGTTCAAAGACCAGCCAGACCCGGAAATAGGCCAAAGAGGTGGAAAATTTTCGTGCTTGTAAGAGAGTTTCCACCACAGGACCCAAATACCCCTGGTTCAACAGTCGAGCCCTTAAGGGCCAAACCGTAAGACAATACCAATCCGCATTGTTGTGAAGCCCCTCAAGCAAAGGCAGCTGCCACGGATCCTCCACCAGCAGACAATGGAGATTCGCACACCACGGTCTGTGCGTCAATCCGGGGCCACCAGGAACACCAATCCTGGATGCCACGCTATCTTCTGTATTAACTGACCAATCACGGCCACGGCGGAAACGCAAAGAGCAACTTGCCCTGTGACCAAGACTGAACCAACTCTTCCACTCCGAGTGCTAGAACATCCTGGGTCCCACTGTAAAAGCGATCCGCTTTCCCGTTCTTGTGAATTGCCATCAAATCCAGAAAGGGCCAACCCTATCACTCCATAATGAGTCAAAACATTTCTGGAACGAATTCCCATTCTCCTGGATCCAACTCGTGACAACTGAGGTAGTCCGCATGCTCGTTGTAGACCCCTGCTTTATGATAAGTCAACAATGCTAGCAAATGCTGTTCTGCCTAAGGAGGAAAGAGATCCATTTCCTGAGAGATTTACCGACTTTGAGTCCCCCCTTAATGATTTATGCAGGCCACCGCTGTCGCTTTGTCTGACATTACTTTCACCGTTTTTCCTTCTAACCGGGCCTCGAACTGCAGAAAGATTAGTCAAATTTTCGGGCTTCCAGCTGGTTGATGGACCAAGATGCCTCTTCGGGAGTCCACTGCCCCTGCGCTACTAGCTCCTGACAGCGAGCTCCCCAACCCTGTAGACTTGCATCTGTAGTGACCACCAACCAATTGGGAGTCTCCAACTCCATTCTTTTCTCCAGTTGGCCCCAGCATAACTACCAGAGGAACTGTTGTCTCACTTCCTGCAGCAAGATCAACGGCATATTGTACTCCTGAGACTGATGAGTCCAGCGGGCCAGAAGGGACCTCTGCAGAGGACGCATATGTGCGCGTGCCCAAGGAAACACCTCTATCGTCAGGACCATTGATCCCAGCATCTGTAAGTAGAACCATACCAACGGAGAGACCGCCAATCTCAGAGATCAGACCTGCCCCCAGATGTTCTGAATGCGGGACTCCAGAAGAAACACCTTGCCCTGAGCTGTATCGAACTGGACACCCAGATACTCCAGGACCTGAGAAAACTGCAAGTTGCTCTTGGCCAAATTCACTACCCATCCCAGGTGCTGCAGCAACTGAACCACCCTGCTCGATTCCACCCAACTCTCTGCATCTGACCGCTCTGATTAGTAAGTCATCCAAATATGAATGAACCAAAATTCCCTCCTTGCAGAGAGCCCCATCCATCACCACCATCACCTTTGAAAAGGTCCTGGGCACAGTGACCAAGCCGAAAGGCAACGCTTGAAATTGGTAATGGCAGTTTAAAACCACAAAGTGCAAGTAACGATGATGCTGTTTGAGAACTGGAATGTGTAGATATGCTTCTGAGAGGTCTAGAGAAGTAAGAAACTCTCCCCTCTGTACCGCCATGATGACTGACTTTAAGGTTTCCATTCAAAAATGGGTAATCCGAAGGGCTCGACTGACTCCCTTTAAGGAGCCCTCCTTTTTGGGAATCATGAAGTAGACAGAATAATGGCCTGTGCTTTCCTGATTCCTTGGAACTGGAACCACGGCATTCAGAGCAAACAGCCTCAGAACGTGACCTGAACTGCTCCCCACTTTTCTGTGAAATGGCAAGGAGAAACTATAAAAGTGTCAGAGAGGACGGATAAGCTCCAAGGTGTACCCATCGCGCACCACTTCCAAGACCCACTAGTCGGAAGTGATGTGGGGCCACCTCCAGTAAAATTGAGAAAAGCGGCTGCCTATATCTGAAACCAGAGGATGGCCCCCCAAAACTTCACTGGGAGGAATGAAGAGCTCCGGAGCCAGTGACACCATCTTTACCTGGCTTCTTTGTGCAAAAAGACAGAGACCTAGCAAATGATCAGGACCTCGGACTACTTGAACATCTGGAAGAGTGAAAATGCCAAGCGCTCCGAAATCATCCCTTTGCTGACAAAAACCAGGCAGTAGATTTCCTGTCCTCAGGTAATTGAGGAAATTTGGATTCTCCCCATTGATCCACCATCTTCTCCAATTACTCTCCAAACAATAAGCACCCCTTAAAGGGCAACTTGGTAAGATTGGACTTTGAAATAGTATCCGCGGAGCAGTTCCATAGCCAAAGTAGTCTCCGGGCTGCAATCACCGAAGCTACCTCCCGAGCAGCTATACATGCCAAATCATAACCTGCATCTGCCAAGAATGCAGCTCCCAGCTCCAGGTATGGGCCATTCTCGACCAAAGCTTCCTGAGCCTCCTGGGCTAATTGCAATCCGGCCCTGGCCACCATACAACAGCATGCGAAGATTTGGAGGTTCATAGCCACTGCCTCAAAGGCCTGTTTCAAAATCTGCTCAGTTTTGCAATCCTGGTTTAAAGCTGAACCTCCTTCCACTGGAATGGTGGTGCATTTCATCACTGTGCAGACCAGGGTTGTCTACCTTGGGAAACCACAGCTACTCCCTAGCTTTAGGGTCCATAGGGTACAAACTCACCAATGAGCAACCCCCTTTAAAATTAGCCTCAGGAGAACTCCATTCCAAATCAATCAATTCATGAGCAGCCTCAAATAGAGGAAAAAATCAGGATGCCTTTCACAATCTAACTATCACAGGATTCTTTTTCAGCTCCTGAGCCGCAGCAGGCAAGGCCTCCTCATACCCCAGAGCTTAGGGTCTGTAAAATCAAACCTGACATCTTGTCCCTGTAAAAGAGGCTTTGCCTCTGGGGGAATCTCCCCATACTCCAAAAACGCCTTGTTGAGATCCCCCTTCAAGGATCCAGACTTTTCACAGGAGTCTCCCAAAGTATCCATGTCCTCACTTTCTTCCCCAGCATGTTGTCCCCTTCTCGGCTTTACCTGTCTGAGGGTGGGATGAAGATTCCTTTGACCACTTCTGCGATCCCGAGGAGGGAGAACGCTGATGTAGACAATCCTGAGATTCCACCCAGGATCCTTCCTGCCTCTTACAAAAAACCTGCAGACCTTTAAAAAATTCCACCCAAGACACAGTGGAAAGATCCATTCCCTGAGAAGGTAAAGCCCCTTCCAAGCTCTCTCCTGTGGAAATTGGCAGGAGAAGCCGCGGGGAAGACTTCTCACCCCCCCTCCCCCTCGGGAGAAGCTGTGGCTACACTTCCCCTCTGTGAACTGTGAGCTCCTGATGTCCCTGCTGAGACAAATTCCCCTTCAGAGGCATCTCCTTGAGCCTCCACACACTTCTGGCAAATGCTAAGCGATCTCCTAGGGCTAATCACCCGCATATGACAGGCAGAGCAGACGAACAATTTTTTCCCGTGCTGCTCTCCCAATGCCATCTCTCCCCCTTGCGTGCTACAGTATTAGTATGCTATTCAAAATGGCACCTGCCACGGCACTCCGACTGGCTCCACAACTATCACTCCAGCCCCTGCTCACAAAGCGGCCTTTCAATCCTGCCCCTCCTCAGTGCACAGTCGCTGCTACTGCCTTTGCTGGCGCGAGATTTCTTTCTATTTTTTTTTTGCAAATGTATTCGTCCCACTGAAATCTGCAGCCAAATAACATAGAAACCGAGGCAAGGAAAAGGCAAGGGAGAGGAGGATATGACAGAAGGAGAGGAAGACAGACAATTAACAGAGCTGAGTCCAAAGCTTCCTTACTCTACCGGCACCCTCCCTCTGTCAGGAGGAGGGCTAGGATACCAGCCTTCACCTCACTCCCGTCCTATATTGTCAGACACTCAACTGAGGGAGGGAGCAAAAGCTATCACTACAGGAGGTCAGAACCGCCTGTTCAATCCTGGCAGGCCGAAGTCCACAAGCAAGGATTTATTTATTTATAAGCTTTTTATATACCGATGTTCAAGGAAATCATATCGCATCGGTTTACATATAACTGAAGTTAGAATTACAAAAAACAGGGAGATTTTAACTGGGATAAACAACTACAGAACGAGTTGACAGGGGGTAGGAGAAGAAGAAGAAGAATACAACATATAAGAACAAGATCATATATGAACAATATAACCAAATATGAGTACAAAAAGTAAGTACATGAAGAGAAAGAATAGTGATAAAAATATAAGTGTAAGTACAGCATAACCAAATAGAGATAAAGGTCCTTTAAACTGTATTAAGTGGTGCTGTGAAGTGTAAGAGAGACTGATAGCATACAGAAGGTCTTCAGGGAAACGCTTGGCTGAAGAGCCATGTCTTAAGTTTTTTTTTGAACGTCCTTTGGCGTTCAGGATGCATGTCCACCACCTGTAGGAGATAGAAAAATACTGGCTGACAGATGTCTGTGGTGAACTATATGAGAGGGACATCAGTGAGTCATTGTTCTCTGTCTCCACCTGCTGGTTGGAATGCACAACCCACTGGTATGGTCTGGCTTGCTCGGATGAAGAGGAAATAGACTTGGCAGTGCATCAGGCTTGTCTCTTTTATGGGCTTTAATTTATCAAAACAGCATTTATTTCGCTAGATAATTTAGTCTGTAAAATCTGGGAAACTACAGACCGGTTAGCCTGACTTCAGTGCCAGGAAAAATAGTGGAAAGTGTTCTAAACATCAAAATCACAGAACATATAGAAAGACATGGTTTAATGGAACAAAGTCAGCATGGCTGTACCCAAGGCAAATCTTGCCTCACAAATCTGCTTCACTTTTTTGAAGGAGTTAATAAACATGTGGATAAAGGTGAACCGGTAGATGTAATATACTTGGATTTTCAGAAGGCGTTTGACAAAGTTCCTCATGAGAGGCTTCTAGGAAAAGTAAAAAGTCATGGGATAGATGGTGATGTCCTTTTGTGGATTGCAAACTGGCTAAAAGACAGGAAACAGAGAGTAGGATTAAATGGACAATTTTCTCAGTGGAAGGGAGTGGGCAGTGGAGTGCCTCAGGGATCTGTATTGGGACCCTTACTTTTCAATATATTTATACATTTTCTGGAAAGAAATACGACAAGTGAGATAATAAATTTACAGATGATACAAAATTGTTCAAAGTAGTTAAATCACAAGCAGATTGTGAAAAATTGCAGGAAGACCTTGTGAGACTGGAAAATTGGGCATCAAAATGGCAGATGAAATTTAATGTGGATAAGTGCAAGGTGATGCATATAGGGAAAAATAATCCATGCTATAATTACACAATGTTGGGTTCCATATTAGGTGCTACAACCCAAGAAAGAGATCTAGGCGTCATAGTGGATAACACATTGAAATCGTCAGTTCAGTGTGCTGCGGCAGTCAAAAAAGCAAACCGAATGTTGGGAATTATTAGAAAGGGAATGGTGAATAAAACGGAAAATGTCATAATGTCTCTGTATCGCTCCATGGTGAGACCGCACTTTGAATACTGTGTACAATTCTGGTTGCCGCATCTCAAAAAAGATATAATTGCGATGGAGAAGGTACAGAGAAGGGCTACCAAAATGATAAGGAAAATGGTACAGCTCCCCTATGAGGAAAGACTAATGAGGTTAGGACTTTTCAGCTTGGAGAAGAGACGGCTGAGGGGGGATAGGATAGAGGTGTTTAAAATCATGAGAGGTCTAGAACGGGTAGATGTGAATCGGTTATTTACTCTTTCGGATAATAGAAAGACTAGGGGGTACTCCATGAAGTTAGCTTGTGGCA
Source organism: Rhinatrema bivittatum (assembly GCF_901001135.1). NCBI lineage: Eukaryota > Metazoa > Chordata > Amphibia > Gymnophiona > Rhinatrematidae > Rhinatrema > Rhinatrema bivittatum. The sequence goes on along the minus strand of NC_042618.1, from coordinate 190,708,180 downwards.
CATTTAAAACTAATCGGACAAAGTTTTTTTTACTCAACGCACAATTAAACTCTGGAATTTGTTGCCAGAGGATGTGGTTAGTGCAGTTAGTATAGCTGTGTTTAAAAAAGGATTGGATAAGTTCTTGGAGGAGAAGTCCATTACCTGCTATTAATTAAGTTGACTTAGAAAATAGCCACTGCTATTACTAGCAACGGCAACATGAAATAGACTTAGTTTTTGGGTACTTGCCAGGTTCTTATGGCCTGGATTGGCCACTGTTGGAAACAGGATGCTGGGCTTGATGGACCCTTGGTCTGACCCAGTATGGCATGTTCTTATGTTCTTATATGCATTGTATTGGCTTTTGAATGTCAACCAGCTATAACATTTTACAGATATTCTGATTGCTGCAAGCACTTTAATAAAAAATTGTAATAATATTTCCTTTTAAATTACATTTGGCAAAGTCATTAAATCATATGGAAATTTTTTAAAAACAAGTTACAAAAGCACCTTGATTCTGTGCTGCAAATAAATTTAGAAGATCTGATTTTTGAATTTTGCAAACAGCCTTGCTTTTTATTGCACCCAAAATGCAAGTAAATAAAACATGTGTATTACAGAATGCACAAATTAATTAGCATGCATCAACAAATAAGCATACTGGTGTATAGAAAGATTGAAAGTGCTTGCATTTATTGTTAGCACAAAGTTAATCCTTCATTTTTATCTCTTTGTGATAATTCTTTTCCGCCAATACATCTTTTCTTCATGCCACTATGATGTATTGCCATTCTGATTTTGGTAACATGATACTGGGATCTGTGCCTAGAATTTGATGAAAACCATTACCTGTAAAACTCAGGTTATTTTAATCCCAAATCTTAACACACAACCCTCTCCTACAGAAACTGTTCTGGAATTAGAACAGTACTTTCCAGCAGCTGAGTCAAAAGCCAGTAGTGCTTTACAAAAAAAAAAAAAGGCTTGCTTAAAGGTGTGACAATTATACCTTCCATAATATCACTATACTTACTGCTAGATAGGTCCTCTGCCAGCAGGGGCCCACAGTAAGCCACACTCAATCCTGATCTAGCCTCCACTTGAAGACTGCATGACACAGCAAGGCCAGCCCTATAAAACCCTCCCTCACAGTTTGCTTGGGGCCTCATCATCGAATCATCTTGGCTCCTTCCTTTGGCCAACTTCTTGCCTTACCTTGTCCATGTTCTCAGTGTGGCCTGTTTAGGCCTTCTTGTCTTGTTCTATTTGGGCCTATTTTCCTTGCCTGTCTGTTGTTTGCTTCCCTGTGGGCCTCTCAGTGGCCCTCCCGTGTCTCTGTATTCCCTGTCTTGCCCTTGTCTTATCCAAGCCTCCTGGTGGTTCATCTAGTCTGTCTGTATCCTACCTTGTATCCCTGTCCCAGTTTGCCCTTGTTTACCTTGTTCCTACCTGGGTTTTTACCTTGTTTCTGCCAGTGTGTTCCAAGCCTTGCCTTTATTGCTCCTGCCCGCCTTGCTTCCTTTACATTTGGATTGACTCCTGGTACCTGACCCAGCTCGATCTTTGACGCTGCCTGTATTTTGCCAGCCCTGCCCATTGCCTGCTTCATCTTCTGTCTGAACTCCTGCCTCAGGTACTCTGCCAGCTAAGTCCTGCTGGCCACCAGAATCTGTGGGTTTAACCCAAGGGGGAGATGGCTGGTCAGGCAACAGACCTTGCCCTGCTCTGCTCTGGAGCCCTGAGCTGCTCCTGCTGGTGTAATACCTTTACCTGACTGTGACACAATCTGTGGACTACTGCATACCAAGGAAATACTGTTGCCATCCAATGGCATTTAAATCCTTTGCTGGGCCTGCCAGAAAGCCTTTCTTTCTATGAGTAGCTCTCTGCTAATGTCTCAGCTGGTGTTTTTCAGAAATCATGGCATCCAAAGTTGGCTTCTAAATTACAGGAAAAGGAACTATAAACTTGGAAGTTATTTTCGTCTAAGAAGAATGTACAGAACTCAATTTTAGCATTATACAGTACTATCAAGCATTTCAATGGAGTCAACTTTTAAACTGACTACAATGAACTACTGCAGTCCAGAAAGAGGGTACAGTCCATACCCACAGGCGATAAAGCAATGTGATGGGATCTGGCAAGGACTGTAAAGCATTTTAGGCTGTCCAGACTACCCACTACACACCTGTTCCCTGTTCCTGTGTCTTCGCTGCCGTGATAGGGAGGGCTCAGATAAAGAGCTGTGAGGCTTCAGTGAACTGTTTGATTTTACCTCATTTTCAACTGAGTTCTTAGGACAAGTTTCATCCTAAAGGGGGGAAAATAATAGAATAATAATTTTATGGTCTTGGAAAATACATTTGATGGTAATGAATGTAATAAACTAGCAATTTTTTTTAAAATATAAATCTCCTTTCTATTAAATCAGTCAGGATTGTCCCTCTCGAATGTGAGTATGCAAACAGCTGAAGGAAGATTCGGGTGAGAGGGAGTGATAGAAGAGAGAACAAGGACAGAAAGGAAAAAGTAATTAATACCCTATCCCTTTTGTAAAAAAAAAAAAAAAAAAATTAAACATTTACACAAAACTACACTATCCACCTCTAACTCTCACTTTCTACGAGTACTCAGCACTCACCCCATCTGACTCTTACCTTCTCCTAATATTCATCCTGCCAGACTCTCAGCTCTCCCCAGCATTCACCTCTTCTGACTCTAACCTCCTCCACAACATTGACTTTCCCCAACTCTCACCTTCTCCCTTTATTTCACCCCTGACTGTAAACTACCCCCACATTAACCCTCTCAACACCCTCTGCCTTCTTCTCCCAACTATCACCTCCCTCCTGCCTTTATCCTGTATGAGTCTCACCTTTTTCCAGCACTCAACTCTCAAAACTTCCATCTACTGCCCAATTAATACCTCCACCAGCAATAATCTCAACTGCCCGCAGTTGCTTTCACTCCCCAATTATCACTTCTCCCAGCATTCATCCGCTCAGATGTTACCTCCTTCGGCATTCACCCCCAGATTTATATTCCCCTGCCTTATTCACCTGTCACTTCCCCTTGCATTTATCCTCCCTCCCAAAACACAAACATGACTGTGGCCTTCACCTGCATTCAATCCCCTGTCTGTCACTTCTGCCAGCATTCAACCCACCTCCTACCTTCCCCCTGCAGTCACTCCCACACCTGGAAGACTTTTGCATTCACTCTCCATCCCACTTGCTCTTATTTGATGGCAGCAGGGAACACAAAAGAGCTATTTTAAGCTGTCTCTACAGCAGCTACTCTTCTTGCTGTTCCCATGGCTTCTGCTATCCATTTTAAACAGGAAATACATTGTCTCAAAGTCAGTGGGCGGTGAGGAAGCCTCTGCAGACACAATACAGTTCTTTTTGTGTTCCTCAAGCTGTATGCTGCCTGCACTTTGGTTTCTGGACCATCTCCTACAATGCCCAGTCATCCAATCTCAAAAAGGAAATAGCAGAGTTGAAAAACAAACAGAGAAGGGCAATAAAAATGGTTAAGGGGTTGGAACAGCCTTTTGAAGAAAGGTAATTTAGGTTAGGGTTCTTCAGTTTGGAGAAGAGACAACTGAGGGGGGATATAAAAGGTCTACAAAAGCTTGACTGGGTAGAACAGGTAAATAAGGAATGGTTATTTACCTTTCAAATAACACTACGACTTGGGGACACTCTTTAAGCAAAAAAACAGCAGATTTAAAAACAACTGGAGAAAGTATTTTTTCAGTCATTGCACAATTAAGCTGTGGAATTTGTTGCTGAAGGATGTTGTCAAGGTTTGGACAAGTTCATGGAAGAAAAGTCCATAAACAGTTACTAACCAGGTGACTCAGGGAGACCCACCACTTGATATGGGGTGAGAGCAGCAAGAAATGTAATCTACTTTTAGGGATTGGCCACTGTCAGAGACAGGATTGCCTGGCTCGATGGACCTTTGGTCTCATCCACCATGGTACTTATGCTCCTCTCGGGTCCTGCTCTTTCCTTGCGCAGCTGCCAAGCTCGCTGCAGGTCCGCAAGATTCAACAAGAGAAACAGGCAGCAGGTGGGAGGTCAGGGAACCTGGAAGCCTCCTGGAGAAAATTTGAGCAGTCTGGGTAAATTCTAACCCCTGCTATTTTTAAGACTGTTCTAAATGCCCATAAATAACCAAGGAAGTGCTCATTCTGGTGAGGGCAGAGCAAAGAGGAGGTCTGGAGATCTCTTGTAGTTCAGCAGGTGCATTACATTACCCCAAACAGTGCCCATTGGTACTGACTGTTGCGGAGTGTAATACAGAAGTTCCTCTTGAGACAGAAACCACTCAAGTTCTGCTCATGTGATTTCAGATTTTTCTAGAACCTCGAGAGAGAATTCATTTGCAATTTCACTCAATGATACACAGCCACAGACTACGATGGCAGATAAGGACAAAAACGCCCATCTAGTCTGACCTCTTTCATCTTCTGTTGCAGTAACAGAGACCTCAGCTGATCTCTGGCTTTCCTTTCACTTCTCTTATTCTATATGTGCAGTAGAGTGTAATGCAGATCTCAAAGATCATTAAGGGATTGAGTGACAGAACTTGTTTGATCTGCGTGTTAGCAATGCTGCTGAATAATCAACAGCAGCTACTGCAAACATTCTGCAACAGTAGAAGGCGGTGGTGGAGTTACGATTTTGGCGCCCCTTGGCACTATTAGTGCTGTCGCCCCGCTCTTTCCCCCGAGGTTGGACAACAAGAAACAGAAAGTCTAAGGCACAGTCCTCTAGTTTCCTGGGGCAACTCAGGGGTAGATCCTATGGCAAAAATTAAAAAATTCTGAAGCAAATTGGCAAACATTTCCATCTTTATATTACATTAGAAAAATAAAGTAGTTTTACACTATAATTATTAGTATAATTTATTTTATTTTTATTGGGTGAAGAAACGTGATCTGAAGTTTCAATACAGGGAACAGACCTCTGACTTGGGGAGAGGAAGGGAAGAGAATCAGGAATATGGTGAGGAGAAAGGGGAGGAGTGTGAGAAGGAAAGAGAACTAGGGATGGGGAAGATAGGAGATGGAGAAAGCAAACTTGCTTACCTGTAATAGGTGTTATCCCAGGACAGCAGGATGTAGTCCTCACATATGGGTGATGTCACTGGACAGAGCCCTATCACGGAAAACTTTCTGTCAAATTTCTAGAAAAATTTGACTGGCACACTGAGCCCACTGAGCATGCCCAGCATGCCATGATCCCTCGAGCCACAGGGGTCTCCCTTCAGTCTTGTTTGAGGCAATAAGCGTTAGCAAAAAATAAAATAATAAAATGTTTCGGACCCAACTCTGCGGGGTGGCAGGTGGGTTTTGTGAGGACTACATCCTGCTGTCCTGGGATAACACCTATTACAGCTAAGCAATTTTGCTTTACCCCAGGTCAAGCAGGATGATAGTCCTCACATATGGGTGATTAGCAAGCTACAGGCTGAGTCATCTTTGTTTTGGACCAACAGCGTACAACTTGTGCAACAGGCACAACAAGTGGTGTACTGTTGGGGAAAAATGAGGCAGCCTGAAATCACAGCAGGTTGGATATGGAAGGAGTTGGAATCATACTAGAAATAAGTTCTTTAAGACAGATTGTCCAAAGGTTGAATCTGGTCATCCTTCCTTCTCCAGGCAGTAGTGTGCTGCAAATGTGTGAAGAGAGCGCCATGTTGCAGCTTTGCAGATGTCAGCAATCGGTACGGAACAATAGTGTGCTACTGAGGTTGCCATTGCTCTAACTGAGTGCGCCTTTACTCATCCCTGGAGAAAAAGGCCTGCTTTTTCATACCAGAAGTCTATACAGTCTGCTATCCAGTTAGAGAGGGTTTGTTTGCCCACTGCCATACATGGTTTGCTTTTGTCAAAAGAAACAAAGAGCTGGGTGGATTTCCTATGGACTCTAGTGAGATCTAGATAATACGCTAGCGCGCGTTTACAGTCCAAAGTATGTAAAACTCTTTTGCCTTGGTGAGAGTGAGGTCTTGGAAAGAATGTGGGCAAATTTATAGACTGATTCAAGTGGAAATCTGTAACCACCTTGGGAAGGAATTTAGGGTGAGTACGGAGGACCACTCGGTCGTGTAGGAACCTGGTATAGGGCGAGTATGTTACAAGTGCTTGTAACTCACTAACTCTTCTAGCACATGTAATAGCTACTAGGAACAGAACTTTCCATGTAAGAAATTTAACATTGCAGGAATCTATGGGCTCAAAGGGAGAACGCATGAGCCTTGCTAGTATTACATCAAGGTCCCATTCTGTGACTGGTGGCCGTAACAGGGGTTTAAGTTGAATTAAACCTCTCATAAACCTACTGACAAGGGGTTGCGCTAAAATCGGGGAATCCCCTACTCCCTTGTGGTAAGCTGATATAGCACTCAGGTGTACCCTTACTGACGAAGTCTGTAGACCAGAATCAGAAAGGTGCCAGAGATAGTCTAATAAAGATGATGTGGGGCAGGAAAAGGGATCAATACTTTTCTGTGTGCACCATGTGGCGAACCTTTTCCATTTACAACGATAGGATTTTCGCGTGGAAGGCTTTCGTGAAGCTACAAGCACTTGAGAGACATTAGTTGAAAGATTGAATGGTTGCAGGATCAAACTTTCAACATCCAGGCTGTGAAGGATAGGGATTGAAGGTTGGGATGGCACAACTTGCCCTGATCCTGAGTTATGAGAGTGGGTTCTGTGCCCAGGCGAATCGGTTCTCTGATCGAGAGGTCGAGAAGTATGGGGCTATGAGTATCAGTGACCCTTTGTCCTGTTGTAACTTCACTAGTGTTTTGGTTATTAGAGGTATTGGGGGATACGCGTATAGAAGACCTGAGTTCCAGGGGTGAGCAAAGGCGTCCTTGGCTAACTCATTTCTCTGTTTGTGCAGGGAGCAGAATTTGTCCACTTTGTGATTCAGCTTGGATGCAAAGAGGTCCATTGTTGGTTAACCCCAACGTTGGAATATCTTGGTCGCTTCGAAAGGATCCAGGGACCACTCGTGGGGTTGGAACTGACGACTGAGGTGGTCTGCAACTATGTTGTGTGTGCCTGCCAGATAAGTAGCCCAGAGAAACATGGAATGTGTTAGGGCCCAGTCCCAAATCTGTGCGGCTTCTTGGCAAAGAAGATAAGAACCCGTACCCCCGTTTGTTCAGGTACCACATGGCAACTGTGTTGTCTGTTTGTATTAGAACATTGTTGTGCGAAAGGCAGTCCTTGAACGCATAGAGAGCATAACGTATAGCTCGAAGCTCTAGAAAGTTGATTTGAAATGTTGCTTCGAGGCTTGTCCAAGTATCTTGAGTTTGAAGCTTGTTGATATGCGTTCCCCAACCTAAGGTGGATGCATCTGTAGTCAAGGTTACTTGAGGAACTGGTTGTTGGAAAGGTAGTCCGGTAAGCAAATTGTTCGTGTTTGTCCACCAGAGGAGAGATGAACGCAACTGGTGAGTTATTTGAATTGGAGATGACAGTAGTTGAATGGCTTGTATCCACTGTGATCTCAATGTCCATTACGTTATTCTTATGGCTAATCTGGCCATAGGAGTGACGTGGACTGTGGAAGCCATGTGGCCTAACAGAGTAAGGAACTGATGGGCTGTAACTGTTTATTTTGCACGCAGAGAGCGTGCAAAATAAACAGTTACAGCCCATCAGTGTAACTGATGGGCTGTAACTGGGAGAGCGCGTCTGTGCGATCTTTTGGTAGGAAAGCTTTTGACACGGTGGTGTTCAATTCTGCTCCGATGAATTGTAGAAGATGAGATGGTAGGAAGTGGGATTTTTGGTAGTTGAGAAGAAATCCCAGTGAGTGAAACAGATTGACTGTGAGCTTGAGAGAGGTGAGAGCTCCTTGTTTTGATTGGCTTTTGATGAGCTAGTCGTCCAGATAAGGAAAAACGTGTATGCTTTGCTTGCGTAAATGTGCCGCTGCCACCGCTAGGCACTTTGTGAATACTCTGGGTACCGAGGCAAGTCCGAATGGCAGGACCCGGTATTGAAAGTGTTGATGACCCACCAGGAAGCACAGGAACTTGCGATGAAGAGGAAATATTGAGATGTGAAAGTAAGCGTCTTGAAGATCCAGAGAACAGAGCCAATCTCCTATTTGAAGAAGGGGAAGCATGGTGCCTAAGAATACCATCCTGTATTTTTCTTTCTGTAGAATTTTATTGAGATTTCGGAGGTCTAAGATGGGACGCAAGCCTCCTGTTTTCTTTGGAATGAGAAAATAACAGGAGTAGAATCCTCTGCCCTGCTGAGATCGAGGAACTGGTTCCACGGCCCTGGCTCTCAATAGGATGGATAATTCTGATTGTAGAAGAGTGGTATGATCTCTGTGTATCCAAAGAGACTTTGGTGGAGAGTCTTTTGGCTGTGTGAGAAAATCCAGATGGTATCCATGTACTATAATGGACAGAACCCATTGATCTGTGGTTATGGCTGACCAGTTGGGTAGAAAATTGGAAACCGGGCCTCCGACTGGCAAGTTTGGATGTGGGTTCTTGGAGAGGCTGCTGTTCCCTGGGATCACTTCAAATACCAGATGCCTGGTCTGTCTGAGGGGGAGGCTGAGGTCTGGATGTTTTGCTTTGTCTTGATTGACCTCTTTGTGATGGTCTTGATGATCTACCACAAGAAGGTGGTGGATAATATCTACATGGTCTGTAGAAAGGTTTCCTTGTATCCTTTCTGGAGGGTCACCATATAGAAGATGAAGTTTCCGCTGGTATCATGGAGAGTTGGTGTAAAGTCTCTCTGTGATCTTTCAGCTGTGCAACTGCTGCTTGCACCTTATCACGAAACAGGTGTAGGGTAGATCTGCCAATTTGACCTGAACCTCAGGCTTGAAGTCGGAGGCTTTGAGCCATGCCCATCTATGAGCACTGATACCAGTTGCTGTCATTCTAGATGAAGTTTCAAATGAATATCATAGGCTGCACGGACTTCATGTTTTCCAGCTTCTAGACCCTTATGAATGATGGAGTTGAAAGAGTTCTGATGCTGTTGTGGAAGGGCTTCTGAAAAATCTAGCATCTGCTTCCACAAATTCCGTTGGTATTGTGTCATATATAGTTGATATGAGGCAATACGGGATAATAAAAGAAAACCCTGGAACATTTTGCGACCTAAGGTATCTAGGAATTTTTGTTCCCTCCCAGGAGGTGTGGAAGAATGTGGTTTAATCCTTTTTTATCTCTTCTGCGCAGACTCTACCACCACTGACTGATATGGGAGTTGCGGCTTCTGAAATCCAGGGATATGTTGCACTAAATAGGTGGCATCTGTTCTTTTATTTACAGGTAGCATTGTGCATGGATGCTCCCAAAGGTGTCTTTGGAGATCAACTAAAACCTCATGCACAGATATGGCAACAATCTCTTTAGGAGCTTCAACAAACTGTAGGACTTCTAAAGTTTTATGTCTAGTGTCCTCTTCAGTAGCCAGCTGGAAAGGGATCATTTCAGACATCTCTACATCTCTTTTACAAAGTTGGAGAAGGAGAGATCTTCCGGAGGTGACGGGTCCGACAAGATGTCTTCAGTGGAGGAATCAGAGTCTACATCCTCCCAGGTGTCCGATAACATGTGTAGACGTGGACTAGCAGGAGGAATGGAAAATGGTATCGATGGAGACTTGATTTTTGAAGGTTCCATTGATGATTTTTGTTTCTTTTTACCTGGCATCGCTGGTATTGGAATTGGCATCGATGGAAACGGTGCTGGAATTGGGTGGCTCGATCCAGATAGACCTGATGGTCCTGGAATTGGCTGATCGGTATTGGAGGAGTCAGCGTCCAAAGAGTCCGGAATCAGCACCGGTGGATCCGGATGCTTAATCAGTGTCTTCGGCCTCGATGGCACCGGTTGAGTCGGCAAGGCACTGAGCAAGGAATCGAGCTGAGACAGTAACGGCTGAAGCATCGATGCCTCTGGAGTCGGTGGAAGCATGGGAACCAGCACCAGTGGATGGAGGTCACAGAGGGCATTAACTACTGCCTGGCGGATGAATCTGTCCAGTTCCTCCCTAATAGCTGATGCGGACAGAGCAGCTATAGGGGGTGGCAGAGGAGACAAAACTGGCTGCACCACAGGTCCCTGTGGGGGGCTTAGTAACCGGCACCGATATCGGTGGGGATTGCCTCTGTTCCGGAATCGATGGCATCGAAGAGTCTTTGATTCCCGTCGATGCCAATGACTGTGTTTTTCGCGGTGCTCTCTTTTTTTTAAGTACCGATGCCGACTTTGTCGATGCCTTCAAAGAAGTTGGGGATAGTGGGTCCCCACTACCCCCATCCACCCGGCGAGTTTTAAGGATTACCTTTTTTGTAACTCCTGTCGGTGATGACTGCGTTGATGACGATGGAACTAGCTGGATACTGAAAAGGTGTTCCATTTTATCTAGACGGGCCCGTCTACCTTTGGAAGTCATCTCGGCACACTGGGGACATGATGAAACGTTGTGTCCGGGGCCGAGGCATAGAACACACTCAATATGTGGATCGGCGATGGACTTGGTACGGGGCAATTAGGGCATTTTTTGAAGTCAGTTGCCATTGTGAACTGCTGGCCAGCCGTTGACAGCCTGCGGTCACCGAAAAATAAAGGAACGGTATCAACCGCAAATATAGATCTTGTCACCGATCGAGGGAAAAAGTGATCCTGAGACTGGAAGACCCCAATGAAGGGATTTTTCTGAGAAAAAATATTAGTTTTTCCGTGAGGAAAAGTTGTGTGAAGACACACAGGGCTCCTTAACCGCGAGGCTAACTGCAGCGTGGAAAAAAGAAGACTGAAGGGAGACCCCTGTGACTCAAGGGATCGTGGCATGCTGGGCATGCTCAGTGGGCTCAGTGTGCCAGTCAAATGTTTCTAGAAACTTTGACAGAAAGTTTTCTGTACTAGGGGTCTGTCCAGTGACGTCACCCATATGTGAGGACTATCATTCTGCTTGTCCTGTGATAAGATTAGGAACCTTGGATGGGGAAGAAGAGGGAGAGAGGGAGGTTCTTGAATTGAGGAAGGGGAGTAAGAAGAGTTGGGGAGTGGGTTCTAGGATCTGGGGAGAAGGAAGCAAGGGAAGTTACAGGATCTAGGAGAGAGAATCCAAGATCAAGGGAGGGAGGATTTGAATTGCAGTGGGTGGGAAAGTGAGGAGGGAGATGTCCTTGCCATGTTCCAATTCTGCTCCTCATCGCATCTTCTCTCTAACACCCTACGCAATAAGACATACACACAAACTCTGCCTCCCACCATTGTTCCCCTATCTCTCACACACATACAACCCTCAAACAATCCCCCTCATCTCCCACCCTCCAATGATCTCTTCTCAGCTTTTTCTGATCTCCCCAAAATGATCCCCCTTTGCTTTGTTTGCTGCAGGCTCTCCTGTTTCTTGCATGCTGTCTGGAGGGGAGGGACTGGATAAGGAAACAAGAGTGCTGATCCCTGCTAGTGAGATTCAGCACATCTGAAAGGCAGCAATTCCTCAACCAGCCTGCTGCCCCCCAGTTTTCTGCTGCATTAGGCACAGGCCTAGTGTGCCTATTGACAAATCCAGGCCTGGTGGAGGGTGAAATGAAAGTCCAGAACAGTGGTGCAAAGAAAAGAAAACTGATGAAAGAGCTTTGAGCAGCTACAACTGTTTATTCTCTTGCAAATAAACTAGTGTCAGATCAGCAAAATAAATTAGAACTTACAGGAATAACAACTGGAACAAATGGTTCTAAAAGCTTCTCTGTGGAGTCCAAGCTCTCCTGCAACGAGAAAGCCATTGCATGTTTATGCAACGGTTCGCAGCATAGCCCAGGTAAGGAAGTATTAGTACTTGGAGCAGAAAGCTATTGTAGACAAAAACATGCTTCAAAGTTGGACCATAAAGCACTGGGGCAGAAGTTTTCTACCTCACACCAGCCAAAGCTAATCAAACCAGCTAGCAAGGACTAGAAGTAACAGGGGCCTTAAAAAACATAACCCAGAAGAAAGTACTGGTACCTTAATTTTGGCTTTTATAATCAGGCCGATTCAGTACGGTGCGCTCAGGTCGAGCTCCTTATTACCCCTTATACAGTAAGGGGTAATAATAGCGCGTGGAAAACACGCGTCCAACCCCCCCGAAACTAACAGCGCGCTCAATATGCAAATGCATGTTGATGAGCCTATTAGTTAGTCCCGCTCGATACAGAAAGTAAAATGTGCAGCCAAGCCGCACAGTTTATTCTCCGAAATTAACTCCTGCCAAAGGTAGGAGTTAATTTCGGCCAGCACCGGGAAAGTGTACAGAAAAGCAGAAAAAACTGCTTTTCTGTACACCCTCCGACTTAATATCATAGCGATATAAAGTCGGAGGCCCCAAAAATAAAAAAAAATAAATCTTCAAAAAAAAAAAAAAATCTGCACACGGCCCGCGGGTTGGAAAACGGATGCTCAATTTTGCCAGTGTCCGTGTTCCAAACCCGTGGCTGTCAGCAGGTTTGACAACCGACGCCAGTAAAATTAAGCGTCGGCTGTCAAACCCGCTGACAGCCGCCGCTTCCGCCAATAAGGAGGCGCTAGGGACTCGCTAATGCTCCTAGCGCCTTCTTATTAGCGCGAGCCCTCATTTGCATACTGAATCGCGCGCCCAGGAGAGTGGCCTGGGCGCACATTGGAAGAGCGGGCGCTCACCTCAGAGCGCCAGCTCTCCCACGCGGTTTACTGAATCGGCCTGAATGTGCACTAAATCAAGATTCCACATATTTATTACAATAGTACAAACTTTATGGGAAATGACTTAGAAGTATGATGAACTTGTCAAAGGAATGGACTAGGATGTCAATTTTGATTACTTAAAAGATGCCTCTCACCTTGGTGAATCCCTATTTCTCTTAAAAATGGGGTAATTTTCTGTAGGCATTCCTGTATTACAGTGGAATAATGTGTGGCAAACAGTCAACTGGTCAATAAAGCTCACAATAAACTTTTAATTAATGCATACAATCAGAGATGTGTCATGAAACGTTATTTAGATATTCAGATATACATTCAAGGACTCCAACATGGCCGTGTTTTGCATCATGGGCTGCGTCAGGGGGACCACAACTTCTAAAAGTCCAATCAAGGGCAGCTCAATGCTAGAGAACATGAATTGATTGTATGCAGTTGAGGAAATCTGTAAGGCTTTCTTCCGCAGCCTGGAGGCTGCTGCCAGCAGCGTTCCTTCCACGGGCAGGAGGCCACCGCCGTCATCCTCTTCTGCGGCCAGGAGGCCGCCTTGAAGCTCCTCTTCTTGCGGCAGGGAGCCACCAACGCCAGGCCTGCTTCCTCCTGTGCAGCAGGACACCGCTCTCCAAGGTCCTGCCTTCCTCCTAGGCGTGCGTCCGCGCCTCTCTTCTCCTTTTAAAGGGCCAGCAGTGGGCTGTCTTCCTAGGCTCCTCCTGCTGATGTTCCAAGGCATTTCCTCTTCAGCCCTATAAAGAGGGCCTTCTGTCAGTCTGTCTTTCCCTTCGCAAGGAGTCAGTTCAGGAGTTGGACTGCTCCTGGATCCTCCATCCCAGCTCTTCGGTCCAGGAGATTCCGATGATGTCTTCGTCCATGGTTCCTAAGCCTTTGTCTTGATCTTCGTTCCATGTCCTGGTCTCTCGACAGATCCCGTCCTCCTGTCTCCAAGTTGTCCTGATGCCTACGTGTCTCCTTGTCCAGATGTCCTGACGTCCCTCCGTCTTCGGATGTCCTGACGTCCCTCCATCCTTTGATGTCTTTATCTGTCATGTTCCAGATGCTTAGATGTCCTGATGTTCCGAGGTACCAGTGTTCCTTCACATCCGATGTCCTACGTTCCTGCCCTGATGTCAGAGTCCTAACCTAATACCTTCAGTTCTTAAGTTACGGGTTCAGCTCACTCGCCCCGGATCTCATCTCCAGCTGATCATTTCCTGGGAGTAAATCCGTCCTATCCTGTGTCCGTTTCCTGGTGGCTGGAGCCCTCTTCCGGCAAGATTTGTCTTCGAGCACTGCCATATTTCTTCCTTATCCTGAGCCTCAGTCTTGTACTTGTTCCAAGTTCCCAGTGTCCTCGTCTTGTCCAAGTCTCCAAGAGTCTCGACTGAGTTCCAAGTTCCAAGCTCTTAGTGTCTTCGTCTTGTCTGAGTTCCAAGGTTCAAGTTCCAAGTGTCTTCGTCTCATCTGAGTTCCAAGTTCTTAGTGTCCTTGTCTCGTCTGAGTCCCAAGTTCCAAGTTACCTCGCCTTGCTCAAGTCTTCAAGCCTAGTCCAAGTCCGAGGTCTTGTCTCATTCCTAGTTCCAGTATCATCGCCTGTCCTCGACCTCCATCCGTCCTGCTGCATCTGCTGCTACCCAGTGGCAGGACCAAAAAGGCTATCGAGTGGCCAGAGGGATACCCCAGAGACCAGCATTGCGTTACTGGGTCTCTACCAGTACGTGCAGTTTCGGCAGAGGTTAGGGCTCGGTTGTCAGCCTGCTCCTCCCATACTTGGACATGCTTGCCTGCCATGGTGCTTCCACTGAGCTCCTCTCTGCAGTCGTGTTGTGGTCCAAAGGCACACATCTCCCCGAAATCGGGAGCGCTCCCTAGCACTCCCGACTAAGGATTCCTACACAGATGCCTCCAACCAAGGATGGGAATCTCATCTGAGCAGTCTTTGTTTTCAAGGAACTTGGTCTCCATAGGAAAGACTACTCTACAAAAATCATCTAGAGCCAAGGACAATCTTCAATGGCCTAAAAGTATTCAATCTGGTTAAAGGAGACCATGGTATTGATTCAAAACAGACAATCAATCTAGCAATGTTCTACATAACAGTGGCCAACTCCAGTCCTCAAGAGCCACGAGCAGGTGTGGTTTTCAGGATATCTATGATGAATATGCAAGAGATAGATTTGCATATAATGAAGGCAGTGCATGCAAATCTATCTCATGCATATTCATCATGGATATCCTGAAAACCAAGCCTGTTTGTGGATCTTGAGGAACAGCACTTGTCACTGCTGTTCTACATCAACAAATGAGAGGGAACAAACTCTTTCGATCTTTTTCAAGAAGCCTGCAAAACATGGAAATGGGCACTTTCCCAGAAGATGTATCTAATAACTGTCTATCTCTCAGGGAGCCAAAACCAAATAGCACGCATGCTAACTACAGCCACGTGAATATTCATTGACTCATCAAGTAGCACAGGAAATATTTGGGCACTATGCAGACAAACCTCTTTGCAACGTCATCTGGGATATGCCACTGCCCCCCCCTGACCCAATGCATGCTTCTCACTTGTGATACCTTTCCCCCTTTCCAAACACATTTCAACCCCAAAATCTATCCTCAGTCCTGCTCCACTATTGCACTCATCTCATAATCTCCCCACCTTAGGCTGGAAGGAAGAATAGAGCAATTTACTTCCCTCTTGCTGGTTGCCATCTTTCGCTTTTTTTGGCACTGTTTAAAGCTTTGCAGTTGAAAAGCACATGCCATGATATACAGGCTGCTAGCTGCCATGTCTGGTACTGCTGTTTAAACTGCAAAGCTTTGAATAATAGCACTAGAAATGGCAACCAGCAAGTGAGTTGATCCATTCTCATTCTGCCAGCTATGGTTGATGGGTGAGTACACCAGGAAAGGACTGGGGATGGAATGAGAGCACTGGGAGGTCAGGGGGTGTGGCAAGTGACTGAGTACATTCAAAGGTGGTCAGAAGAACAGGGTGAGTGGGTATTGGCATCTAACCTGGCATCCAAAGCAATAAGTGATAAACAAGCTGCCTCACATATAA
Source organism: Rhinatrema bivittatum (assembly GCF_901001135.1). Classification (NCBI taxonomy): domain Eukaryota; kingdom Metazoa; phylum Chordata; class Amphibia; order Gymnophiona; family Rhinatrematidae; genus Rhinatrema; species Rhinatrema bivittatum. The sequence goes on along the minus strand of NC_042618.1, from coordinate 190,692,393 downwards.
ATATGCAGAGAATAGAGAGGTGCAACAACTGTGTTGAAAAGTAATCCTTTATTTAGCAATCGAGTCTATTAAAACAAGCAGATTAGCTTTTGAAGGAATCCAGAAGGGATTTATTTGTAACATCCGTCAAAGCAGACTTTTATAAGCAATTCAGTACAAGTAAGTCCTGGCATCTGCATTTTGAAGGTGGCTCCTAGATCTGGACCAAATTTGTCCAGGCTAGAGAGTGTACATGTAGCTGTAGTATGTGTCAATCACAGAGCTCACAGCTAAAAACATCCATCTGTTCAGAAGCACTGTACAGCCATTTCAGACAGATGAATTTAGCAACCTGGAAGAATTGGCCTTTCCTTGGCTGGTGTCCCAACCAGTCTCTTTAATGACTACAAAGCAAGACAGACAAAGAAAGGTATCAATATCCTGTAGGGGAGAGCTGGAAGAATTGACTAAGAATGAAACCTTTAATTAGGGCTATGATAAATAAATAATCCCTACCATAATTTCAAGTTACCTGATCCTTTTGTAAATAAGTATGGTGATTTCAATTACTACAGATAATGCTGCAAATGGGGTAATGCATCACAGATGCACTATCTGCATTCCTTCTGACTTCATGGTGCTGCATTTAATGCAAAAGTGCAAAGATTTATGACATTTATTTTGTTAGTTTTAGGTTTTTGATATTTCCAAGTGTTCTGTTTTCATAATAACTATATTTAATGCTCCAGGTACCAGAAACCAAGACACTAATATAAACACTCTTTTACCACTACCAACATTTCTGTTTCATGAAAAAAAAATCAACATTAGAAACTATTCATAATTAGTGAGGCATGAAGGTGAGAGGGTTCAATTCATTAAGCAAAGTCAATTCTCACACTCAGCCGGATCCTTTCCCACCAGCATGACTGCATCATGACATCTGAATGTCACACTGTGAAACAATGTCTTTATGTTATGCCATTATTCTGAGATCAATGTAGTGGTGAACCACTTACATCAAATGTTATTAATTTCATGTCAATTTCCAAACTGCTACATTGGGACCAAGACCACTCATTTTTCTCTTAAGGATTTGTACCAAGTGACAAAGTACGCACATGCTTTTGCTTTGAAACCTGCCAAAGAGGTCCATATTCAGCTGCTGGCTGGCTAGTACATTTAGCCAGATAAACCTTTTGGCTAACTTTGTAGGGATATTCAGAGGCACGAGTGCACCATTGAATATACCTTGCTATATTAAAGTTAACTGGATAAGTTTATCCAGCTAACTTTACGACCACTTTACAGTAGTCCTAAAGTTATCCAGCTATCAGGGTCATTTATCAGTCTGACACTCTCTATATATATGTACCACTGTAGAGGGGCACTTTGAATCGGGGTGGATTTCGGAAAGTGGGGAGGGGGGTAGGGGGTGGTATTACAGAAACATTCTAAGGTATTCATAGTAAACTGACATCACTAAAGATTTGTACAACACAAATCTACTCTTCTAGTTATACTTTCATCCATTATATTGACTACAGATATTTAGTGATGTCAATGTGGAAGCAGGTTAATTAGTTTAACCATGCCCTTTTTTTTTTTTTTTACCACAGAAGCTATTTCCGCTATATTTATAGCATTTTGATAAATCTAGGGTTCTGTTAGCTGGATAACGCTGAAAATAAGAAAATTATTCCTTACCTGCTAATTTTCGTTCCTGTAGTACCACGGATCAGTCCAGATAGTGGGTTATGTCCCCCTTCCAGCAGATGGAGTCAGAGAAAACTTCGAAGGGTGCTCCCATATAAGCTAGTGCACCCTCTGTCATCCTTCAGTATTAAGAATATCGAAGCCTGAAGAGACAAGATGGATGGATCAAGGTATAAAACCCTTTCAACTTGAACAACTGTACAGTGTGCACTAAACTTTAAGAGGCAACTAAACTTGCAAAATGAACCATGAAACAGCTACTAAACACGTGGTATATGGAAAACAATTTGAGCAGAGAGACAATCCCAATCCCATAAATCCTTAGAGTGGGTGTCTGGACTGATCCGTGGTACTACAGGAACGAAAATTAGCAGGTAAGGAATAATTTTCTTTTCCCTGCACGTACCCGGATCAGTCCAGACAGTGGGATGTACCAAAGCTTCCCTACTTAGGGTGGGCCCCGGATAGCCCTGCTCGAAAGATCCGATTGCCAAAGGAGCCGAAAACCGGTGGCTGTAGATAAAAACGATAGTGCCGAGCAAAGGTATGTAAAGACTTCCAGGTGGCTTGCTCGGCATATCTCCTGAGGCGAAACGGATTGACTCTCTGCCCAGGAAGCCATGCGAGTTCGGAGGGAATGGGCCTTGATGCCCACCGGAGGCTGTCGACTGGCACAAATATATGCTGAGGCGATGGCCTCTTTCAGCCAGCGAGCAATGGTGGGTTTCGAAGCTTTGGCCCCCTTCTTTGGGCCACTCCAAAGTACAAAAAGATGATCCGACAAGCGAAAACATTGCACTGGTTGCCAATTGAGTTTAGAGTTAAGCATAAGACATTGTGTATCATTCATAAGATCATATATGGAGAAAATTCTGACTGGCTAAACTCAACCATCAGACTTCATGTGCCCCAGCGAGATCTAAGATCGGCAAATAAGGGCTTGATATCTGTCCCCACAGTAAAATCGGCACACCTCAGTGAGGTGAGAGACAGAGCAATTTCGGTCGCAGGGCCAAAATTGTGGAACACCTTGTCTCTCCATCTCAGACTTCAGGATAATCTGAAAAAATTTAAGAAAGATCTAAAAACATGATGTTTCCAGCAGGCCTTTGGAATTGAACCTAAAGAATGTTAATTAGCTAGCACAGCAACTACCTGATGAGTTTTATTTTTTCTTAACTTTTCTTCTTTTAATGTCTAGATTTTAATTATATCTGTATTTATATCTGTTTCCAACTGTTTTTATATATTATTATTATTATATATTATATATTATTATGTAAACCATACAGATAGAATTCTGTATTCTGTGACACGGTATTTAAAAGTTGTATAAATAAATAAATAATAAGTCATTTGTGGCCTCCAGATAGCGAATGAGGATGCGCTTAACATCAAGCTTGCGTAGCTCACGGGAATCTTCAGTTGAGAACGACGGGAGTTCCACCGTCTGATTCATATGGAATGCAGAAACAACCTTGTGCAGGAAAGAGGGCTCCGTGTGCAAGGAAACTCCTGAATCCATGAAACGGAGATAGGGCTCCCTGCACGATAGCGCCTGAAACTCCGAAATCCTGCAGGCAGAGCAAATAGTCACCAGGAAGACTGTCTTGAACGTAAGATCCTTGAGGGTAGCGGCTCGAATGGTTCGAAAGGTGGGCCGCCTAGAATTCGAAGAACTAAGTTGAGGCTCCATGAGGGACACAGAGTGTGTACTGGAGGCATAACTTGTTTCACTCCCTTAAGAAATCGGACAATGTCCGGGTGAGAGGAAAGGGGGGTTCCCTCCCAGTGCTGGATCTGGGAACTGAGGGCAGCCACCTGCACCCTCAGGGAATTGTAGGCCAATCCCTTTTCCAGGCCCTGTTGCAGGAACGACAGTATCTGAGCCACTGAGGCGCTCCGCGGCGAGACACGTACGGAGCCACACCAGGTCTCAAAGACCTTCCAAACCTGGACATAGGCAATGGACATAGAGGTCTTCCTAGCCTTGAAGAGGGTCGAGATCACGGCCTCTGGGTATCCTTGTCTTCTCAGTCGGCGCCTCTCAAAAGCCAGGCCACATGACAGAAGTGATCTGCCTGGTCGAAAAATAACAGACCCTGGCACAGTAAGCGTGTTTAGATGTCCCAGGGTGAAGAGGGCCGTCCACTGCGAGGTTGACCAAGTCCGCGAACCACTGCTGACGTGGCCATTCTGGCGCCACCAGAATTACTGGACATGGTGATTCTCTGCTTCTTCGGATTACCTTTCCCACCAGGGGCCATGGTGGAAACACGTAGAGGAGAATGTGCTGCGGCCAGGGAAGGACTAAGGCATCCACTCCCTCTGCACCATGCTCTCTTCTGCGGCTGAAGAATCACGCAGCTTTGGCATTCCGTGGAGTGGCCATCAGGTCCAGGTGGGAAGAACCCCTATCGACTGAATAGAAGTGTTACTGCTTCCTCGGAGAGATCCCACTCTCCGGGATCTATGCATTGATGACTCAAGAAGTCGGCTTGAACGTTGTCCACTCCTGCGATGTGAGAGGCCGCTAGGTGGGAAAGGTGGACCTCCGCCCAGGCCAGCAACTTGTCAGTCTCCCGAGAAACGTGACGACTCTTTGTTCCCCCTTGACAATTGATGTATGCTACTGTTGTTGCGTTGTCTGACAGAATCCGAACCGCCCGACGCTGGACTAGGGGGAGAAAATGCTTCAACGCCAGGCGTATCACTCTGGTCTCCTAGCGATTGATCGGCCAGGATGCTTGCAACTCCGTCCACGTCCCCTGTGCCGATTTTGTCTGACAGATCACTCCCCAACCGGAGAGACTGGCATCTGTGGTTACAATCACCCACTGAGTGACTGCCAAAGTTTCTCCCTTTAACAAATGATTCCAGGTTGAGCCACCAGGCCAGACTGTCCTTGATTCCTCTCTGGCAGCGGGAGGATGGCCTGAAACTCCCGAGAAACCGTTTCCAGCGGGAGAGCAAGGTTCTCTCCAGAGGATGCATATGCACAAAAGCCCAAGGTACCAGATCGATAGTGGACGCCATAGTGCCCAGAACCTGAAGATAATCCCAGGCTGTGGGAAGAGAGAGCGAAATGAAATCACTGTACCTGGGAGATGAAAGCCCGGGCCCGATCCGGACGCAGCAGTACCTTGCCCACAGCTGTATCGAAGTATGCTCCTAGGAAGTCCAGGGACTGAGATGGAGTAAGGCTGCTCCTGGAGAAATTGACCACCCATCCAAGGGACTGAAGGAGATGCAACACTCTGTCTATCGCTCGTTGACACTGGACAGGGACTTTGCCCGGATGAGCCAATCGTCCAAATAGGGGTGGAACAGAATTCCCTCCCTCCTGAGGGCTGCCGCCACTACTACCTTTACTTTGGTGAAGGTACGGGGAGCTGTCGCTAGTCCAAAGGGCAGGGCTTGGAATTGAAAATGCTGTCCCAAAATGTTGAAGTGAAGGAAGCGCTGATGTGACTTGAGGATGGGAATGTGGAGATAAGCCTCTGTCAGATCCAAGGAGGCCAGAAATTCTCCGCTGTGTACCGATACTATCACTGAGCGTAAGGTCTCAATCCTGAAGTGTAGGACCCTGAGGGCTTTGTTGACCACCTTGCGATCCAGGATCGGACGGAAGGAGCCCTCCTTCTTGGGGACTACAAAGTAGACTGAGTAATGGCCGGCTCCCACTTCCGTCGGAGGAACTGGGCGAATTGCTCCGAGGGCCAGGAGCTATGTCGAGTGTCTGGCATACTATGAGTTGTTTCTGTGGTGGTCCACAGGGAGAGAAGAGGAACCTGTCTCTTAGAGTACGAGCAAAATCTAAAGCGTAACCATGCTTTAAAATATCCAGGACCCACTGATTCGAGGTAATCTTGACCCACTCCTCGTGGAAGAGGGAGAGACGGCCCCCTATCCTGGGGACCGAGGAGTAGGCCGGCACGGCCTCATTGTGAAGATTTGGGAGCTGTCCCTTGGGGAAGATTATCCCAGGCCGGTCTTCGGCCATGAAAGGAATGAGACAAGGACTGGGAACGCGAAGAGGGCAGATGAGAGGCAGCTGTTCTTGGTTGACGTAAACGTCTTTGGCTCCGGAAACGGCTTCTAGTGGAAGCGAAAGTCCTAGCAGCCCGCGGCAGATCCTCTGGCAGCTTATGGACCTTATTCTCACCGAGTGACTTGATAATCTGGTACAGATCATCTCCAAAGAGTAATTTCCCTTTGAAGGGTAGGGAGCCCAACTGGGTCTTGGAGGAGGAATCCGCCGACCAGTTGCAGAACCACAGGAGGTGTTTGGCAGAGACTGCTGAAACCATAGACCTGGCCAGAACTCGGAGCAGGTCATATAGCGCATCTGCCCCATACGCTATCACGGCCTCCAGGCGGTCAGCCTACTGCGCTTCAGCAGGCGACAGCTCTTGTGTACTGGAGCTGTTGGACCCATCGGAGTCCTGCCTGATGCGTGAGGGAACTACAGATCGCCGCTCTGACGCCCAGAGCAGACATGACGAATACTCTCTTGAGATACACTTCGAGCTTTCTATCCTGCAAATCCCGTAGGGCAGCACCTCCTGTCACCGGAATGGTAGTTCGTTTCGTCGCTGCAGATACCGCCACATCCACTTTAGGAACTTTGAGGAACTCCAGAAAATCGTCTGGGAGGGGGTATAGCTTATCCATAGCTCTACCCACCTTGAGGGAGGCTTCAGGGAAATCCCATTCCCGGGACAGCAACTGCAGTAGCGTAGGATGGGAAGGAAAAGACCTCGACGGTGGACGTAGACCTGAGAGCACGGGTACCCCTTCTTAGCTGGTGGAAAAGGCCCTGAAGGGTCTTGTGGATCCTCAATATCCAATTCCTGCACGACATATGGGATGAGCGGATCAACTCATCCCTCTGGAAGAGACGCAGCACCCGGGGATCATCCCCTTCCATCTGGGCCATCAAAGAGGGTTCATCCAGGTCTGGGTCCGGGAGAGGGCCTTGAGGAAGAGAAGCCAAGCCCCACGGAGGATGATGGATCACGCAGACCCTGGAGGCACCTTAGTGAACCCCAGGTCCTGAGGTCCCCACTTCCCTGAGGGCATTCCAGAGGTCCCGGGGAATCAGCCATCCTGCTTACCTTAGGAGGAGGAGGCCCTGTTGGATCTTGCTGCTGGCCCATTCTGGCCAGGTAGGCATTGTGCATTAAAAGCACAAAATCTGCGGAAAATGGAGGTGGTCCAGAAGAAGGCACCAAGGGGGGGGGGGGGTCTCCTGCGGGTGGACAAGGGTCCAGGGGGTTGACAGCACTGAAGAACTGGTGTCTGAATCGTCCCTGGCTGCTCTGGAGCCGTCAGCTCAGAATCAAAGATGGCCGCCATTCCTGCACTGGGCGAGATTGGGGCCGGCCTCCGTGCATCGAGGTGCATCATCGCATGTGAACCTGCTCATCCTGCCGGCCGCGAGGAACCCTCCCCACCAGGGAGGTATCTTGCACAGATCCCCTCGCAGGAGAGCCGGGGAACCAGGCTCTCCACACGCACAGCACCTCGAGGACCGCGGCATGGGACTTTGAGCTGAGCCACCGACAGATCGCTGGTGAGTGGCTGCGAGGAGCAGGGAAAAACCCCCTCTGCAGCACTACTCCTTCTCCCTGACCTGCCTGAATTGCTATTTACACCACACAGAGGATTGTCGCGTCTCTGTGGAGACTGCCCCGAGGCAAAACGACTTCTCAGGGCAGCGGGTCAGCTTGGAGGAAAAGGGGGAGAGGATGGACCACAGACTTGCACCCCGGGGCTTACAAATCTAACCTGAAAGTAAGAAAGGTACAAAAACTTACCCCCACAAAGTAATACAGCAATGGAGACTGAAAACAGCTCTTCCTGCAAGTTAGATTGCTGGGCCCTAGACAAGGGTCTGAGCTTTCCCTGTCTCTCTTTTTTTTTTTTTTTTCTTTTTTCTATCCTCTGTTAACCTTGATCCATCTTAAGATAGGAAGCAAGCTAAGAAATAGAGAAAAGAGCACTAAATTTAGCTTTTCAGAAGCTTAGTGGGGAACTAGAGTTCAGCCACTCTCATCTGCTGGAGTCAGAAGAATACTGAAGGATGACAGAGGGTGCACTAGCTTATATGGGAGCACCCTTCAAAGTTTTCTCTGACTCCATCTGCTGGAAGGGGGACATAACCCACTGTCTGGACTGATCCGGATACGTACAGGGAACGGCATTTATCTGGCTAATTTAGCCAGATAACCTTTTCTATCCTGGAACACCCACAAACTAGCTGGATGTCATTTTCACCGGCTAAAAAGTTATTGACTAACTATGGGCTGGACAGCATGGTAGGATTTTCAAATCACGCCATTTGTCCACTAAGAATAAACTTAGCCAGACAAATAGTGGTGAATATGGACCTAAAAGTATGCATAGAGGCAAATATGCAGCAGTGCAGTGAGTAGAGAAATCCAGTTAATCAGTTAGCTGGATAAGTTGGAGGCATTCACAGCAGTGGGAAATTAAAAACCTGTGGAGTGTCCAGCTAAGTCCCAGACTTAGCCAGATAAATCATCTGAGCATTGACTCCATGGTTACTTGCACCTACTTTCTCGGCCGATGGGATTTTGCTGATAAGTATGTACAAAGATTTAAAAATACAATTTATATGAACTTTTCCTCCCACAACCTAATACCTACTGCCAATACAAATAAAAGTTGGTGCGGTCTTCCACAATGTGAACCTTTAGCCAGATACAGAAAGGGCAATTTGCAGACAACTGATTAAACTCAGGTAAAACACATTTTACCCATTCAGATCACTTTGCAAATTGACCTCCAAAAGTCGAAATCCATGCTCACTCTGCTCATCCACAGTCCTCATCTTAATTTGCTTATGATAAGATAGCACACTTATAGCAATGACTAGTAACTTACAGCATAAGAAACCTCCCACTGATTATATAAACATATCTGATGGCTTTGCTTAAAATGATCATTGCAAACAGAAATTCTCAAATCATCAAAGCTCTAGTGAAAGTTTGCCTGTAAAATGCATTTTGTTACAGTAGAAAAGACAACTTATGCTGAGCATATGGTCTTACAAACACAATTCTTACCTGGTCATTGGAACTCTGATTCTTGAAAACGGGCTGTAGAAGTTTCATTGTATCATCTAGTTTTTCCATGTCATCAGCAGTGGTCAGGTTAAAAACCTTACTTTCTGGTTTAGAAGCTGCTTTTGTATTGTGTTGGTCGTCCTTCAGCTGTGATCCCTTAGGAAGTCCTTTAGATTCTGTTTTGTTAGAAGTGCTAGAGTTCTGTCCTCTCTCATCCTGTATCAGGTGACTCCCTTCAGAGTTCTCTCTTTCTACAGGTACAATATCAATATCCACTCTGCTGACTGTCACTATGGAGAGCCCAGTGCTGTCCAGCACATTCTTGAGAGAGTTTTTGGAAGAATCAGCAGCAGATGCCTCTGCTGGGTTAGTGCCCGCATGTTTGCTTTTATCTGGATTCTTTTCTTTATTCTGCAAAAATAAAAAACAAACTGTAACAGTGACAAGTTGATTTAAATACTACTTTTCTTCCAAACTCGATAAAAACACTCTTCAAAAACATCCCTCCAGTGGATACAGGCACCTCTGATGGCTTTGCATATAGTTTGTGCTGCTGAACTGAGTGAAAACATCAAAAAGAAAGAAAAGGTAAGAAAAGGTAAGAAAAATTTCTACTACTGCTTAGTTATAGGCAGAGTAAAAATCAATACATACAAATACAAAGCAACTTGCTCAATGGCACAGAGTCAAAGGTCTAAAATCCATAAGTTCTCGGGTTAGTCAATCACAGAACAGTGATCTCACCACTGGTCTCCATTAATCCCATCTAATGCAGACTTTTAATACTTGAGCTGCAAGATTTTAGGCCCAAATCTGAATCTTTTATGTTTCTGTGCATTGTCTGGCAGTGAGGCATTTCAGCACTGGAAAAACTGGATTGGCCTATTGAGAAATTTCCACCACATAAAAACCACACACACAACTAACAGGTACAAACCGGAACCTAAGAGGGCTTTATCCACTTTGCTCTTTAAGAAAATTAATCCCAGCAAGGACTTCTTTTAACATCTTTAACATCTCTTTGGTCAACAATTAAAGACGAATCAAGAATAAGACCAACAGAGAGTAGAATGGAGCAAAAAAACACACCAATTTATATTCTGAAATCTATAAGTAGCATTACTTCTTTATATGCAAAACTGATAGATACATCTCCTGCTCTTTTCCAATCCTATTGACAGTCCCCTCTTCATCTGTGAAAGAAAATACACAATTCCCTATGTCAAAGATAAGCTTGTGAGCACTGACTGAGACCTGTGGCTGAAGAGCTCAGACCTGTAGCCTTGGATACTGGATACAATGACAGCATGCAAACTCATCATCACAAATGCTTGCAAAGCCAATACAAGCCACCTGAAAGAAAAATACACCAGGTTCTCTTATCCAAGGTCACAGGAAATATAGCAGAGACATGCACCACAACTTAAACATGCATGGCATTAGCAGAGACTCATTTAGAATTATGAACCTTTCTGTTAGGTGAATGAAACTCCAAGTACAGTACATACTGAATTGCTGAACCTGGTAAAAAGGCCCGATTAAAAATTACCCTCCTCAAATGAGGCTAAAAGGATGCGCAAGTTCAATAGCACTTGTACTTTTAGTTGCAAGAGGCATTTCTGGGGGTGGAAAATGGCAGACATACATTTGATTTTCAAATGTACATGTGCTAGTCCACCACCCTCACAATAGCCAAGTACACGGGCATTTTAATGCATGCACTTTGCACTTAATAATTTTCAAACAGAAACAATATGGATTATTTCTGTTTGGAGATCTACGTAAAGTATGTACAATAAACCCATCCGCGCAATTTTCAACTTTGTGGGCTGATTTAAAAATTTCCCCTTTAAGATGTAACAGTCTTAACTGAGGATTTTCAAAGTAAAACAGATTTGGGTGTATTGATGAACAGCAGCAGCACTGGTCTGCATCACAAAATCAATACCATTGCCGTCTTTGGCATGAGAGTGATTTTGCATGACCAGAGTTGTATTTGATTTATTTATCATCAAACAAAACTGCAGAGACAATATATGTCCAAATGTCCAAAGGAAAAAAAAACAAAAATTTATTCCACCTGCTGAATACAATCAAACAAAACATGATAAATACATGAAGTGCGAATCTCAACCTTACAAAGTGTCTATGAAAAAATATTTTCCACAAAATGAAAACAACTGTAGAAAACACCATCGATTAAATAAATCAAATACATTTTTGCATCAAAAAAAATGTTTTTCAAAAATATCCTGTATGGCAGAGAATTATAAAGTTGCTCTGTATAGGCCATTATATATGTATTTATTTACTGACTGATTAATTTACGAGTGCTTCTTAAATGATAAGGTTTTTCACAAAAATATTCTTCATTTTGTGGAGAATATTTTTTCTTAGAGACCCTTAATAAGGTCATGATCCACACTTTACTTATCATATATTGTCTCTATGGTTTTGTTAGATTGTATTCAAGCGGAGTGTGTTTTGGGATTTTTTTTTCTTTGGCTATGTTTCATTTATTTATTACAGGTTTTAATATATTCTATTCTGACCCTACCAGTTTCTGCTTCTTCTGCTGCTCTGGGGTCCACTTCTGCGGGTCATTCTTTTCAGGAGTTTCAGCAGCCTCTGAGGCACAACAACTGGATTTGGCATCAGACGCTCTCCTACGATTTTTGCCAGATTTTCTTTAAACACAAACAGAATGAAGTTGGAGGGGTGTTAGTTTTCCCTGAAAGAGAAACGCTTGTAGTTTGACTGGATTACTGTATCCACGTGGAATTTATCCAATATGAACACTGTGGCATTTAGCACATGGTTTATTTCTGGTATAGCTTTTCCACACAACTTATTACATCTACACCAAGAACATCTGGTACCATTCCTGTCCTCTGTACAGAAGCTATTGTACAATGTTCTCTCTAATTTTTTCCAAAGTGTATGCAGACTTCTACTAGTGATGTGCACATAATTTCTGCACGTGAGCGGGAAAGCAGAATATCCTTGGTCTTCTGCTGTTTCACTCCCCCCAACCAGGAGCTGTTTCTTTTTTTTTTATAATTTAATTTTTATTGCTCAAAGATTAATATGAACATTAAAAATCAGGTATATAAAGCATATTCACAATATCAACACACTGATTTCTTCAATTATCCCCTCCCCCACCCCCTTCCCAAACCAGACTTCCTTAGATAGAATAGCTGACTAGACACCTTTGCAGTACCGATAAGAAAAAGAAAAGAGAAGACGAAGTGGACTTATATACCAAAATTTAGAAAAGACATCCAGGGGATAAATATGTATAAAAGCGCTCATCTCAACTAATATTGAGCCACTGCAAAATATCCCACAGGATAGTAGCTTTATAGCTCAATATGATTAAGACCGTGTTTGGCACCATCTCATAAAAGGGTCCCAAATTCTTTTAAATGTTGACATTTTCAACCTCTTATCACTGTCAATTTATTTAAGAAAATCACTTTCTCTAATTGCAGATCCCTTCTTCCACATTTGGGGGAACAACTGCCTTCTAACAGAAGGCCAAATCACATCTGGCTGCAATAAATATTTGATGTACAAGCAACCATAAGACCTCAGAAATCAAGGAATCAAGTAAGTTCAATCAGCACTAAGAGCAGACATTTATAATGAAATATCACAAATATCCTTTACCAACTTAAATATTTCCTGCCAGAACACCACTATATATGGACAAGTCCACCACATATGATAATAAGCACCAATTTCTTTACAGCCCCTCCTGCAATAGCTGGAAATGCCTTATGTATATGTTCTGGAGAGAAAGCAAAATTGCTTACCTTGTAATAGGTATTATCCCAGGACAGCAGGATGTAGTCCTCACATATGGGTGACGTCACTGACGGAGCCCTATCACGGAAAACTTTCTGTCAAAGTTTCTAGAAACTTTTGACTGGCAGACTGAGCCCACTGAGCATGCCCAGCATGCCATGATCCCTCGAGCCACAGGGGTCTTCCTTCAGTCTCTTATGTAGCAATAAGCGTTAGCAAAAATAAAATAATAAAACGTATCGGACCCAACTCCGTGGGGTGGTGGGTGGGTTCTGTGAGGACTACATCCTGCTGTCCTGGGATAACACCTATTACAAAGTAAGCAATTTTGCTTTATCCCAGGACAAGCAGGATGCTAGTCCTCACATATGGGTAATTAGCAAGCTAGAGGCTGAGTCATTTTGTAATGGACCAACAGTGAAGTACTGTTGGAAAAAATTGAGGCAGCATAAAATCACAGCAGGTTGGATGCAGAAGTTGGGATTATGGTGGAATCAAGTTCTTTAAAACGGATTGTCCATAGGCTGACTCTTGTCGTTCTTCTTTGTCCAAACAGTAATGAGCTGCAAAAGTGTGAAGGTCAATCACTACATACTCTGTTCCATTTTGTTGCAACAGGAACGCACAATTTTTTTGCACCACTTCACTGCAATCAGTATATTCATTGTTTTGCAGAATGCTGCAAAAACACAGTTTACAGCACCTCGTTCTGTTTTCCATGTCCTCTAGTTTTTCTTGTAAGGAGGTGTTCTCCATATCCAAGTGTGCATATTGAGAACACATGCGTCCACTCAATTACCAATGTCAGCCATTTCTTCCCGCAAGCCTGTAATCATAGAGAGTATCTCTCCTTTATTATCTTTCATCATTTTACAGATCACAAAACCACTGATGGAATTCATCCTGAGAGGGTATTTGGTTAATATCTGCATTTGCGTGCGTCTTTGTTACGAATGTCGCTGCCCGACGTCTCCACTCCGCCCTCCTAACCTCTCTGGCGACTCCTCCTGCGGCTGACAGACGTTTGGCTGCTGCGGCGTCTGCCTGCCGTCCTCTCCGGTGTCCCCGGACCGGCTTGGGCGCTGCCTCCTGCCATGCTGTTCAGCTGCCTTAGGGCACGCGCGCCACGCGGCCCTGCTTCAAGTACCTTCAGTGGCGCGAACCTTAGGGGCATCCCCCTGTGATGACATCATGCATCCAGGATACAAAAGGCCTACGTGATTGCTAACTAATCGAGTTAATAAAGGTTTCCTAATGGATGGGATTCGCTCTCCGTACCTTGCAACTCTGCCTCCTCGGGGGGCCTCTCTCTCTTTCTTATCTTTTAGGTCACAGTCTGGAACCGGTACTCGCTCCTCGAGGGCCCATGTTCCTGGACTCGCTACTTGGACTCCACTTCTGCCAGGAAGACACCGCTGCCTATAACATCTGTGAGTTACCATCTCTATCTCTCAGAGCTTTCCCTGGAGCCAAGTACTCGCTCCTCGAGGGCCTGCCTTTACTCCAGCTCCTGTGCTCCACACTGAGAGACCGCTGCACGAGTACATTACCAACGAGGCTCTATTCCTGAACTCTGTATATCCTGCTACTACTCACAATATCAGTTCTTTCTATTACAGCACAGCCATTATGGGATCGCTGTTCCAGAGCCTGAGGGACTACAAGCCCAACCGGGCTACTTTCCAGCTCACTACTGCCACTTCTGGTGGTTCACCAATCCTGTATAATAAAAGAACTAGTGTGTGTCTGCTCCCAACTCTGAGTCTGACCGGTGGCCCCTCACGGGACTTCCCCCCATGGGCATGGTCATCTGCCACAGGTCCAGGGATCCACCCAAAATCCTTACAAATAATAACAGTCTTACAGCATTCATTTTCACTTTCTGCAGGTGACATGCCAGCAGCCTCCTCCATTTCCTCCAGTATCTCTGCACCTGCTATAGCTTTTACATATGAAAATTGTTTGAAATTGCATGCTTTTTTCTTAGAAGACATGTTGATATTGTTAGAAATCAAGTCCAGCAATTACCAGTACAAAATGAAGGATGTGGCAGATCTCAAAAGAATTAGCTTGTTTGGGTGCAAGAGTTCAATTCCTATGCTGCCATTGCTGTTGATGACATCACATCCTCCACCAGGAGCTGTTTCTATCATAGTGTTGCTTTAAGGACCCAAGCTCTTTCCCCTTCTTTTGCTCCTTCTCTCACATCTCAACTTCCATCTATATTCCCATAATTGCTATCTTTTCTCATATCTTTCAGCTTTCCCAGCTATCCCTACACTTTATTTTTCTCTTTCCTACCCTTCCTTTTAATTTATCCCATTCCCTTCACATCGCTCGTCATTTCCCATTCTTACCCTTGCCTCTGCCAACCCTTCATTTTTTTCTTCCTCAGCATGTATCCTTTTGCCTATTTCTTCCTTTCTCCTAGTATCCATCCTCTCTCTCTTTATCTCTAGCATCTGCTCCCTGACATCCCCTCTCCTTTCCTCAGCATCTGCCCCCTGCTTTTTGCCCCATTCCCCAATAATCTGTTTTCTGCTTCTTGTCCTCTTTTCCCCAGCAATCTGCCTCCTTATCCCTTCTCCAGTATCAGACACATGCTCATCTCCCCTTTCCCCAGAATCCGCTGTCTTCTGCCGCTTGCCCACCTTTCCCCAGCATCCACTCTCCTCTGCCGTTTGCCACCCTTTCCCCAGCATCCACTCCCCACACCTTGTGCACCGTCTTCCCAAGAATCCACTCCCACTGTAGCAACTGACAGGCCAATGCAATAATACACACGTAAAGACGTGTGTCCAACCAGGCACCCGTTTTTTCAACACATGCATATCCACCTCTCCTGGGCACGCAATGCTATATTTTAATGAGCTGCTGAGTTAAAAAGGACATGGATGTGGCTGTACACATGGGCCAGGAAAATGGGCACTCAATCCTGCCGCAGATAATTTACATGCACAATATACACGCAGCAAAATCGGCCTGAGGCGTGTAGATTGTGTGTGTATATTGTGCCACCAGAAATTTTTTTTTAAATTGAGCCCTTACATTTTTTTTACATTTTAATTACTGCAAGCAGTAGATGTTAGTATCACAAGGATACTAATTAAGAAGAACCAAAAAAAGAGAGCAGTATTTTTTGTTTTTTCATGTGCCTTTGACTTGCCATAATACTTAATGCCAGCCCCAGGGCTGGCGATAAATTTGCTGGGTTAAAAAGGGTACATTGGGAGACCGGCAATTTTCTGCATCACAAGATAAAAGCTAATAGCGTCTTCTACATGGAATTTACACATGATGAGCGCTATTAGCTACGTGTTTATTTGGGCACGCGTTTTGAACGCACTAATCCTCATTGCATCAGGTGTTATTCTAGCGCGTCCAAAACACGCGTACAACCATGGGTAAACCTGTGCATTAGGCTGGGCGCACTGTATTGCATCGGCTCCTGAGCGATGGGCACTTCCTGCCTGCTAATTTCGTACACTGCAATATCAGCAGGTAGGACATGCCGATCTGCAAGTTTTGAAGTTGCTCACTATGCCAGCACAGACAAGAAAGAGCAGTTGGCAAGCACAAAGTGGACTCCTGCTGTTCCTCTCGCCAGGTCTGATGCATAGCATGAATGTATACTTTTACCTACATGGAGGTATGGGAAAGAGATGGTGCAACAATAATTTGGCCATGTTTTCACATGAGTAAACACAAAAGTTTACCAGCATAAAAACGCCTGATTGTTGCATCTCTGCCTCTGCTCAAGACTATCCACTACACAACCAAGATCTAAAGCATAACTTTGCACAACATACTTCATGAAGTGAATAGCACAGTACAGATTTGTCTACTACACAGTTTAATTATTCTGTACATTTTCTTCCTAAAATTACCTTTGCCTGGCTATGTACAAGAGAGTGAGTTTTGTTGCGTCTCAGGCTTTTAAAATTTACCTTATTGTCTTTAGTTTTTGGTTTGTATGTGTGAGCTCCTTTTGGCTCTTTTTTGTAAAGCAGCTACAGTTGTGGAGTGACGTCATCTGACATGGCCTTCATTTTTAGATCCTCTGTTTCCAGTTAGCTGAGCCCTCTTAGCAGCTATACTTAATTTAGCATGATCAGGCAATTTAGCTTCCCCTTGGTAAGCAACAGACTCATATTAGAAAGCTAAGATCAGTGCGAGAAAAGTACTAAAGAGTGTGGAGGTTGGGCATACCATGATATTTTTTTCATGCATTTCTTCATTTGCATGCATGGACACAAACATTTTGGCATTATCACCCCAACACCTCTTTGGACCCATTTAAGGTGCATGGTAATGTCTTCCTGCATAGCATGCTATTTTTAGCATGCATGAGGGCCTTAACATGCACACTAACGTTCACTGCCTAGGCTCCATTATGTCTAGCAAAGGAAAGTAATAAAAGCCGGCAAGGGTCAGCTCTGGCCATCTTAGAATGCAAGCAAATTGTCAGGTAGCTGATTGCTTTTAACCAGAGTAAGAAAAATGTTCAGCTTCTGCAGTATCCTGGAGATACGCGAATATGTTGGGCCAGCATACACCGAGCAGATTTTAAAAGCCGCCCGGATATGTGTGAATTTCCTGCTGTGCAAATAAAAAATTTTTTCCACAAAAAGGGGCGAGGCATGGGCATTACTGAATTTCATATTGAAACCAGCATGTAAATACACTATCTGATGCACTCCAGGGTCCCCAGCTACGTAACTTTACTTCTGCTATGGATGGCGTGAAAAAATTCTAAGCATGTCAGTGGGGTTTTAAGAGAGAGGGCTAACAGGGAGGCAGGGAGGCCATTAAACCTGGGGAGTTTGGGAGTCCTGTCCCTTAACCGGGTAAACTGGGAACGAACTGTGAAAATGGCTAATGGCGTCAGCTCATGTGGCTTTTAAAATCCCTCCACTTATGGGGTAGAAGCGGCATTTGCACATGTCCACTTAAAATTTGGCATACATGTGCGCGCGCTTAGCCTATTTTATACATATTATAAAATAGCTGCGTCCCTGGGCCGTGAGCCAGCAAACGCGTGCACATGTGCGCCCATGCACCTGTTTAAAAGTTACCGTCAATGTGAGCCAAAAAATACAATATCAAAATCTTTTAACAAAATGACCCCTTCACACACCCATCAAACAGTATCATAAAATTTCCCAAAGTTGAAGACAAGAATAGAAATTCTTGATAATAACCCAAAACACCATATAGGCTTAATAAAGGCAAAAGCTGTAATTCTATACCTTTCCAAAAGTGATGTGTCTGTGTCAGTACCACAATCTTAGTCCAAAGATATGTGTATATATTCTTATTTAGCTCTTGACATGAGCAAAAAATCCTTAGCTCAATAAGATAAAGAAATGAGGATCCTTGCCCTCTGTAAGCACATGCTCATGCTATTTAGCCTATGCACTGTCGATTCCATGCACCATAATAATGTGAGCACGCTATTTCAGTAATTCTGGGCCATCAGCATGCTAAATCTTTTTTGCAACACTTGTTAAATGGTTTTTCAATGTGCCTACTAACAGGCCGATCCAATAAATCAGCGTGGAATACAGGCGCTCAGTGTTATGCGCCCGCTTTCCTAAAACATGCCCAGCCACCTCTCCTGGGCGTGCAATTGAATATTTATATGAGAGGTCACACTACCAAGGAAGTGCTAGGGAGGAATATGCGCCCCTAGCACCTCCTTGGCAGCGGACGCCCAGGAGAGGTGTCTGTCAGAAGGTTAGGAAAATGGACACTCAATTTGAGCGCTCCTTTTCCTAACCTAACCGCCAGCACACTTTTTATTTATTTATTTTTTTGTAAGCCCATCTTAAAATTTGTTGTGTTTAAGTTTTATTGCATTGTCCCCTATATGATGCTTTTTTGAAGCACACCAGGAAGCTTTTTACTTTTGGTGTGTGGTAAACAAAGTAAATAAATAAATCTGAATTATTTTTTATACCTACACCTTTGTGACTTGCAGAAAGAGTGAAATGTGGTGCTTGATGTAGGGCCGCCGAAGAACATCTTTCACATCCGGCCGTTTCTCGGGCTGTTTGCTCAGCATTGTTCCTATCAGCTCTCCCAGCTGAGGGCTATAATGCTTTGGCATTGCAGGCAGCTGACAAGTGAGAAGACAGTATTTCAGGAATAAAAGGAAATTGGTTCTTAACTGATCATTTTCGTTCCTGTAGTACCACGGATCAGTCCAGACCATGGGTTATGCCTCCCTTCCAGCAGGTGGAGACAGAGAAAAGCTTGAAAGGCACCCTACTTAACCTGGTGTGCCACCTGCATCCCTTCAGTATTTAGAATATCAAAGCAGAATAAAACTAGCAATGAATCAAGCAGCAACCTAACTTTAAGAATCAACATGTGAACATGTGAGCTCGTATTCTATCAAACTCCAAAAAAAAAGGACCATATCACCCCCATACTCATCTCTCTACACTGGCTCCCTATACACTCCCGAATTCTTTATAAGGCACTCTCCATCATCCACAAAAGTCTGCTACACTCCAATCTCAATTGGATCAACCCTCCACTCACCCCTCGCACCTCCAACAGACCCACCCGCACAGCTCTCCTAGGAACCCTACGTTCCCAACCCATTAATGCTTTCAAACTCTCCTCCACCATAAGCAGAGCCTTCTCTCTAGCTGGTCCCACTATCTGGAACTCCTTACCTCATGACATCCGCATGGAGTCATATACACCCACTTTCAAAAAAAAACTAAAGACCTGGCTCTTCCAGCAAGCCTACCCTACGTCACCCCCCATCACATAATTCCTTCCAAAATGGATAACCCCAATCCACACTTGTGAACTCGGCCTGAATATTGGATTACGAAATGCCTCTGATTTTGGTACCTTGAAATGTTATAATATTTATGTTTATATTTATTTATATATATATATATACATATATATAGGTTATAGTATGTAAATCAATACCCCCCTCCAATGTATTTCTTCCTTGGTTTTTGTTAAGGGCTATGCCCTAAAGTTAACTGTATTTATCTGTTCCTTGTAAGGGCTTCGCCCATAAAGTTCATGTTTTACTGTGAACCGATGCGATGTGCAAACGGACATCGGTATATAAGAGACATTAAATAAATAAATAAATAAATAAATAACTTGTAATCTGAGGTATTCTTTCTTAGTATGCTGCAATAACATAACCGGAAAAAATATGCGCGCGGACTCTTGGAATATAGATATACCCGGGTGGGCGTCTGGACTGATCCGTGGTACTACAGGAATGAAAATTATCAGGTAAGAACCAATTTTCTTTTCCCTATACGTACCCGGATGAGTCTGGACCATGGGATGTACCAAAGCTTCCCTAAACTGGGTGGGACCTTGTGAGTCCCGCGCGCAGTACACCACTACCAAAATCATCAGTATGCAGAGCCTGAATGTCCAGGCGGCAGTGGTGAGAAAACATGTGCAGTGTTTTCCAAGTTGCAGCTCGACAAATCTCCTGGGGCGACACCAAGTGGAACTCTGCCCAAGAGGCTGCCTGAGAGCGAACAGAATGGGCCTTCAAGCCCTCAGGAACAGGTCAACCTTTACAAACGTATGCAGACGCAATGGCCTCCTTCAACCAGCGTGCAATCGTTATCTTGGATGCTTTATGACCATTCTTGGGACCGCTCCAAAGAACAAACAAATGATCCGACAGTCTAAAGGTATTTGTGACTTCCAAATATCTTAACAGAGTTTGGCGAACATTTAAACGATGAAGTTCACCCACATGAGGATCGCCCTCCAGATCACGAAAAGCCGGAAGCTCCACTGACTGACTTAAATGAAAAGTAGACACCATCTTTGGCAAAAAAGACGGGACTGTTCGGAGAGAGACCCCCAAATCGGAAATTCTCAAGAAAGGTTCTCTACAAGAAAGAGCCTGTAATTCTGAAACTCTGCGAGCTGAGCATATAGCTACCAAAATACCGTTTTCAACGTAAGGCCCTTGACCGTTGCCCATTTAATAGGTTCAAAAGGTTGAGCACACAATACGTGAAGAACCAAATTTAAACTCCACGAAGGACACACCGGACGGACAGGAGGATTCAGATGCCTGACTCCAAGGAAACGCACCACATCTGGATGTGACGCCACCGAGCTACCAGAGTACCTAGGGCTGCTACCTGCACCCGGATGGAGTTAAAAGACAAGCCCTTAGCCAAACCATTCTGTAAAAAAGGCTAACATCTGAGCAATAGAAGCGTGTCTGGGGAGAATCTCTCACTCCCGACACCACGTCTCAAAGACTCTCCATACCCTGACGTAAGAGAGAGAAGTAGACGTTTTCCTGGCTTGTAGCAATGTAGTGATAACTTCCTCAGAGTACCCTTTCTTCCTCAAACTCCTCCTTTGCATGGTCCGAAAGCTCCCACTCTCCTGGATCTATGTGCCGGCGACTTAGTCGGCTTGAACGTTGTCCTTCCCGGCAATGTGAGATGCCACTAGCATCGCCAGATTTTCCTCCGCCCAAGCCATGAGTAGCTCCGCTTCATCGGCTACTGCTTGACTTCTGGTGCCTCCTTGACGGTTGATGTAAGCCACCGTCTTCACATTGTTGGACAGGACGTGAACCACCTGATGGTGCAACCGGGGAAGAAAGTGCTGCAGGGCCAAGCGAACCGCCTTGGTCTCCAGGCGATTGATCGACCATCCGGACTCCTCCGGGGACCAGCTGCCATGTACTGAGAGATACAGGCAAACCGCTCCCGGGCCAGATAGGCTGGCATCCGTGGTCACTACCATTCAGTTCGGGACCTCCAGATCCTCTCCTTGAGACAGGTTGTGCTGGCAAAGCCACCATCCAAGACTGAACCTAGTTTATTCGGTGAGTGTCAGAGGAAATTGGAAATTTTCTGATTTGGGATCCCACCAGGAAAGCAAGGCTCATTGTAATGGTCTCATATGAGCAAATGCCCAAGGAACCACCTCCAGAGTGGATGCCATCGAGCCTAGAACTTGAAGGTAGTCCCAGGCCTTGGGCAGTGGAAGATCCAACAAGCGTCGAACTTGTCCCATCAGCATGTTCTGGCGATCTGTTGGGAGCAAAACTTTCGACAGCCGTATCGAACCGGGCTCCTAGAAATTCCAACATCTGAGAGGGGACGAGTTTGCTCTTGGCCTGATTCATCACCCATCCGAGGGATTCCAAGAGGGTGGTCACCTGGTGTATCGCTTCCACACAGCAATCGCTGGACTTTGCTCTGATAAGCCAATCATCCAGGTAGGGATGAATGAGGAGGGCTTGTTTCCAGAGGAACGCAACCACAACTACCATGACTTTGGTGAACATACGGGGAGCGGTAGGGAGATCGAATGGTAGAGCGCAGAATTGGTATTGCATTCCCAGAATAATGAAGCGAAGGAACTTTTGATGATCCTCACATATGGGAATGTGCAAGTATGCCTCCATGAGATCCAGAGTGGCCAAGAATTCGCCCTTGAGTACCGCAAGGGCGAATGACTGAACGCAGAGATTCCATGTGAAAGACTTCCAGCTTGCAATCCTGAAGATCCTTGAGAGCTGCCAAGCCAGCGACTTGGATAATGGTCCGCTTGACAACAGCCGAAACTGAAGCGTCTACTTTAGGGGACTGCAGGAGCTCCAAAAATTCATCCAATACCGGATAAAGCTTATCCATAGCTCAACCGACCCTTAAACCAGCATCCGGAGCATCCCACTCCCTGGTCATCAGCTGCTGAAGCATGGGATGGACAGGAAAAGCCCGAGTCGGCGTTCGCAAACCTGCGAGGACCAGGTCCACGGAGCCCTGCTGTGGAGCCTGTGTGGGGAGCTTGACCCCGAGCTCAGCTAGCACTGCTGGAATGAGGGGATCTAGTTCCTCCCTCTGGAACAGATGCACCACCTTAGGGTCATCACTCTATAAAAGAGGCTGTTTCCCTTGCTCTTCATCCAATCCCCCACCTGCGGGAGGGGGAGGAGAGGTTCCTGAATCTGCAGCCACACTGCCCGGAATCTCCGGAACGGCAGATCCTCCTGAAACCACAGCGTCTTTTAACTTGGCGACTCTTAGAGATGCGGGAACATCGGCATGCTTGGCTACCTTGGGGGGCGGTCCCTGCATAGGTCCTACCGGCAAGGCACCACCTTGCAGAGACCTGGAAGCCAAAAAGGCTTTATGCATAAGGAGAACAAAATCTAAGGAAAAAGAATCAGAATCAACATCCTGACCCCTTGGGAAAGCAGAATCCCCCTGTGAGAAATCCTGATCCTGAACTAAAGTCTCATCAGGACTGGCAGAGACTGGAGACAGCGCTGGGGGAAGCTCCTCTCCTCCATAGCCCTTGCCTGCACTGCAGCATACGTGTTTAAGATGGTTGTCATCCCTGCACTGAGGGGGAAAGGATCAGCCCTGAACTCCAACGGAGCCTGTTGCTTTTGAGCCCCTCGAGGCTTGGCTACTGCTGCAGACCCTGAAAAAGAAGGCAGCGAGAACAAATACCAGCCCTAGAAAGCCGTGCGGCCGATTCACCACATGTTATACTCCAAGATGGCAGCGGCATCATGGGGGGGTGGGGGGGGGGGGGCGGGGACGGCTCAAAAAACACGAAAAACACAGCAAAATTGGCCAAAAACGCAGCGATTCAGGTGGGAAGGGGTCCTGGATTGCAGCTGACCAAAAAAGAAAAAAATTTCAAAAACTTTCGGGTTTTTATTTTGTTTGTTTTTTTTACACAGTGCTCAGAATCACAATAGGTGAAGAGAGGGACCAGACCACCGGTAATCTCTTCCCCAGCTGCTTACCTTGCTGGAGCCCCGTGGGGTTACCAACCCAGCTCCTATAACCTGCCACCAGAGGGGATGACCCCCGCAGCATCTAACAACCCTCTGGGAGGATAGGGAGTACCCTGCCTTCTGTAGCAGAGCCTCTTCTCACTTTCCTTTTTCTATTTTTTAAGTTGCTTGATTCAAAGTTTAAGATAGCTCACTTTTAGTTACATTTTAAGGGATAGCCTAACCCCAGACATTTTAAGGGATAGCCTAACCCCAGACAAGACTGCAGGGTTTGCACCACCTCTATCTGCTGGAGACAGAGAAATACTGAAGGGATGCAGGTGGCACACCAGGTTAAGTAGGGTGCCTTTCAAGTTTCTCTCTGTCTTTACCTGCTGGAAGGGAAACATAACCCATGATCTGGACTGATCTGGGTACGTACAGGGAAATATGGCATTGTGAGAGTCTGTTTTTTAGCTGTGCAACTTGCCATAATGGTTCATCCAATCCCAACTTTTCTTTTTAAGAACATAAATATATAAGTGATATTAAAAGGTGCTTTTCACTGAGGTCACAAACACAGCACAAATTCTCCAAGAACATTAACTAAGGCACTGTCAGATATAAAAATAGTACTTGGAGTTTTTCACCAGGTCTTTTGCTCAAAGCGGGAATGGAGGTTTTATCTAAAACTCATATGATGTTCGTATGCAATCATAGGTGTGCTCAACCTAGTGCACAATAGAGAGATGCTCATACCACAAAATCCACCCTCACATTTAGCAATAATTAGCCTTCACAGTGTCCAAGTCAGAAGAGGCCAGGGACTGAATAAGAATGAAAAGAGAGGTACCCTCTTATTCCAAGAAGTGATCCCTCCATTACAGCACTGAGGCATGTCAGAAAAGCAGTGTGGGAGACCAAGCTAAAGCTCTCCAATTTCCATTCTTTTCAGTAGGAGGCCTCCCACCATCACCAAACTAACAGCATGCACTGCATGCAGGATCCATGCTGAATATACAAAAGCAGAAATGTGGACTGGAACCTCTAAAAAAAAAAAAAGTACTTAAAGATGCAAGATACACCAATATTTTTCTTAAAATCAGTATCTGAATGCTGGATTACTAGCAATAAAAATAGTATCATTCAAAAAAGATTGCTGGGAGAGCTCTAGAAGAGGAAATGCCTCAGGAGCGACAAAAGCAAATTCATATATCATCAGGTTCCTGTTAGAGAGGGGTCTTTGTCAAATGTGGGGTTTCTTTGTTAAGGCTACAAGAACCTATGTGGAAAAAAGAACATTTCTCAGAAACAATTTTGCTGCATGTAAAGAAAGCTCTGTGTTATGGGGTCACCTTTCCTTCAATGATGCGGAACACTAAGGAATTCATATCTTTTGCATTGAAGGCGTGCTTCAAAGTGGCCATCTCATAGACGCAGCAGCCCAAAGCCCACACATCGGACTGTGGAGAGAAAAGCGAAAATTCAGCAGAAGTCATTCCAGGAACTAGGGTAACTGCTTCATTTTACAATCATAGCACGTCATTATACTACCACACAGCAACCCCTCACTGTAGTATATTATCTGATTAATGCTGGATAAAATGAGCATTCAGAATCTGAGTCCATAAAAGAGCCTTCTCTCATACATTGATTCTCTGGTAATAAAACTCAGCACAACAAAATATAAAACTCGGGAGGATTCATTTTTCAAGACATGACATCAAGCAATGGCATGATAATCAGTTCCTGTAAGCTTTCTAATACATGCTTAGTGTGTCAAAACAAGTCATTTTAAACCAACAATTTAATCTTTTTCCTGCTCTTACCAATCACACACGTAAAACTACAAGGATTATAAACAGTTCCTTCTTAACACTCTGCAGTACCTTATAGTTGTAAGGTTTGTTGGAGAAAAGCTCAGGGCTCATGTAGTATGGAGTGCCAATCAGTGTGCTGGCCATATCGTACTGGTTTTCCAGAACTCGGGCGATTCCCAGATCACCTACTTTAATAATGTTCGTCCGTGTCAGAAAGATGTTTTGAGTCTTCAGATCCCGGTGCATGATGTGCTTATCATGTAAGTACTGGAAATCAAGATAAAATATTAAATTAGTGAAAAGACTGACCCAAATATACACAGGACCAGATATACGAAGAATTTTCTCCAATTTTGTGTCTGAGAAAAAAGGCAAGTTTGCTTACTATAAATGACGCTCTTCATAGACAGTAGGATGAATTAGCATGACATGTGGGTGACATGTCCGCCATGTACACCGAATGGACCATTCTCTCTCAGCTCATAGAGCTTTTGCTCTATTTAGCATATGCGGGAGTTCCTGCTCAGGCATTGTCTCATAAATCCTCCAATCAATTGTAGAGCTAAGCTTAGCTAGGAAGTTGACCCTCCAGAGAGGAAAGCAGGAATTTAGCAAGGCTAATTCATCCTATCTATGGAGAATACCGTTTACGGGAAGCAAACTTGCTTTCTCTGTTGACAAGTAGGGCAGAATTAGCTATGACATGGGAGTCCCCAGCTAAGTGTTGCAGCAGAGCAGTTACTGAATAAGCAACCTGGACCTCACCATAAAGAGTGGACTACTGGGTAAACAGGCTATGCAAAACTGCCTGTCTGATTTTACTCAAACCTCTTGATAGATTGCCCAGACAGTAATGAAATGTGAAAGTGTGCATGGATGACTAAGTTGTAGCTTTGCAGATGTCTTCAATAGGAGTGGCTCGCAAATAAGCCAATGATGCAGCCATGGCGTTCACTTGATGAGCCTTAATAGAATCTGTAATCTGAAGCCCTGCTAGCAAATAACAACATGCGATACATTCTCTATGGCTTGAACGGAGAACTACAGAGAACCTGCAAACCCAAATTAAGGTTCTATGAGGGGAACACTCACCTCACCAGAGGACACAAATGCTTCACCCCTCAAAAAAAAATAAACCACATCGGGATGCGAAGCCAGGGATACCCCTAACACCTTACCTCAAATAACCCAAGGCTGCACCTGGATTCTTAGAGAATTGATTGCAAGCCCTTTCGTTAGACCGTTCTGCAAAAAAGTCAGAATGTGAGACACCAATGCTTAAAGAGGCTTGAGCAGGCTTTCCAGTAGTTTGGGCTACTCTTTTCTTCTCTATTATTGTTAGATTTTTGTTTTCTAATATATACTGTGATATCCTTTTAATATGGATTTTGTATTTATCAGTATTGTAAATCACTGTGAACTACCTTTAGAACAAGTGGGTTAAAAGAATCTTAGAAATAAATAAAATAAGAGGTGCAATACCCTCTCTCTGAGGCACCATGTATCAAACAATCTCCACACCTAGATATAAGCCTGACATTGTATTCTCCTAGCCTGCCGTAAAATGGTAATGACTTCTGAATAGCCCTTCAAATCGCAAACGATTCTTTTCAAAAGCCAGGCTGCAAAACAAAAGTGAGCTGCTTAATCTTGAATTTCTCCATAACATATTCTTGTTCAGACTTCTTAAATCCAGGATGAGTCTCAATCTCCTGGCTTTCTTGGAGATAAGGAAATAACGGGTAGAACCACTGGCCATGTTGACTAGGTGGGACAAATTTTATAACCTCCTGTCTGAGAAACAAGTCCACCTCCAGGTACAGCTGCGCTGAGTGAGACAGATCCAGATTGAAGGCTAAGCAATGAAGAAGCATGAGAAGTCAGGAGAAACAGAAGTGGTAACCAGATTCTACAATCTTGAGCACCCAGCAATATTTGGTGATCTTGCACCAGGTGTGTCGATGTTGAAGCTTGCTCCAACAAATGAGGCATCGAGGGAGGGAGTATCATTGGTGTCGAGGCTCAACACGTTGAGTACTCCAGGGCTTGATGTGTCATTGGCACTTAGGCACGATGTGCTGATGAATGGTGCATCGGCTGCACTGTTGATGCCGAGGCTCAATGCTTCTTCGGCATCAGTTGCGCCACTGACTCTGAGGAGTGGCACTTTTTCTTTTTACTAGGTCCTGAGCCTTGCAAAGCTTGTGAAGGGCTTACCACTTCCTGAGAATGGTGCTTTTTCTGTTTGCTCAATTCTGAGGAGATAGAGGGATCTCAGGACTTCTCCAGTGAGGGAGGAGTCTTAGTTGAAGAGCTCCTTCTCAACTCAGCACCTAGAGAGCTCAATGAAGCTCTACTCCAGAGGAAGAACTGGCTGCGGCTCTTCAGAGACTTATGTAGTTATTCCATCTTCCAGGTCCTGGACTGCTGAGAGCACAGAGACATCCAGCCATAATGAAAGCAATTGGAATGGTAATGATTTGGCCCTGGGCACTGATAACAGACGTCATGCCAATCTGTAAAGGACATTTTCCTACCGCATACACAGTCTTTGAAGCCACTGATGGGGGCTTCTTTTTGCTGGACATTTCCATGAAGAAAATGTTTTGTTTTATTTTTTCAGATAGCACTGAAAAAATATCAATATAGGAAATATCAATAAAGAAAAATACAGAGAGAAAGGATACATGTCTGTGCTGATGCTCAGATGAAAAACGACTGAGGGGCTCATGAGGCAACACCTGTGTGAAGATTCCCACACATGGTCAGAAGAGCAAAAGCTCTATAAGGTAAGACGGAAGGGTCTACTCAGTGCCATCAGATAACATCACCAACATGTCATAGTTAATTCAGGCCTGCTTCTCGTATAGTAATATAAGTTGTTTTAGTGTTAATAGGCAGAATTACACATTAAAAAGGGATTAGCACAATAATTTGTCCTGGCCTTTTGTCACTATTATTCACAGTTCCCTACTGAAACAAGGACTTTCACTCAGCTCTTCTTTCTCCATCTCACACTGATGATGCTGAATCTGTGACATCACAGGAATTAACATGGCCACATTTGCTCGTCCCAAACACAGGAAATGGAAGAAGAGTTGCATGAGAGCATATACTTACTCCGAACACAAAATCTTTTCAAAAACAGCAAAAGAATACTTAGCAAAAGAAAATTATTACTTACCTGCTAATTTTCGTTCCTGTGGTACCTCGGATCAGTCCAGACAGTGGGTTATGTCCCCCTTCCAGCAGGTGGAGTCAGAGCAAAACTCAAAGGCTGGCCTCTTATAAGCTGGAGTGCCCTCTCTGTCTCCTTAGTATTAAGAATATTAAAGCAGGAGAAAACGTTTGGATGGATCAAGGAATCGGTATAAAATACGCAACTTATTAACCGCAACAGAATTTTGGAAGAAACATGCCAACAGGCAAAAAACTTGCAACGTGAACCAACTGGTAAGAACAGTAATAACAGCAGAGAGCATATAGGAAAACAGATGCTGGTAAGGAGAGCCGCTATCCCAAACCCATGAATCTGAGGGTGGGAGTCTGGACTGATCCGTGGTACTACAGGAACGAAAATTAGCAGGTAAGGAATAATTTTCTTTTCCCTGTACATACCCGGATCAGTCCAGACATTGGGATGTACCAAAGCTTCCCTATGTAGGGTGGGCCCCGGATAGCCCGGCTCGAAGGACCTGGGCTCCAAAGGAACCAAACCCAGGAGGCTGCAGATTCAATCGATAGTGTCATGCAGAGGTATGCAACAATTTCCACGTAGTCAGCCCAGGAGGTTGCTTGAGCACGGAGTGAATGAGCTTTGATGCCTTCCGGGGGGCGACGGCTGACACCAATATATGCTGAGGCAATGGCATCCTTCAACCAGCGCGCGATCGTGGTTTTGGACGCCTGATGACCGCACCTGGGACCGCTCAGAGAACAAACAGGTGGTCCGATAAGCGAAACTCATTGGTGACCTCCGGATAATGAATAAGAACCCGTTTGACATCCAGTTTCTGAAGGTCCAGCTGATCCTCAGAGCGAAGGAAGGAAGTTCCACCAACTGATTCAGATGAAAAGGCGAAACCACCTTAGGCAAGAAGGAGGGCACTGTGGACAGGGACACCCTGGAGTCCGTAAAACGGAGAAAAGGTTCACTGCAGGATAGAGCCTGTAACTCCGAGATCCGGCACGCAGAACAAATGGACACAAGGAAGGCTGCTTTGAGGGTGAGATCCTTGAGAGATGCGCTCCGCAAAGGCTCAAATGGCGGGCCGGTGAGCACCTGAAGGACCAAGTTGAGACTCCATGAAGGACAAAGGAGGTGAATCGGTGGCCTGACATGCTTTACTCCTTTCAAAAATCAAACAATATCTGGATGTGCAGAAAGAGGAGCTGTCTCCTGATGATGAACCAGAGCCCCAAGTGCTGCATCTGAACCCGCAGGGAATTGTATGCCAAGCCCTTGTCCAGGCCACGCTGTAGGAAAGACAAAACATGTGCAATGGAAGCCTGGCGTGGAGAGTTGACCATGGAAGCGCACCAAGCCTCAAACACTTTCCAGATCCGGACATAGGAAATGGAGGTGGACGTCTTTCGCGCCTTGAGGAGCGTGGAGATGACTGCTTCTGGATAGCCACGTCTCCTCAACCTCCGCCATTCAAAAGCCATGCCACAAGACAGAAGCGATCTGCCCGGTCTAAAAATACTGGCCCTTGGCGCAGAAGGTTCGGTAGGTGTCTGAGACGGAGAGGACCGTCGACCGCTAGGTTGACGAGGTCTGCAAACCATGGTCTTTGAGGCCATTCCGGGGCCACCAGAATGACAGGCCCCAGATGAAGCTCTATTCTGCGCAGCACCTTGCCCACCAGGGGCCATGGCGGGAATACATAGAGGAGGAGATTTTGCGCCAGGGAAGGACGAGAGCATCCACGCCCTCTGTGCCGTGTTCGCGGCAGCGGCTGAAGAAGCGAGGAGCCTTCGTGTTCCGGAGTGTCAACATCAAGTCCAGTTGTGGGGCTCCCCATCTGCTGAAGAGAAGTGACACCGCTTCCTCGGAGAGTTCCCACTCCCCTGAATCTATGCGTTGTCGGCTTAAGAAGTCCGCCTGAACATTGTCGACCCCGGCTATGTGGGACGCGGTGAGGCGAGTAAGGTGCAGCTCCGCCCACGCCATCAGCTTATCCGCTTCCCACGCGACACGGTGGCTCCTCGTCCCTCCTTGGCGATTGATGTATGCCACCGAGGTTGCATTGTCAGAGAGGATCTGCACCGCTTGACGAAGAACCAAAGGGAGGAATCACTGCAGGGCGAGACGGACCGCTCTGGTCTCCAGTCGGTTGATCGGCCATGAGGCCTGGAGTGACGTCCAAAGTCCCTGAGCCAACTGCCACTGGCACACTGCTCCCCAACCGGAGAGGCTCGCTTCCATTGTGACGATCACCTACTGTGGGACCTCCAGATCCATTCCCTTCAGCAAGTGGTCAAGGCTGAGCCACCAGCCCAGGCTGCGGCTAGCTATGTCGGGCAGCAGAAGTAGGGCTTGAAATTCCTGAGATACCGGCTTTCAGTGAGAGAGTAACGCCCTCTGTAGGGGGCGCATATATCCAAAAGCCCACGGCACTAAATCTATAGTAGAAGTCATAGTGTCTAGGACTTGGAGGTAATCCCACGTGGTGGGAAGTTGGAGGCTCCGGAAGCACTGGACCTGCATTAGAAGAGACTGAGCCCGATCCTGGCGCAGGAAGACTTTCCCAGCGTTGGTATCGAAATGTGCTCCTAAGAAGTCTAGGGTCTGAGAAGGAGTAAGGTTGCTTCTGGGGAAATTGACGACCCAGCCGAGGGAGCGGAGAAGGTACAAGACTTGTTCCACCGCTTGAAGTCACAGTTCTTTTGACTTCGCCCAAATGAGCCAGTCATCCAGGTAGGGATGGACTAAGATTCCTTCCCGACGTAGAGCAGCTGCCACCACCACCATGATCTTGGTGAAGGTGCGGGGAGCTGTCGCCAACCCGAAGGGTAGGACCTGGAACTGGAAATGCTGGCCGAGGACCTTGAAACGCAGGAAGCGTTGCTGTGCTCTGAAGATGGGGATGTGGAGATATGCCTCCATCAGGTCCAAGGAGGTCAGGAACTCCCCGCAGTGCACCACCGCCACGACTGACCAGAAAGTCTCCATACAAAAGTGAGGCACCTTGAGAGCCTTGTTGACCAGCTTGAGGTCCAGGATGGAACGAAAGGAGCCTTCTTTCTTGGGAACCATGAAGTAGACAGAATAATGGCCTAATGCTTGTTCTTTCGGTGGCACTGGGAGAATGGCCCCGAGGGCCAAGAGGCGGTCAAGCATCTGTTGGACTATGGCCTGCTTCTGAGGGCTTCCGCAGGGAGAGAAGAGGAACCTGTCCCTGAGGGGTCGAGCAAACTCCAAAGTGTAGCCGTGTCGTAGAATGTCCAAGACCCATTGATCTGAGGTGATCTTGACCCACTCCTCATAGAAGAAAGACAGGCGGCCGTCTATCCTGGGAATGGAAGAGTGGGTCAGCAAGCCTTCATTGGGAAGACTTGGCAGGAGCCCCGTGAGGGAGGTTGTCTCGAACTGTTCTTCGGCCATGAAAGGGATGAGACCAGGACTGAGAGCATGAGGAATGCGGCCTTTGCACTGGAAGCCTGGTCTGACGAAACAGTCATTGCCCACGGAAGCGAGATCTGGAAGAGCTGAAGGTCCAAAAGGTCTTTGGCCGATCTTCTGGCAGCTTATGGACTTTGTTCTCCCCGAGGAACTTGATGAGCTGTTCCAAGTCCTCACCGAAAAGCAGTTTTCCTTTAAAAGGAAGTGATCCCAATTTTGCCTTGGAAGATGAATCCGCCGACCAGTTGCGAAGCCAAAGGAGCTGCCTGGCTGAGACCACTGAAACCATGAACCTGGCAAGGACCAGGAGGAGGTCATAAAGAGCATCCGCCCCATATGCCACGACTGCTTCCAGGCGCTCAGCCTGCTGAGCTTCCTTGGGCAGCAAATCCTGGGTGCCGAGCAGTTGCTATACCCAATGAAGCCCTGTTCGCTACATGAGAGAGCTGTAGACAGCAGCCCAGACCCCCAGAGCAGACACCTCAAAAATCCGTTTGAGGTAGACTTCCAACTTACGGTCCTGCAGATCCTTTAGGGCCGTTCCGCCCGTAACCAGAATAGTGGTGTGTTTCATAACCGCCGACACAGACGCGTCCACTTTGGGGACCCTCAGAAGTCCAGGTACTCTTCATAAGAACATAAGAAAATGCCATACTGGGTCAGACCAAGGGTCCATCAAGCCCAGCATCCTGTTTCCAACAGTGGCCAATCCAGGCCATAAGAACCTGGCAAGTACCCAAAAACTAAGTCTATTCCATGTAACCATTGCTAATGGCAGTGGCTATTCTCTAAGTGAACTTAATAGCAGGTAATGGACTTCTCCAAGAACTTATCCAATCCTTTTTTAAACACAGCTATACTAACTGCACGAACCACATTCTCTTCAGGTAGAGGGTAGAGCTTATCCATAGCTCTGCCCACCTTGAGAGAAGACTCTGGCGAATCCCATTCTCTAGTCAACAGTTGCAGTAGCATCGGATGGAAAGGGAAAGTTCGAGAAGGTGGGCACAGACCGACAAGGAGCGGGTCGCCCTTCCGGAACAATGCAATAGGAGCAGGAGGGTCCTGTGGGGTATCTAAGTCCAGTTCGGCTAGAACATGAGGAATTAGGGGGTCCAACTTGTCCCTTTGAAAGAGGCGTAGCACCCTTGGGTCATCCCCTTCCACCTGCACGGGAGAAGAAAGGTCATCCATGTCTGGATCATCCGGAGCAGATACAGGTGGTACGACCCATATCCTGGGAGATGGCTGCTGTCCCCCTGCTCCAGGGGGGGCCGTGGGCTGACTGGCTCCTAGCGTACCCCCCGGTTGGGAGATCCCCACGTCATCCTGGGATCCAGAAGGCTGACCACAGCCTGGATCTGACCAACGAATTACTTTGGGAGGTAGAGATCCCACAGCAGAGCCCTGCTGATGGCTCATGCTGGCCAAATATGTACTGTGTAACAATAAAATGAAAGTGGAAAAAGGACCAGGGGGAGGGCCCAACGGAGCAAATGCCAGGGTGGGGTTTCCCACGGGCTGCGCTGAAGGAGGCTGTGGCTCCGGGTCCGGGGGGAGTCACTGGAGAGAGGTCCAGTGGAAAATCGAGGTCCGAGTCAGGGACTGGCAGCAGGGAATCCAAAATGGCCACCTTTCCCACGCTGGGCGAGAACGGGGCCAACCTCGCAGCGAGATGCGCCTGCGAGCGCGAATGAAGCTGCCCAGCCGCTCGTGAGGGACCCTCCCCGCCAGGGAGACATCTCACGCAAATACCCTCCCTGGAGAGCCGCGAACCCGGCTCTTCACAGGCGCAGCAATGAGACGGGCGCGGCATGGATGCTCGGCAGAGCCGCCGACTGCAGGCTGACTGGAGCGGGAAGCAGGCGTCCGCTAGCAGAGCAACGACAAGGCTTAGAAGCCTGAAAAAACCAGAGGAATAACGCTTCTCTGGAAACACTGCCTCGAGGCAACGATCTCTCAGGGCAGGGCACTATGTCGTTGGGGTGGGGGGGGGGAGGGGAGAGGCTGGACCACCAGCGTGCACCCCTGAGCCCTTTAACTCACTCCAGAAGAAAAAGCTGGACCTGAAAGTAATAAAAAAAAGAGTAAAAGAAAGAAAAGAAAAAAAAAGAACCACTGGCTCTGCTTGCAAGTTGGAACCTAGAACTGAGGGAGTGAATCCCTGAAAAATTGCTGAGAGTAAAATTTGTTATAAAGTTCTCTCTCTCTTTTTTTTATTTTTAATTAAAGAGATCCATCCAAGAAAGAAATACTTCAAGAGAAATAAGAATGAAAAAAAAAAGTTCCCCTTTGTAAGCTAAATGGAGGACCGAAGGGACTGCTACCTTTCACCTGCTAGAGTCAGAGAAATAGTGAAGGGACAGAGCGGGCGCTCCAGCTTATAAGAGGCCAGCCTCTGAGTTTTGCTCTGACTCCACCTGCTGGAAGGGGGACATAACCCACTGTCTGGACTGATCCGGGTACGTACAGGGAAAGTATCTCTCTTTAATGTGTACAAAGATTGTTTTCAAAGATTTTGAAAGCTGCTTTATTGTGAAAAAAAATCTATTTATTGATGTAAGAGAAATGGTGAATGAAAGACAGTCAAGTAACCAAATAAGTCATATGTGCCTGCAAAATAAATACATTTTCTTCATATCACATGCAAGGTCACCTTCCGTCTTGTTATGTTAATAAAGGCCATAAATATTTTTTCAGTCCACTTTTTGGACCCCCTACTTTTGCCTCTATAGAAGTAACTCAGCAATGATCTTCCTGTTCTGGTCTTTATATTCAGTGTCACAGTGGAATATTTACAAACAAAATAAATACAATAATCAGTAAAATAGATTTCAGTGGACCTTTATGTTCTCCAGTGATATACGTAGGATAGAAAAGAGGTGTTGCGCCCATTGGTTGCGGACGGATGTGACCTCTGTTGCTTACCTCCTTTTTCCCTGCACCAGCGATTCTCGGACGAATGGCAGCCTCCACCTGTGCATGTCACTCTCCTTGGCGTTCCCGGGACAGCGTGGGCAATCCCGTCCGCCATCTTGAATCAGGGATTACCATGGGCACGCGTGAGCACCAGGCCCCGTCTTATACAAGTCATGGCGGGAACCTCAGGGGCATCCCCTCCGCATGATGTCACCCGCCATGTCCTACCTATGAGTTAGCAAGGATGTCCTTCCTGCTGAATCCCAGTCCTTTGGAGACGCTTCGCTATTGCTACGCTGAACCGTTCCTGACCCAGAGACTCGAACGCGTTAGGTACCCGCTCCTCGGGGGCCTTGACACGTTCTGGCTATCTGCTCCACGGAGGGCCTTCCTACCTGGAAATGCTCTACACCATATGGATCACAGTTGACCGCTTCTCGAAAATGGCACACTTCATGGCCTTAAAGGGGTTACCATCTCCACCAGAATTTGCAAAGCTGTTTATACGACATATATTCCGCCTGCACGGCATGCCGAAGCATATCCTCTCGAAGAGAGGTGTACAGTTCACGGCTAAATTCTGGAGAGCCCTTTGTAAGAAATTCAATATTTCTTTAGACCTAACATCAGCATACCATCCACAGTCAAAAGGTCAAACCGAAAGAACAAATCGCACACTTAAGCAGTTCCTTCACTCCTACGTCAACTCCAGACAAAGCGACTGGGCAGAATTACATCCCTGGGCTGAGTTCACCTTGAATTCACATCCATCAGCCGCTACTGTATCTACACCTTTCCAAATTGTGTATGGTTGTCAGCCATTACCTCCGTTACCAATACCCCTGTCGGTCTCATCACCTGCAGCCCAGGTTTCGGCTGAAGAACTCCATCAACTCTGGAACCAAACAAAGGGTCTCCTACAAAAGGCGGGTCAACAGGCCAAGAAATGTTATGATGCTCATCACAGAGCAGAACCCCAATTTCAACCAGGAGACAAGGTATGGGTCAGTACCAAGTACATCTGACCCAAATTGCCATCTGTTCGATTCGCTCCATGCTACATTGGGCCTTTCTCCACACTCCACTGCCTGGGACCAGTAATTTACAGCCTGCAACTACCTACTTCCATGAAAATACACAATGCCTTCCATGTATCTCTCTTGAAGCCGCTCATCCTCTCCGAGTTTTCAACTAAGACTCTGGATCCACAACCTCTTACTGCCGAAGAGGACATCACATACCAAGTTGATGACATTCTTGATGTTTGTAAACGTGGGAAGCGTTGGGAGTACCTCATATCCTGGAAAGGATATGGGCCAGAAGAAAATACCTGGGAGCCTGCTAAAAATATCCTCGACAAGGATTTAATTAATCAATTTCATCTAACTCATCCAAGGAAGCCGAAACCCCCAGGAAGGGGCCCTAAGAAGGGGGGTACTGTTGCGCCCGGTCGCAGACGGCTGCGACCTCTGTTGCTCACCTCCTTTTTCCCTACACCAGCGATTCTCAGATGAATGGCAGCCTCCACCTGTGCATATCACTCTCCTTGGCGTTCCCGGGACAGCGTGGGCGATCCCGTCCGCCATCTTGAATCGGGGATTACCTAAGGCACGCGCGCGCACCAGGTCCCGTCTTATACACGTCATGGCGGAAACCTCGGGGGCGTCCCCTCCGCATGACGTCTCCCGCCAGTGTGTACTTAAGCTATCTGGCCTGTCATACCTACAAGTTAGCAAGGCCTTCCTTCCTGCTGAATTCCACTCCTTCGGAGATGCTTCGCTATTGCTACGCTGAACCGTTCCTGACCCAGAGACTCGAATGCGTTAGGTACCCGCTCCTCGGGGGCCTTGTCACGTTCTGGCTATCCGCTCCACGAAGGGCCTTCCTGCCTGGAAATACTCTACATCTGCTCTGGGCACTGTCTGGTTCAGCCTTGTGAGTACGCTATCATCTGCTGACGGAACTTTCGGTGTACCCCGTACCTCGGGCCACTATGTGCTCGCCTCAGCAACTTTCCATCTACACTTCAGAGTGAGTACCATCATCTATCCAGCTCTGCTGACCTCCTGTATTTCTCTTACAAACCATCTGTGATTCTCGGCGTACCCCGCGCTGCAGGCAACTACCAGATCTACCTGAGAGGTTCCTTCTAGAGGATGAATTCCCTGGTGTACCCTGCTCTGTGGGCCACTACCGGGAATATCATCACTGGTCTACCTGACTACTCTGGACTGTGTCTCTTCTCCCACTTGCTGGATATTTCTCTACTTTCCAGTACAATAAAGTCTCATTGCACTTGTGTCCGTCTCAGCTGGGGCCACGCCTATCATAGTGAATCCCCACAGGGCTCCTCCCTGTGGCTGAAGTCAGCTCTCACTACGATCCAGGGTCCACAACCACACCAGATTATAACAAGAGGGCTGTTCAAGTAGCATCGTCAGATGTGAAAGGGAGGAATATGAAGAGGCTGATGGGGAAAACTCAAACACCTTATTATTGCATTAACAGATACTGTTTTAAGGGGTTTCGATGCTGACCAATCATTTATTAATCTTACTTATTTATTTACGATTTTTATATACCGATGTTCATTTCAAAAAGAGATATCACATCGGTTTACAATAAGGTACAATAGGTAATTCACTATCCCCTAAAAGATCTATTGGCTGTATTTGACACTGTGGATCATGTCATTTTGATCCATAGTTTATCTGAAATTGATCTAAGTGGTAAAACCCTTCAATGGTTTACCTCATATCTAAAAGATCGTTCCTTTCAGGTTAAGGAGGTCATTTTTCAAAACGCGATGCACTATTATCGCATATTACAATTTAAATCAAGGGAAGGAGAGGAGTGTGGGCAGGGTTTGAGCGGGGTTATGGCCCGGCAGCACTGCGGGCGATAATGTTTTCCATATTATTGCCGGCAGTACCGCGGGAAATAACACCTTTTGCCATGGCACTATGGAGTCAAAAGTGTGCAGCCTGGCTGCAGCCTTGGCAGGCGAAAATGCACCACCATGATGTGGTGGGCTGCATATTTTCACCCTCCCTCGCCCCTTTTTTCCCCGCGGGCCATAATTCCACTATATTTACAGTGGAATGATGAATCCCGGAGAAAGACTGGTAATTCCTTATTAGAAAAAAATCAACATGGACTCAGGGGTACCGCAAGGGTCATCCTTATCTGTGATTCTTTTTAACATTTATATGCTACCATTATGCAAATTACTATCCAGATTAGGTATCATCCATTATATATTCGCAGATGACGTGTAATTCTTAGTTCCGATTAAAAATTCTATAGAAAATACCTTGAAGCTGGTAGAGATCTATATTTCAGCAATCCAGCAATTGTTGATTCATATGAAACTGGTTTTAAACCTTCATAAAACCAAAATTATACTGTTAAACAGAAAATTATTATCAAACACGCTCATCTATCTAAAAACAGATTCCATGCAAATAGAATTAACCAATCAGGGACATGATCTGGGTATAATAACTGATGTGATCTCAATATGAAGAAGCACATCAGTCATAAAATTAGAGATGGTTACAATAAATTACATATCTTAAAGCATCTAAAACCTCTCCTTAATTATGAAGACTTTCGCTCAGTACTTCAAACATTGATATTTTCCAGTCTGGATTAATGTAATGCTCTCTTATTTGGTTTGCCTGCAAGCACAAAAAGACCGTTACAGTTATAACAAAATGCTACAGCCAGGGCCCTGATGGGCAGCACAAAATTTGATCACATCACCCCAACTCTAATAGCTCTAAATTAGTTACTTGTAAAATTCAGAATTTACTTAAAATTCGTATGCCTACTACATAAATCCATCAATAATGATAAACAGAATGGTTGAATGCCTCTCTATAGCTCTATACCCTTCAACGAAATTTGAGATCTGTGAATAAGGGTCTTTTAGGTATTCCTTCGGTACAAACTGCAAGGTGAGTAAGAGAGCTATATTGATTGCTGGAAAACCTGGCTGTTTAAACAGGCATATGAGAGCACTAATTTAACTTAAATTAGGCGCATTATTGGAATTAGGTTAATGTTAAGGAGTTAAAATAGAATTGAAAAATTATGAAGGACTGAGGCCTCTATTTCTCCTTTTTTCTTTTTTTGCTGTTCTTTTCTATTGTTGTCTCTTTTATTTAAGAAATGTACCATTGTTTTACTGTAATTATTATTCTAAAGTTTTATTTCTGTTATTTCTTATTTTTATTGCAATTTTATGATTACTGATTTTGATACTTTTATCATGTTTTTCTTGTAAACAGTTATGAATGGTCACAGAATAACTGTTTATAAATATAATAAATAAATAAATTGCTGTGGAAGGGCCAGGAGTAGGACTACATAAAATTAACAAATAAGATTGGGAGGGAGGTAAACCTTGATCAATTTTTAGAAAAGTGTGTTCATGAGCAGCTAACTAAACTTAAAGTAGCTAAGGTGATGAGGCTAGATGGGATATATCCAAGGCACTAAGAGAACTTAGAGAAGTTCTGGCAACTCCACTAGCTAACGTTTTCAATGTTTCATTAAAGTCAGGAGTAGTGCCTCAGAATCGCAAATGGGCGGATATGGTTCCTATTCATAAACATTGAAGTATGGAGGAGTCTGAGAACTACAGACCAGTTAGTCTGACCTCTGTGGTGAGCAAATTAATGGAATCGTTGCTAAAAGAGAGGATTACTGCAGTTTATGGCATCCAATGGATTGCAAAATCTGAGGCAGTGTGATTTTACCAGAGGTAGATCTTGTCAGATGAATCTGATCAATTTCTTTGATTGGGTGACCAGAAAGTTGGATCAAGGGATAGCACTAGATGTAATGTACTTGGATTTCAGTAAGGCCTTTGACACGTTTCCGCATAGACAGCTTATAAATAAATTAAGCACCCTTGATATGGGCCCCAGACTGACTGACTGGGTTAGAAACCAGTTGAGTGGGAGGCAAAAAAGGGTAGTGGTAATTGGAGTTCACTCCAAGAACGAGGCTTCACTAGCAGTGTACGACAGAGGCCTGTTCTTGGATGGTTATTTTCAACATTTTCGTGAGCAGAATTGCTGAAGGATTGTTGAAAAAGGTTTGTGATTTTGCCAAGGATACCAAATTCTGCAACAGAGTAGAGAGCCAAGAAGGTGTGAAAAATATGAGAAGGGATCTAAAGAAGCTTTAGGAATGATTTAGGTTCTAGCAGCTAAGATTTAATGCTAAACAAAATGCAGAGTTATGCATTTAGGGTGCAAGAACCCAAGCAAAAAATACAATATTGGGGGTGAAATTCTTCTAAGCATGACAGAAGAGCGGGATCTGGGGGTGATTGTATCTGATGATTTTAAGGTAGCCAAGCAGGTGGATAAAGTGACTGCAAAAGCCATGAAGATACTTGTCTGTATAAAGAGAAGAATGGTCAGCAGAAAACAGGAACTGATACTGCCCCTGTATAGGTCCCTGGTAAGATCTCATTTGGAATACTATGTACAATACTGGAGATGGTATCTTCAAAAGGATATAAACTTGGTCCAGAAGGTGGCTACTAAAATGGTCATTGGTCTACATTCTAAAGCCTATGGGGACAGATTTAAAGATCTAAACATGTATATCCTAGAGGAAAGACAAGACAGAGATATGATAGAGACATTTAAATATCTCCAAGGTTTCCATTCTCAGAAGGTGGGCCTCTTTCAAAGGAAAGGAGGCTCTAGAACGAGGGGTCATGGGATGAGGGTCAAAGGGGGTAGACTCAGGTGTAGTCTTAGGAAATATTTCTTTACCAAAAGGGTGGTGGATGCATGGATCAGCTTCCCAGTGGAGGTGGTGGAGAGAAAAACGTTATCTGAATTTAAGAAAACATGGGATAAACAAAGGGAATCTCTGAGGGAGTGATGGGAATTATAAAGCAAATTAGTTGGGTGGATGGGCAGACTAGGTAGGCCATATAGTCTTTTTCTGCCATCATGTTTCTATGTTTCTAAATCAAGTACTAAATTATCTGCATGCCTTCTGGTAAATACAAAAGAGATAGATGCCTGTAGTCTTTTTCAATTTCTTTATTAAAGTGGAGACATGAAAAATGATATAGCCCGACTCTGGCCGAGTTTCGCCGCTTATGACGGCTGCCTCAGGGGCTTAAATGTACAATCATGGACTCTTGATTGGTACAAGTCATGAACTTGTTTATTAATTGTATCTGTGTTAGTCTGATCCGCAACAATATGTTTGGCATTACAAGCGGAGACCTGTAATTAAAGGTGGTTTGCAAGATCTAATATTGTTGCAGCAGAAGTATGTCTGATAGTGAGTTAAAAATCTTAGGTCTTTGTTAAGTCTTTTTATGTAAGTTTTGAAGTGTTTGTTTCATTTTTTTTCGGCAAGTT
Source organism: Rhinatrema bivittatum (assembly GCF_901001135.1). NCBI lineage: Eukaryota > Metazoa > Chordata > Amphibia > Gymnophiona > Rhinatrematidae > Rhinatrema > Rhinatrema bivittatum. The sequence continues at coordinate 190,651,276 of NC_042618.1, read as the reverse complement.
TGCTCATTTGTTTGCTGTGTTAGTCCACCTAATCAAGGTCAATTTAAAAAAATGAAAAGCGAGACATTTTTACTGGACAACTTAAGATATACTGTAGACAGCAATTTTCAAAGTTCCCAAAGGTGAATCAAGAAACACATTAAGTTCATATAATAAAAACTTTCTTATTTTTTTTTCTGTTCATTAACTTTTATTTACACACATTCAAAGTCAAACTCCTCAGTCTTTTAGCTCATACAACATTAACCACCACCACCAAAATGATGGGATCTGGTTGCCCTGTTCCTTTAATCTTGATTTTCATAATGGAGCTTTATCCTGTGGATTACTCAATTCTTCTACCATACTGTCACTGATTTGTGACAAGGGTATGAAAAGAGACCATACGATTTTAGGTCCTGATTTACAGGCTTAACGCTTTTGAAAGCATTTTAAAGAGGAAAATACAGATTGACCAAATTACACAAGATCCCTTTCTCTCACAGACATATTTATTTGTTGGAGCTGAGCAAAACAACATTAAAACAAGTGAAAAGGGGAAAATAAACTACAAACAATAGAAACCAAACCCAAAAGCCAGTGAGATTTATCCCAATGAATAAGTTGAAAGCTGCACGCATAACAGAACAATATTTTTGTGGCTAGCTTTCGAGAGCTCTGCTCCATTCATTGGCTCAGAGCATTATCCAACCCAGAAAATGTGAAAAATTGGAAAGATGCTGAATGCTCATCTAAAACCACAGAGCTGAAAAGTGAGTCAAATCAGAACATGAGCCACATTCTTCACCTGTTGCTGGCGTGGACCCTTGGGCCAAGACAAGGTTGACGCTACCTGCAGGGAGAGGCCCTGCAGGTCCTCATCGTCAGTAGGTGGAACTGGCCGGTACGATGACCCAATAGGACCTTCACCAATATCAGCCCTCGTTCCCCGCAGGTTGAGCCCTTGGGTGCTGAGGCTGGCTGGATTTAGGTGCAGGTCTCCGATGATGAGGAATCATATGAAGAACGACAGGCGCGAGCCTTGATGTAAACCGTTGTGACGGTATCCTCCAAACGACGGTATAGAAAAGATTTAAAATAAATAAATAAAGACGTTCCAAAGGTCAGGGCAGGCAGCCAACAGAAGTCCAAAAGACGTACCAGGAGTCGAGGCGGGCGAAGATTAAGCGAAGTCCAGGAGAGGTCCGAGGTCAAGGCCAAAGAAGCAATCCGATAGAAGAGAAGACAAAGTCCAGGAGTCAGGAACACGGAGTCAGACAACCAGCTAGTCTTAGGAGCTCAACCTGTGGCTGAGGCATCCATTGCAGATCTGGCCAGGCCTTATATAGAAAAGCCATAGTGATGTCATCAGAGGGCGCCACAGGGAGTTTCCCGCTGCAGGCCCTTTAAATTGAGGGGAGACGCACGTGCATGCATCTAGGGACGGTGGCACAGCAGAGCGGCTTTCCCAGCACGGCATGGTTCCACGAGTGCGGCGGCCTGCGGCATCTGAAGCCAGGAAAGCGTTGTAGCATCGGTGTTCTGCCCACTGCCCCGGGTCTCAGGTAAGCGCTGCCAGTTGAGCGCAACATCAACAAGAGAAGGAATTATCTAAAAACCATACTTGCACAAACTGAGGCCTAGATTCATCATTTTGCTATAATTTTCACATGAATATTGCCTGTGATAAACTTCTTTATAAGGCTCTCATATTAGTCAAATATTTATACCACTGTAGGACGGTCAACTAGTAACTCGAGGTAATGTTTTGGTGGTGGACTAGGGTTTGGGGGCCAGTTTTACATGCATATTCAGAAAGGTACAAACAGCACAGTACACATTAGTGAACATTTGATGTGATTTGGAATGAGGAAAGGTACACAAAGATGAGATATCTAAAATGTACTCTCACCCTAGCTTGATAGTACCTAGGTAGAGAGTACATCAAGCTAGGACAAGAAACTTCATCTTTGTGTACCTTTCCTCATTCCAAATTACATCAAATCTTCACTGATGTTACTGTGCTGTTCGTACCTCTGACTGGCCCCCAAACCCTAGACCACCACCAAAACCCTGATGTTGGAGTTACTAGTTGACCCTCCTACAGTGGTATAAATAGATAACAAATATGTGTGCCGCCCCAGAGGCACACGCGCTATCTCCCTCTCTCCCTATTCTACCTCCCCAAAATGGGATTGGCTGTGATAAATATCGCAGTTTAACGCCATGCGCTATGCTATTGCATGCAACGTTAAACACCCCTCATTTTCATAAATCCTGCCCAAACTCCTCCCCTTTGACTAAATTTTCAAAATTTTCATACGCATCTCATGATGCAAAAAGTAATGCGGATGTTAGGACCCTAACGCCCGCGATAATGCCCTAATGCATTTTGATGAATGACCCAGTTAGAAATAAAAAATAGATCAACTCAAAAATAGAGAAAAAGCATACAAATTGAATGTAAAATGCTAAAAATGTAAAGAAAAAATTAGGTTAAAAATTATTTTCCACATAGTGGTACACATAATATTACCCTGCATTTAATACTGTACTGTTGAAATAATTTGCCATATGAAAGTTAATCTGTAAAATAATAACTGAACTAGAAGGGCAATGAAACCATAATTCCCACTGTTCTAAAGGTTTAAACATGCACAATGTAAACTTTCAAAACTTAGAGAATTTGTCTTTTTACCCTATATATATGAGAAGTTGGTCAGTTTAGGATACTGAGTCAGCATTCTCAGTTCAAAAAGAACATTAGTGCACAGAATAAGAGGTGCAGGACTATTTGAGAAAGCTGCACTCCAACTGGCTGTAGGACACTATGGGCCCAATTTATTTATTTTTCACATAGAAACAATGGGACAAAAAACTCAGTAAACCAGGCCCAATGTGACATGAGAAAAGAAGGAGAGAATGAACAGGACACGAGCAGTTAATACCTGAAGTGCCATAGCAATCTGGACAAACCATTCCACCACTTGACTCTCTTCCAGCAGCTTGCCCCTCTGCTCCTTAAGCCTGTGATACAGATCTCCTCCTTCACAGAAGCCCATAACAATGTAAAGCAGGCCACCCTCCCCTTCCCAGGACTCCCTGTATGTGACTATGTTTGGGTGTTTCAGCTGAGACAAAAGCTGGGCCTCCTGTTCTGCTGCTTTCCGCTCTCGACTGGATGCGTTCTGAAGATGGAGCTTCTTGATGACAAACTGCAACAACAAAAAGGAAAACCTTTTTACAGCATGAATAACAATCTTAAAAAAACAACATACGTGATATAGATTCCTTCTTTAATCTGGTCTGACCATTACTTGTCAGAAATAGTCTGGAAGAATGTGTCCACTTTTCTAGTTTCTCTCATCCCTTCCTCTTTCATAGGGTGATACAACAAGGGGATGTAGAACTGCAACAGACATGTCTCATCAAACATGCACAGATTATACACCGGGTCATTAGAAGATGTTTCTTAAAATGGGGGGAATATCTCAAGGAGGAGTTAGCTGGATGGGAAAATCTATGGGAAGTAGAAGGGCAGTCGGCAGAACTAAAAGGAGTATCATAAGGGCAACTAATCTTTTTGTTAGGAAAATAAAGAGGAAAAAGAGGACATTACAGTTTTCTAAAGAAGTAGCTGAAAAGGTAAGGGAGAAAAGGTTAGCATTAATAAACTATAAGGGATTGCAGAAAGAGGAAGACAGTAACAATATCTGGAAAAATTAAGAGAAGCTAGGAAAGTAGTCAGGAATGCAAAACTTCAAATAGAACAAAAAAATAGCAAATACAGTAAAACAAGGGGAAGACTTCTTTTTTTTAGATATGTTAATGATAGAAGGAAGTGTGAAAGTAACTGCCGGCGCGCGATCCGCAGCACAATAGCAAATGGCCGCTGTGCCTGGAGCCTTTGACCCCACCCCGCCCCTTTTTGCAAGCCCCGGGACTTACAAGCGTCCCGGGGCTTTAGGTCCAGCGCGCATAAACTTTTGAAAATCTGGCCCTTGAAGTAGACAAGGTGATGGGGCCGGATGAAAACTTGATGTCCAAGCAGCTCCGCTGGTTGACCTTTTCAATGCTACTGCTTCTTTAGAGTTTGAAGTCATCCCAGAGGACTGGAAAAGGGCAGATGTGTTTCCTAGTCATAAGAGTGGAAGTAAGGAGAAGGCTGGGAAATAAGCTGGTTAGACTGACCTCTGTGGTGAGCAAACTAATGGAATCTCTGCTAATACAGAGGATAGTGCAATTTTTGGAATCCAATGGATTGCACAATCCAAGGCAGCATGGTTTTACCAGAAGTAAATCTTGTCAGACAAATCTGATCAATTTCTTTGATTGGGTGACCAGAGAGCTGGATCAAGGGAGAGCACTAGACATAATGTACTTGGATTTCAGCAAGGCTTTTGACACAGTTCCGCACAGAAGTTATATAAATAAATTGAGCGCCCTTGGTATGGAAGCTAGATGACTGACTGAGTTAGAAACTGGCTGAGTGGAAGGCGACAAATGGTAGTGATAAATGGAGTTTTCTCTGAGGAGGCGGTGTTATGACCGTCTGTCACAGACGGCTGCGACCGCTATTACTCACTTCGTGCCTTGCTGCCCTCTCTCCTCTGGGAAGACTCGTAGCCATGGCTAGCCATCTCCAACCCTCATGGCTCCATTCCAGGACTCCCCAGGGCGGCGAGGATGCCGCTGACCGCCATGTCTCTCCTGGGCCTTCCTAGGCGCACGCGCGTGCTCCATGGCCCTCCTTTAAGGATGCCAGGGTGGGAACCTCAGAGGCGTCTCCCCTTGATAGCCGATAAAAAAAACCCGATACCGGTACCGATTCACATCTCTACTATACACCCATGACTTCCGAACGGTCCTCCAAGCTCTGTTATTCTCCAAATTAGACTACTGCAATGCCCTCCTGCTTGGCCTCCCAACAACTACTCTCAGACCGCTGCAGCTACTCCAAAATGCAGCAGCAAGACTACTCACAAAAAGCTGAAGATCGGACCACATCTCACCTATCCTCAAAAACCTATACTGGTTACCCATTCAATTCAGAATTCAATATAAAGTCCTCACCCTCATCCACAAAGCTCTCTACACTGACAAGTTTAACTGGATGAACACATCCTTCTACTTCTGCAACCCAAAAAAGAACCTCCGCTCCAACAACACTGGACTCATCCCAATCCCCTCTCCAAAAATAATCCACCTGACCACAATAAGAGAATGCATTCTTTCTGTGGCCGGACCCTCTCTCTGAAATAACTTACCATTACATCTAAGGCTAGAAACAACAACGCAAACCTTCAAAGCAAAACTTAAAACATGGCTTTTCCAAAAAGCTTTCATAACAACCACCTAATACCCACTTCCGATGCTACCATACAAAAAGACACTAGGTAAGGACATATAAGTTACAACTCAATATTCACATTATTATACGACAAGACACTCAACAAGACGTATTGTCGTAAATGATCCATACAACATCCTTTCCAAGAATTAATGTTAAAGTCATAATAACAAGACTCTCCGTAGGACGTACTGCCGTCACTGTTTCAGGCTTAATCTCCGAGTAAGAATTTAATAAAGTGTAAAGTTACAATGTTAAATAAGACTGTATTGATGTTATAATGTAAAACAGGAAGTCCCTACTTCTTGAACACAGTTACAATGTAAACCGATGTGATATTCCAAATTGAACACCAAAAACTAATAAATAAATGTAACATTCTCTGTTCGAGAGCATGAGGTAAATAAACAATGATGGGCATGGAGCACCACCCTATTGTGGAAGAATTACATATATGGAGAGTAATGTACCAATGCCTGACGTGACTCTTCTAGACAAAGTGATCGCAATAAGGAATAACACTTTACATATGAAAAACTTCAAAGAAGCAGACTCCAATGGTTCGAAGGGTGGCTTCATAAACTGCGCCAGAACCACATTAAGGTCCCATGGCACTGGTGGTTTGGCTACAAGAGGTTTTGTATGCCATAAGCCTTTCATAAATGTTGAATCTAAAGGATGAGTCCACTATGATGCCTAGATCTTATTCCTGGGTGGTAGCTCCTAATATGGAACCTAACATCGTGAAACTACAGCAAGGGTTATTTTTCCCTATATGCAACACCTTGCACTTGTCCACATTAAATTTCATCTGCCATTTGGATGTCCAATCTTCCAGTCTTGCAAGGTCCTCCTGTAATGTATCACAATCCACTTGTGATTTAACTATTCTGAATAATTTTGTATCATCCGCAAATTTGATAACCTCACTCGTCGTATTCCTTTCCAGATCATATATATATATATATATATATATATATTGAAAAGCACCGGTCCAAGTACAGATCCCTGAGGCACTCCACTGTTTACCCTTTTCCACTGAGAAAATTGATCATTTAATCTTACTCTCTGTTTCCTGTCTTTTAACCAGTTTGTAATCCACGAAAGGACATCGCCTCCTATCCCATGACTTTTTAGTTTTCTTAGTAGCCTCTCATGAGGGACTTTGTCAAACGCTTCTGAAAATCCAAATACACTATATCTACCGGTTCACCTTTATCCACATCTTTATTAAACCCTTCAAAAAAATGAAGCAGATTTGTTAGGCAAGACTTCCCTTGGGTAAATCCATGTTAACTGTGTTCCCTTAAACCATGTCTTAAATATACATATTTTCACATCATATATATATTAGTGGCATTTAAATTATAAGAAAAGATTGAGAAATTTTTATACCTTTAATGACATTGATTTTCTGTAAGGAGTATTTCCTGGTAAATGTTCAAAATTTGAAAATAAAGAATTTAATAAAAAAAAACAAAAAACCCTATGTCTTTCTATATGCTCTACGATTTTGATCTTGAGAATAGTTTCCACTATTTTTCCCAGCACTGACGTCAGGCTCACTGGTCTATAGTTACCTGGATCTCCCCTTGAGCCTTTTTTAAATATTGGGGTTACATTGGCCACCCTCCAGTCTTCAGGTACAATGGATGATTTTAATGATAGGTTACAAATTTTAATTAATAGATCAAAAATTTCATTTTTTAGTTCCTTCAGTACCCTAGGATGCATACTATCTGGTCCAGGTGATTTGCTACTCTTTAGTTTGTCAATCTGGCCTACTACATCTTCCAGGTTCACAGTGATTTCGTTCAGTTCATCTGACTCATCACCCCTGAAAACCATCTCCGGAACTGGTATCTCCCCAACATCCTCATTAGTAAACACGGAAGCAAAGAATTAATTTAGTCTTTCTGCAATGGCCTTATCTTCCCTAAGAGCCCCTTTAACCCCTCGGTCATCTAATGGTCCAACAGACTCCCTCACACGTTTCTTGCTTCGGATTTATTTAAAAAAGTTTTTATTATGAGTTTTTGCCTCTATGGCGACCTTCATTTCAAATTCTCTCTTTGCCGGTCTTATCAGTGTTTTACACTTAACTTGGCAATGCTTATGTTTTATCCTATTTTCTTCAGATGGATCCTTCTTCCAATTTTTGAAGGATTTTTTTTGGCTAAAATAGCCTCTTTCACCTCACCTTTTAACCATGATGGTAATCGTTTTACCTTCCTTCCACCTTTCTTAATGTGTGGAATACATATGGACTGTGCCTCTAGGATTGTATTTTTAAACAATGTCCATGCCTATTGAACACTTAACTTTTGCAGCTGCACCATTCAGTTTTTTTTCTATTTTCCTCATTTTATCAAAGTTTCCCTTTTGAAAGTTTAGTGTTAGAGCTGTAGATTTACTTATTGTCCCCCTTCCAGTTATTAGTTTAAATTTGATCATGTTATGTACACTGTTGCCAAGTGGCCCCACCATCATTACCTCTCTCACCAAATCCTGTGTTCCACTAAGAATTAAATCTAAAATAGCTCCCTCTCTTGTTGGTTCCTGAACCAATTGCTCCATGAAGCAGTCGTTTATTACATCCAGGAACTTTATGTCTCTAGCAAGTCCTAATGTTACATTTACCCAGTCAATATTGGGGTAATTGAAATCTCCCATTATTATTGCACTGCCAATTGGTTAGGCAGATTATAAAGACCACATGAACTGCTGCCGCCATGTGGCCCAGGACAACTAACACTTTCCTGGCTGTTGCCTGATCCAACGGACCAGGGATCTGATGCAGCACACTCCATTTGTCGAGAGAAACACACTCTCCTCTAGAGAGTCTACCCATGCCTCAGTGAACTTGATTTTCTGGGACAGAATAGAGGTTCAATTTCTCAATTTACAATGAAACCCAGTCACTGAAGAAGCTGTATTGTCTTCTGAAAGAAATTCAACATCCCCTCCTGGGAAGCTCACGTAACTAGCCAGTTTTCGAGCTAAGGGAAATCACAGATATCCTGATGACGGAGATATGCTAGCTACTGGTAGGCATTTGGTGAAGATACATGCTGCTAACAGCCCAAAGGGAAGCATCTCCTACTAGTAATGAAATGATTCCACCACTAACTGTAGATAGTGCCAATGGAAGGGATGGATGGGTATGATTGCATACATGTCCTTCAGCTACAGGGCACACATCCAATCTCCCAACTATATGAAGGGCAGGATGGTATAGAGGGAGTTCATTCTGAATTACTCCTGTAATAGATTCATGTGCATAAATCCAGGATGGATCTCGGTCCCCTGAATTTCTTAGGGATAACAAAATAGTAGATGTAAAACCCCCAGCCATGTTGGTTGGGCAGGACATGGTCTATCACCTACCATTTGAGAAGCAACTCCATCTCCAGGTGGAGCTAAGAGGAGTAAGACAGAACTGGATTGAAGGATGAACGTTGGAGAAGTGCTGAAAGCCAAGAGAAATAAAAGTAGTAACAAGATTCTATAATCTTGAGAATCCAGCAATTTTTGGTGATTTTGTACCACTCCTCCAGGTAAAGGTCAATCCTTCCCCCATTAAAGAGGCTACTCAAAAACTGGGTCCAGGTTGGGCCCGATGTTTTGGCTGATAGCTCCCATATTGCTGTCCTCAAGCCAGAAGTTGCTTTGGTGGTAGGACAGGTGGAGCATACCCCCACTGAAATTGTCAGAAAAGTGTCTCTGGAAATAAGAACACTTAAAAACGAAGTAAGGGCATCTTGATGATGATTGTTGTTCGGAGCCTGTTAAGAGAGACTGGACCCCCACATGCTGCTCCTTGATTTGGGAGACCGTTTTCCAGAGTTTGTCTCTAAAGAGGTGATCTCCAGTGCAGGGAACTTCTGCCAACATGTCATGGACACTCATGTAAACTTCTGGCTCAGAGCCAAACCATTTGGTGTGCTCCAATTGGTGCTGATGAACAGGTTGCAGTATCGAGTCACTCGTATATTGACCAAATGAGGTGGCATATACTCTCTTCAGCATCCAGGAGCACCTGCAGATATACAGTGTGGCCTGTGTCACCTGGGCCTATGAGCAGTTTCAGTTTCTCAATGCAATCATGCAAGTACTGCATCATATAGAACTAGTACTAAGCAATGAGAGCACTGAGCATTAAACTCTGGAAAACCCCAAAGTTTTCAAGTAGCCTGGGATATTTGCCTGGTAGAGAATTGGAGAATATCCTTGCTTTCTTTGCCTGATTTAGCACTGATGCCACAACAACTGATTGAGGCAGCTGAACAACCCCAAACTCCAGGGGTCTTTTGGCCTCTATATTTTTAATTCTAACTTTCTGGTTACTGGAGCAAAGGCGATCAGACTTTCTCACATTCTTGTCTGTAATTCTTGAAGGACTGAGTGTATTAGATAGCTACAGTTTCTGCCGTAGTGTCTAGCATCTGGAGAAAGCCGAAGACTTCTATATGAGGGTCCTTTTCTTTATGACCACTGACTCCCAGGGCCTTACCCAACTTATCCAGAAATCTGGATTAAGAGAGGTTCTGTGTGCCTTGAACTAGAAGTGGGCCCTTGGGTCGTGGTGAGTGGACTCCGCCAACATGGAGGAGCCCTGTGGGCCCTTACCACAACAGGCAAGGTCTCAGCAGTGATGGACAACAGAGGAAATAACTTTATTATACAGTCGAGGAGGATCTGAGGAGCAGATCAATAGAGTCAGTACACGAGCGGGTGACCTGCAGCTGGTCGGTCCAAGTAGAATCCTCAGCATGGAGTAGTCCGATGAATACCTTCTCTAGGCGTAGCTTGTGCTGGCACTCTGGTAGTGGTCCGCAGCGCAGGGTAGGCCGGAAGCCGATGGAAAGCTGCACAAGACTGGAGGGATCCAGTAGTGGCCCGCAGGCAGGGCAACCCGGGGATCCGTGCCTCAAAGGTAGATGAGCAGGTTCTGTACTCACACCAGTACTGTGGAAGTAGATGGAAGATCAGGCACCAAGGAGGTCCGAACAAGAACAGCAAGGGTCGTCCAAGGACGATGCAGGAACTCACTGGAACAGAGAAGCAGAGAGTAATGACTCTCCGAGGAGCGGATAGCCCTGAGTGTGGCAAGGCCCCTGAGGAGCGGGTACTTAGGTCACCCAGTAGGTTAGCGAAACAGAGTCCCAGTGTGGTGGAACTAGCAGGACCGGAATCCTTGCTAACTCGTAGTGCAAGAAGTCAGCTAAGCTTAAGTATGATAAGCGGATGACATCATGCAGCGGGGACGCCCCCGAGGTTCCCACCATGACGCGTTCAAAAAGGGGGCAGGCACGCACGCGAGTGCCTAGGTAACACCGGGCACGCCATGAGGGTTGGTGTGTGGAAGCGGAGGCTGCTATTCTCCCCAGACCTAGAACTGCATAGAGAAAGGAGGTGAGAAGCAAAGGTCGCAGCCGCCTGCGACCAACAGGCGCAACAGATCCTTGGACAGTGATAAGTGCTCTGGAGGTTCAGGTAGGGGGTCCAAAAATAATTACCATTGATCCTTCCTTCAACCTGAAGGGACACTAACCCAGGACCCCACTGATGATGCAGGGACTGAGGTGGAGTTCTTGGTTGTCTCGAAGGGGAGTATTTCTGGGAAACATCCTCCAATTGGCTGGACTCCTCTGCAAGAGAATAACCAAGGCTAAAATCCACCCTCTGGATTTCTAATGGGAGATCCCTAGGTATGGAGGCAAAAAGGACTCCCTCTTGAGGGAACAAATCCAACACTCTGGAGGGGGAGAGATTGAAGAGTATCCACATTGTTGTCGTTTGCCAGGGAGGCAAAGAAAGTCTTCATCTTCTCTGCCACTTGTTGTGCCCTTTGGCTAGGTGATTAGTATGGAAGATTTTCTTCTGAAATCAGATCAGGTTCTCTTGAAGGCCTTCAAGACTCTCTGTAGTAGCTGTCTTAGGGGTATGCAGAGATCAAGGGCACCAACGAACAGATATGATCCAGTGTCTCTAGACCATGACCTTGTTCTAGAAGTCTAAATGGAGAAAATACCCTTGAAATAAAAGAAGATAAATGGAGCATATTTCTTTCTGCATCTTCTACCCTCCCATAATGAATCAAATGGTCAAGGCAGGCGGAAATCAGACAGCATCAAGGTCCAGGCAAACGTTAGAGCACGAGAGGTCAGCGCAATCAGATTCCGGACCTGATCGATCAGCTTGAGGGTGCGCGCCCGTGGTAAGAAGACCTTGCCTAGTCGGGTGTCAAGTGGGCTCCCAGGAATTCCAACTCCTGGGAGGGCTGAAGCTTGCTCTTGGAAAAGTTCACTATCCACCCGAGGGAGGCAAGGAGCTCCAAGACGCGATCCACCGCCCGTTGGCAAGAGGTCTCTGACTTGGCCCTGATGAGCCAATCATCCAGAAAGGGGTGGATGAGAATCCCCTCCTGGCGCAGAGCCACCGCTACCACTACCATGACCTTCGTAAAGGTGCGAGGAGCGGTTGCGAGGCCGAAGGGGAGAGCTCGAAACTGGAAGTCCTGGTTGAGGATATGGAATCGGAGATACTTCTGGTAGTCGCGGTGGATGGGAATGTGGAAGTACGCTTCTGCGAGATCAAGAGAAGCAAGGAACTCTCCAGGGCGGACCGTCGCAATGACCGCACGCAGGGTTTCCTTGTGGAAGTGGGGGATCTTGAGAGCCCGATTGAACCTCTTGAGGTCCAGAATGGGGCGGAAGGACCCGTCCTTTTTGGGCACGGTGAAGTAAATAGAATACTGGCCTGCGCCAATCTCCCTTTCCGGAACTGGGACCACCGCTCCCAGATCTAGGAGTTTGGAGAGAGTCTGGACCCTCTTGGCCCGTCCGCAAGGCGAGAAAAGAAAGAGATCCAGCAGGTCCCTGACGAGCTTGAAAGCGTACCCGTCTTTGATAATGTCGAGGACCCACTGATCCGATGTGATCTTGACCCATTCCTCGAAGAACAGGGAGAGGCATCCGCCGAGGTAAGGAACCGAGGAATGGGTCAGCTGAACTTCATTGTGTGGCAGGTTTAGAGGTGGCACGCACGGGCTGGCCCTCACGAAAGGGCACCTGCTACAAAAGGACTGCGACCAGGACTGAGCACGAGAAGAACACCTCGCGGAACTTCCCCGCCCCCGAGAAGCGAAGCGACGCTGGCCCCTGAAGCGAGAGCGGGAGGGCGCAAAGGACTGGGAAGACTTAGGGCGGTCTTCTGGAAGCTTATGGACCTTGTTGTCAGCCAAGGAGTCCATAAGCTTCTCGAGATCCTCTCCAAAGAGCATCTTACCTTTGAAGGGCAGTGTGCCCAGCCGAGTCTTCGACGACTGATCAGCCGACCAATGGCGTAGCCAAAGGAGCCTCTGGGCAGCCACCGCCGAAACCATCGCCTTCACACGGACCAGGTCGTAGAGGGCGTCCGATACATAGGCGGTTATGGCCTCCAGATGTTCGGCTTGCTCTGCCTCTGCTGGCGGAAGATCCCGGGAGCAGAGTAACTGTTGAACCCACTGAAGGCCTGACCGCATCATGAGGCTGCTACAGCAAGACGCCCGGACCCCTAGGGCCAGAACGTCGAAGATGCGCTTCAAGTGAGCCTCCAACTTACGATCCTGTGGATCCTTCAAAGCCATGGAACCTTCCACCGGAATCGTGGTGTGTTTGGCCACCGCAGAGACATAAGAATCCACCGAGGGATATCGCAGCAGCTCCAAACCCTCCTCCGGAAGGGGATAGAGCTTATCCATCGCACGCCCCACCCGGAGTGCACCCTCGGGGGTCTCCCATTCCCACAGGATAAGGAGCTTGAGCATTGGGTGGAAGGGAAAGGGAAAGGCTGAGGCCGGAGCCCGGAGCCCCCCCAGGACCGGGTTCATATCCTTAGGAAGCGAGGCCATGAGATTATCCACGGAAGGTTTCTCCAGACCCAGCTCCTGCAGAACAAAGGGAAGGAGGGGCTCCAATTCCTCCTTACGAAATAGACGAAGGGCTCTGGGGTCATCCCCCTCTAGGGGGGGGCATCTGCCGAATCCGAGGAAGCAGTGGGGTCCGAGGACCCGGGAGACACCGGGAGGGGGGGGGAAGGGGGGGGGCACCCCTGGGACCACCCGCACCCGAACTGGTCCCTGGGGCTCTGCAGCCGATCCGGCGGTCAACGGCGCTGAGCGAGGGATTTTTGGCGGGGGGGGGGGGGACAAGGGGTCAGGACCCCCCTCCTGGGGACCCGCGGGGGCCAAATCGGGGGTTAAATAAAAAAAATCCGGCCCCCCCCAGCCCCAGGAGCACTGAAATCGGCCCCGACGAAAAATCCAATATGGCCGCCGTTCCCGGGCTCTGCCGACCCGGGAAAGGCCTGGCCATGCCGGGAGGAGTGGAGCCCCGGGCTAAATTTGCTTGTCCTGCCGAGGAGGGACCTTCCCCACCCGGCAGGCAAGCAGTGCAGAGACCCTGCCGCGAAAAACGCGAAGCGGGCAGCCCACAAGAAAGGCAGGCTGCCTGCCGGGACATAGCAGAGCTGCGGCTGAAGAAAAAAAAAGCAGAAAAAAAGGTTTGATTGACAGCCTGCACAGCAGGAGAGAGCAGGAGGGAAACCTGCTGCCTCCTGCTAGTCTGGCTGCCGGTTCAAGGCCTGCTCTGACCAGAAAAAAGAAAAAATGCTGGTCAACTGCTGCAAATAAGTTAGAGGTAGGTGAGTACCTGCAACTTATTTAAAGTTTAAAACTTTTTTTTTTTTTTACTGAGCGCAGCAGCGGGTTCAAAAACCCTCTCAGCAGCCAGAGGGGGGAACGAGACCCAGAGAGACTCTGTCCCCACACCTGGAAGCGTCCATGGACTCAGGCTATGCAGGGAATCCCCTCCTGCAAAAGGGGCAAAGCCCCCCTGAGCCGGGCAAGAGCTGGGAGACGGAACAGTCTCCCACACAGAAAAGGAAAAAGCACTAAAAATAAAAGGGCAACTTCCCTTCTCTGTTTTTTTTTTGTTTTTTTTTTTTAAACAAGCGAGAACCAAAAGAAATACTTGCTTGAGCCTAGCAAAAGACAGAAGAAAAGGCTGACTAGCCTACAGCAGAGAACCGAAGGGGAGATGCTACACCTGCTGGAGACAGACGAATACTGAAGGGTTAGAGGACAGGCTCTGTCCTGATATAGGGCATCCTTCAAGTTTTAGTCTGTCTCCACCTGCTGGAAAGGAGGCTCAACCCACTGTCTGGACTGATCCGGGTACGTACAGGAAAGGTTTTATTAGATAGCAAGATTGCTAGGAATCCCATCTCTACCCCAGAGAGTTCTGATTTGCCAGATGTGGTTGATTTGTATTGCAGTCAATTTTTTTTTTCTTGTTTCTTTATTAAGAGGTTGTTCCTTTAGATCCTTTGCTCCTCTTATATTGTAGTCTTGAAGAGGGGCACTGCAGAATTTGTTTTTCATCTTATTGGGATGCTTTTTGTAATCTATATAAACTGCTATGCCTTATTCCTTATCCCTTTGTGCCACCTTTTCATTTTTTAAACTTCTATGTTTCTTCTTCTTTTGTTTACCTTTCTCCATGTTTTTTCTTAGTTTTTATCCCTTGTTAACAATTTCCTTGTTATACATGTTCAATGTATTAGACAAAGGAAACATTTTTTCCTACATCTTCTGTTTTATGTAAACCGGTTTGATTTGTATATTATACAAGAATATCAGTATATAAAAATTAAAAATAAATAAATACATTTATTGTCAAGTTTGGTTATGCTTCTTTGTATCAATTATGAAACTGATAAATAAAAAAAAATATTTCATTAACTAAATAGATTTTTTTGGCCCACCATGGCTGTCCTTATCCATGTCATCAAACGCCCAACAACAAAGACCTTTGATGATGACATGAACAGGGACAGTCGAGGATCTACTTGGAGAAAAAGGCAACCATCAGATGGTAGAAGGGGGAATCAACCACACAGGTGTAAAAAGGCAGCTGCAGCACAGCAGAAGGGGAAGCCAGCTGCCGCCACCTTGCAGAAAAATAAGGCAGCCTACGTGCTGCAGAAGCATGTGGTAGCAGATGCCTGGGCTGGAGGAGAAGGGAGGAAGCTTCAGAGGTAGGAGGGAAGCATCCTGAGGTCTGGTTGAGAAGAAAACTGGGGTCAAGGAGGGGAGGAGTTTATTGGGGTTTCACTTGGGAAAGTGCTGTCCTCAGCGCTTTGGTATTTTATTATACTCTCAGGCTACATAAAAAATCTGCTATAGTTCTTATGAATATAAAAAAATATGCAAAGCCTTAGTGTTCTTTGTTTCTTATATAGCCTAGGAGTATAAGTTTTGCTGTCCTTTCTTGGGGCAATAATCTGACCAGAGCTCAAAGGGGAACACCCCCCTCCCCAACATCCCCCTCCCCCTCTACCTGTAGCTCCAAGGGGAGGGAGACTTAAATGAAGCAGCAAAAGTTGTCTTGCACAGGCTGAAGAAGCTGCAGGTCTTAGACTGTTGTCAATCCTACCAGGCTAGTAAAGTCTGTACAGGTCTGTTTCCTCTGGATTTAGCCTCTCAATGTTGCAGGACACTAGATAAGACACTGCATGGCCAATAGTTTTTTAACAATGTAAAAACATGTTTTTATTACTGCCCAAAATAAGACAATTATGTATTGTACCCTCCAAAAAAAATTCTAATACAGAGGGTTTTTTTAATATTCTGCTTTTCTGCACTTCAAAGTGTACATCAAAGCAGATTACATTCAGGTACTATATTTCCCTATCCCCACAGGGCTTACAATCTAATTTTGTACTTGAGGCAAAGGAGAGTAAAGTGACTTGCCTTGGTCCAAGTCGTAGCCCGCTACTCTTCCACTCCCACTCTTCCAAAATCTGTTATTGACTCCACAATCATTTGGGTTTAGAGGGCATCACAATGAATATGCATGAGATATATATTTGCAATTGTTTCATGCATATTCAATGTGGATATCCCAAATCTGTCTCATGCATATTCATTGTAGATATCTTAAAAAGCCAAATGACTATGAGATCAATAGGAAAGATTTGGGAACCACTGCTTTAAGACAGTTCCACAGGAGATCAATATTATTCTCCAAACCAGTCGTTAATTATTTTAAAAAGTTGGCATGTACACTTTTGTGATAGTTTGTTCCTCTTCAGGAAAATGAGATTTGGTGGGGTACAGCTATCATTATTGTGATATGAAATTAACTGAGAAAAGAGGATCAGCATTCAAATAATTGCAAAAACATGAAAGATATAGTTCTCAAAAAATCCAAGACCGCTTTCTTTGTAACATAAATGCATTTAACAAGAGTTAGCAAAGACTAGGTACTTATGCCCAATTTCTAATCTGCAAGCACTGAACGGGTCACTGAAATTGAAAACTAAATTTGGATATAGCCGATTCTACAACTGACAAGTATAAAACTATCAGTGGTCATTCTGCAACTGTAAAACACCCCCAGTCCCTCTCTGCTGAGAAAGCCTTGTCCCAATATGCTCATTACTGGGGGGGGGGGGGGGGGGGCGACTAAGGGTGACTCTCCAGAACTAGGCCCAGGTTATTTTTTGCATGAGCTTAAGAGTGAAATTCAGTCACCCCCAGTAAGATTTGTTTGCCTTGGAGTCCTGCCCTAGACTAATTAGTGCCCGGAATGAGAAACACCACAGTGGCTCTTTCATGCCAGTAGCAGTCCCGAGCCAGCGCTTCTCTTTATATAAAGCCGATTTACTTGGTCCAAGCCGGTGGCCTGCTGATCAGACCCGCGATTGCATCTACTGAGGTCCGACGCGTTTCCCTGGGCTGAGTCCTTACCTGCTTCCCATCGGTGCGGTGCCGAGCCAGGCTCACCTCCCCGTAACTGCCCTTCCCCACGGCCCGAAGGAAGCAGTAATCCGCCAGCCTCGCAGCCTGGCTCTGCTTCTCCATGACCAGACCAAGGGCTTCGCGCATCCTCCGCGCAGCGCCAACTCGCAACTACAGCCCGCGGCCCAGCAGCCGAGCGACTCACACGGTGGCTTCTGCGGTTACTAAGCAACCAGGGGGGCGTGACGAAGCATCCCCCGGAGATCCGGCGCACGTAATGCGTCAGCAACGTCACCTGCACACATGCCCGGGAACGGCAACCGCCACCTACAGGGTTGAATTCGTGAACTGCACCGCCACCTACAGGAGGGAGCCGCGAACTGCACGCCTCCTTGGGCCACCAGCCGGCTTCGATTCCATATGTATATACCCTATGAACTCCTGAAGGAAATAGTCTTCAGTACAATGCAAAGCTGAATCTTGCAGGGGCCATAACATTCCCAGTACTGAGCCCCAATATTACAGTCACTGTTCCTTTTGCCCTTGAACTTTGTTCTTGATCTTTTGCAGGGAAGAATATTCTTCAGGACCCAGGGCATAGGTGAAATCCCTTCCAGATGTGTTACTATAGCTCTTTAGGGAAGGTACACTGACAAACCAGGCTGGACTCACTGGATGGGTGCTCATATAAAAGTTTACTACAATTGGTTGCAAAGTAATTTAAGTTACAAGTAATTTAAGTTACAAAGTAAATAAGTTACAGTTTATAGAATGTATTATGTAAATAAGTTATAATGTATAACCCTTTCTAATTTACCACGCCTCTGCAGTCCTTCTGCGGTAAATACCTCCTCCTGTAATCTCCTCCACTATAATTATGGTTACGCTCCTCTACTTTCTCAGCTGCTATCCCTTCCTCCTCTATCTATACCCCTCACTCCCGCCCCCTTTTTTCTCGCCTGCTCCCTCCCCCTCGCCCTGTTTTTTGTAACTTTCCTCCTTTCGCAAGTTTATTGTAAACCGGCGTGATGTGCCCGCACGAACACCGGTATATTAAAAGCTGTTAAATAAATAAATAAATAAATAAATAATATGTCTAGTTACTTCCAAGTTTAACTGTGATATGAGAGTACATTTTTAAAGTCTATCCCTGTGAGAGGTGTCCCTCAGTGTTGGGTCTTGAGACGATAAGTGTCCCAAAGTGGCTGGGATGTTCCAGTTGTGGATTAGGTCTCCTCTCCACAGTACCTGAGATCCAAGGGTACTCCCAATCATCGCAACCTGGTCGTGTCCTGTATCCCCTGAGTGGAAAGTCCTCTCCCTTAAACTCCTCTTCAAAAAATAGATGAATGTAGGCTTTCCTTGAAGAAAGGCCTCTCACTGGAAAACAGTTCTTTTAAAGAGGTGACATAAAATTGTTCAGAATAGTTAAATAACAAGCAGATTGTGATAAATTGCAGGAGGACTTTGTGAGACTGGAAGATTGGGTGTCCAAATGGCAGATGAAGTTTAATTTGGACAAGTGCAAAATGATGCATATAGAGAAAAATAACCCATGCTGTAGTTACACTGTAAGAAGCAGCATGAGCATGAGCCCATAGTGCTGCGGCGTAGTTGATGCTGCTTTAAGGGAGAGTCCACTAGGCCTACGATGACAGCTGGAGAATGCGCTTCGAAGCAGGCCAGGCTGGAGCTTCACCTGTACTAGCTGCCTCCCCCACAAGTTGAGCCCTTGAGTTCTGGCAGCCAGTAGGACTTAGTTCTGAGGTCGATCTATGACAGAGTCCAGAAACAGGCCTAGAGTCAGGGCAGGCAGCAGACCAGGTGTAATCAGGATTCAAGGCAAGGTCAGATCCAGGCAGCTAACAAGTGATGGTTGAGTCCAAAGCTGAGGTCAGAACCAGAGAGGGAGGCCAAGACAGATAAGATACAAAGTAATATGATGGACAAGGCAAGACAAGACTATAAGAGCAAGGACAAGGCAGAGAGACAGGGCAGAAGCAAGAACTGGATGAGACTGGTCAAGGCAAGACTGGATGAGACTGGATAAGGTAAGGCTAGCCGAGGCAAGGTGGAAGAAGGCTGGATGAGGATGGATAAGACAAGGCTGGACAAGGTAAGTGTGGGAAATTATTTTAAGCAGCTAGCTAGCTTACGTGAAGAATATTGTACCGCGATAGAAAGTATTGAAGCAGAGAATCACTGATATTATTAGTGCAATTATTTGATATAAGGCCTATAAGTTCTGAGAATAAATATGCCATTTTTCTTAGCCAGCTTGTAAAATAAGTCATGAGATCAAATATATTAAAAGAGCAGTTATTCAGGAGGCTAACTGTGCAGCTATCAGAGGAAAACAGGACAATAGAAACTTGGCCACACCTAAGTGCTAGCTGATGTGATAAGAACAGACAGTTGGGGCCTCAAGAACATATATGGGAGTAATCCAGAGAAAAACCTGAAACTAGGATAAAGGTCAGCAAAATCAACATAAAACACCCACTTCAAGCAGAGAAAGGACAGCTCAAAAGTAAAGCTTTTGGACATTACCAGTGGTTAATGAAGTGCCTGATGTTATGGAGTCTCAATTTAGTGGACCCTTGGACTGACCTGCAAGAGACTGGGAAAGGTATTCAAAGTCTCTGGTACACCGCAGGCCAGGAGGCAGATGTTCAGGCAGGACATGGAGGTGCTCTTCACCCTGGAAGCTGGTGCTCCCCCGGGAGGAGCCCGTAAGAGCCCAGCCGCTGGGACTTAGGTGAGGCTTCACCCTTGGAAGCCGAAGCCCCCCCGGGAGGAGCCCGGAGGAGCCCGGCCGCTGGGACTTAGGCGGGTTGATGATCTTGAGACTGGAGCGGGCAGGCTGATGAGCAGGACTGGGAACTGGAACCAGACTAGAACAGCAGACAGGAACTGTAGCAAGACTCGGGTACTGGAACTGGGCAGGAACTGTAGCAGGCAAGCAGGAACCAAGCAGGTACTGTAGCTGGCAAGCAGGAACCAAGCAGGTACTGTAGCAGGCAAGCAGGAATGGAGCGAGTTCCAAAGGCCGCTCACTCCGGGGCACAGAGCAACAGGGAACCGGTTGGTAAGCCCGTTGCAAGGCCAAGACTGAGTGTCTGCGGCTGGCTTATCAAGGCCGCGGCGTCTGACGTCAGGAACTGGGCGGAGTCACCACTGGCTGGAAACGACCTAGAAAAGCGCCCAAGTGGCGCGTGCGCGTGCCTAGAGGCAGGGTGTCCATGGGAGGCTTCCCGGCAGCGCGGCCCTCGCAGGGACGCAGCCGAACAGGCCGCGAACTAGGCCAACAGAAGTGGGAACAGGTCCAGGAACACGGAAGTAAGGGTCTGGTCGTGGCGCTCGCAGCCAGAACCGTAACAGTACTTCCCCTCTTACACCCCCTCTTAGCAGGTCCAGGTTTACTTGGGTGATCCAGATGGAACTGCCGTAATAAGTCCTTGTCGAGGATGTTACGGGCAGGTTCCCACGAATTATCCTCAGGTCCGCAACCCTCCCAGGCAAGCAAGTACTCCCAGCGTCGTTGATGGAACCGTACATCCAAGATCTCACATACTTGATACGTAATATCATCCGGTAATGAAGGATCCGATGGTTCAGGAGCCCGGGAGTGGTATCTAGACAAAACAAGAGGCTTCAGCAATGACACGTGGAACACGTCATGTATGCGCATGGAGAAGGGTAGGTGTAGTAGGTACGAGACTGCTCCCACTCGTTCGGCGACTCGGAAAGGCCCACAGAATCTCGGGGCTAGTCTTCGAGACAGCATTCATAGCTGTAGGTTTTTAGTACTAAGCCAGATGCGGTCTCCTGGAAGGAAGATAGGCGCTGGCTGACGATGCCTATCCGCCCATTTCTTGGCGGACTGGGCGGCTTTATGGAGCTTTCCCTGGATAGAAGTCCATAAGGAAAGAAGCTGGCAGGCTGAAAGTTGCACTGCCGGGAGTGCACTAGGTTCAGGCGAAGGCAAGGGCGGTCGAAGTTGCTTCCCATAGACAACGAGGAAAGGTGAACTTCCAGTAGCGGCGTGCGTATGATTATTATACGAGAACTCCGCCCACGGGAGTAACTTGGCCCAATTATCTTGTCGTTCATTCACAAACGAACGGAGAAAGGTCTTTAATGTTCGGTTAGTCCGTTCCGTTTGCCCATTACTCTGGGGATGGAACGCAGATGAAAGACTAAGTTGCACACTGAAGCGTTTGCAAAGTGCTTTCCAATATCGAGCAGGAAACTGTGGTCCTCGATCTGAGACTATATCCTGTGGAAGACCGTGAAGTCTAAAGATATGTTGAGCGAAGAGATTGGCTAAGTCAGGTGCAGAAGGCAACTTTGGCAAGGAGACAAAGTGCGCCATCTTGGAGAATCATCTACGGTCACCCAAATGACCGAATTACCTCCTGAGACGGGAAGGTCCACGACAAAGTCGGTGGAAATGTGTGTCCAAAGCTCCACCGGGATGGGTAATGGTTGTAACAAGCCCCTGGGCCTCCCGATGAGCAGCTTCTGTATGGAGCAGGTAGGGCAAGAGCCCACAAAGGTTTGGACGTCCTGTCTCACTGTTGGCCACCAGTAGAATAGGTTCAACAGGTCTAAGGTCCCTTTACAGCCAGAATGACCCCCAGTGAGGGAGTCATGGGCCCAAGTGAGGACTGCTTTCCAGGAGCGACATGGAACAACGGTCTTTCCTTGGGAGGACACCAAGTTTGCTGTGAGGCTCACTTTCATGGGATCCAAGATGTACTGGGGAGTGTCAGAAGTTTCTTCAACCTCAGAGGAGCGCGAGAGCGCATCGGCTCGAACGTTCTTAGAGCCGGGTCGGTAGCGTAGGGTAAAGTTAAACCGATCAAAAAACAGCGACCACCGGGCTTGCCTTGGGTTCAGGCGCTGGGCTTGCTTCAAGAATGCTAAGTTTTTGTGGTCGGTGTAAATCGTAACTGAATGGTTGGCCCCCTCCAACCACTGTCTCCATTCCTCCAGGGCAAGTTTCACGGCTAGCAACTCTTTATCGCCACTACAGTAGTTGCTTTCTGCCGGCAAGAATTTCTTCGAGAAATATGAACAGGGTAGCAATTGTCCAGAATCGGAATACAGGCTCAGCACGGCCCCCACGGCCACATTGGAGGCATCGACTTCCACCACAAAGGGCCGGCTAGGGTCAGGATGATGAAGGCAGGTGTTCAACAAGAACGCTTCCTTGAGGACCTCGAAGGCTTGGCAAGCGGAAACAGGCTAATCCACCGCGTTGGCTCCCTTTCAGGTGATGGCAGTCAATGGGGCCACAATACGGGAGTAGTTAGGAATAAAGTGACGGTAGAAATTGGAAAAGCCGAGGAAGCATTGCAACGCTTTGAGACCCCTCGGCTGAAGCCAATTCTTAATTGCCGCCACTTTCTCAGGATCCATTTGGAAGCCTGTTGCAGAGATTATGTAGCCCAGGAACGGCAGGGACGTCTTCTCGAAACTACATTTTTCAAGTTTCGCGTACAGACTATGCTCCCTAAGTATTTGGAGCATTTGACGGACATGCTGACAGTGTGAAGGCAGGTCCTGGGAGTAGACTAGCACATCGTCGAGATAGACAATTACACAGGTGTTCAAAAGGTCCCGTAACACCTCATTCATAAGGTGCTGGAACTCCGCCAGAGCATTATATAAGCCGAAAGGCATCACAAGATATTCGTAATGCCCGTCTCTGGTATTAAAAGCGGTTTTCCACTCATCTCCAGGACGAATTCTGACTAAGTTGTAAGCACCTCGTAGGTCCAACTTTGTAAAAATCTTCACTCCCTGGAGCCTATCGAGGAGCTCCGGGATTAGAGGGAGCGGGTAACGATCCCGCTTGGTAATAGAATTTAGCCCTTGATAGTCTATACACGGTCTCAGCGAGCCGTCCTTCTTGCTGACAAAGAAGAAGCCTGCCCCTGCAGGCGACTTGGACGGGTTTATCTGAAATATACTCAGACATGGCCCGGGTTTTAGGTAATGACAAGGGGTATACCCTTCCTCGGGGAGGCATAGTTCCAGATAGCAGGTCTATAGCGCAGTCATACAGGCAATGCTGCGGAAGGATCTCCGCCTTGGTCTTGGAAAAAACAACTGTGACGTCCTGATAAGGTGCAGGAGGACCTAGGGCAGAGTGCATCAACTGAAGTCCGGGAGCCTTAGGCACTTTCATACAGTTGGCTAGACAGAAAGGGCTCCACTTGACAAAACAAATTAATTTGGAGACACTACTGAGTGAAGTCAGCCAGCACCAATATGCATGGCGGAGCAGGCAGGGTCAGGAGGGAGGACTGCTCTCTCCTGCCCCCTCCACTCATTACAGAGCCATAGCTAGATCATTTGGTACCTATGACCAGGTGAAAACGTGTGCTCTCACCTTGAACACAATGAACTGGGAGACTGTTAAAGGTAGGGGGCTTTAATCTTTATTTTTATTTTCCCGCAGCAATTTCTTCCTTCTCTTTGGGTTTCCAGCTCAACTGGAACCAGTACAGAGATCCTGGCACCATGAGCCATTTGAAAACTGAACTGGAAAACCTGAGAAGCCAGATGTTGCATGTTATGCAACACTAGAGAAATTTATTTATGAAATGCATTTTTATGTCTAAGAAATAGAAACAGAAATGTATTTCCTCCTACATTGTGCAAAATAAAGAATTGTGAATCGTAAATTCCCAAAGTTGGCATATTCCATTCACTAAACTGAAAACAAAATGATTTTTCTACCTTTGCTGGCTGAAAATTTTATTTTCTAATCATGTTGGTCCTAGTTGAAAACAAAATATTAAATAATAGGTACACCTGTTTGTCTATTTTAAATTAATTGAAGATTAGCTACTATATATTTTTGTGGGACCTCTCCTCACAGGGTCATGGTATTTTTACCAGACTCTTACTTGTGGTCTTTGGTCCATTTTACTTTATATTTTTTTGGATATTTTTATCATTTATATCACCACACTTTCACCATTAAAAACTGTTATCAAACTTTTGCTGAATTTTTATCAAGAAACTGATGAAACCTTCAAACCACAGTCCAATATGAAAATTGTCACTTTAACTTAGTTTCAGAAAACGCTGTATTCTGCAAGAGTACTTATCTGCATCACCCAACGCGATCGCGTTTCGGACCCCCTCTCTTGAGGTCCTGCTTCAGGGGATAAACATTTCCATCTTTTTTCTGTGACAAAAAATCGGTAAGAAGAGTTCAATAGCTACATTCAATCCTTCTGCTGTTGTAGCCGCGATCCCAACGTAGACCGCCGTTGTTTGAAACATGGCTCGCACTGGACAACATTTAAAGAGCTGAATACGGAAGTACCTCCCTCGCATTAATTCCTGATAGGTCAATGCACTAATGCCAATCAAGTCAAACCTCACCACAGGCTCTCTTCAACATAGTTTTCTATTACGTCGTCTCATACCTATTTTTTCATATCCATTTTTTCTAACAACACACAGTTTATTTTAAAGGCACACACTTCTCCAAATTATCCTAATTGTCAACCAAGTGTCAACCAAGTCGCCGGCATATCTCAAAGTAGTTTGATCCGACAATTTCATCACATGTATTTTATTCAAAACCCGTAGATCGCAGCTCATAGCGTAGTTTTCAACCAGGTCGGAGCACTCAACTCCTAGTTGAAAACCAGAACAAGCCAGGCTACTATGGAGCCCTACACAGAAACTTCATGCAGAATATTTCACCTGTCTGTTGAACAGACAGACCCTTACCAAATACAGAATAAAGAGACCATAAAGTATAAATAGAAATGTGCAGACAAAAACTGAACTGGAAACCACAGTACAACTATGGAAAAACAGAAACATCCACTCCACATAAAACATCAAATAATAAAATTAAGAAATATAAAACATCAATCATAATAATAAAACCATATTAATAAAAGAATAAGTATTTCAAAACAACTGCCAAATAGAACATTCAATAATTAAAAACTCATCTAAAAATATTCCAAATGGCAATAAAATATTTCAAATCATTAGATACCATCAAATAACACCCATAATTAAAATTAATTAATGAAGATATTAAAAAATCCCCCACTTTCCATACCTGGTAACTTTTCTTTTTCAGATGCCCTGAGATTGTCATGGATTTGCAGGTGGGTGGAGGTTGTTGCACATAAACTTTCTCCTCTCACATGCTTAATCATACACACACACACACACTCTCTCTCACATGCTCAGTCATATACACACACACACCCATGCTCTGTTTCACATGCTGAATCATATATACAAATCACAAGCTTTCTCATATTCTCAATCGTACGCACGCATGTCCTGACTCTCCTGCTCAGTCAGTCATACACACACACATGCACAGTCTCTCATGCTCAATCATGCACACACACAGTCAGTCTCATGTTTTTTCACTTGTTGTTTCCCCCTCTGGAAGAACAAGGGGAAGCAACAGCAGCCCGGACAGTCACTAGACTCTTCCTTTTGTTTCTAGTCTCTGAGCTCTGCTGTTCCTGCTCATGACTAGGGGGAGGGGGAGGCCGATGTTGCTTTCTGCCCCGTGGGTAACACTCCTTCTAACTGCCAGGGAGAAGGTGGGGAGGCTGGGGACGATTCTTTCAGTTATGCAGGCCGCGCTCCTCCTGACTGCTGATGCAGGAACGGGGGTTGGGAGGCCAGTGCTGCTTCTTGTGGCTCCATGGCCACATTTCTTTTGACTCCCGGAGCTGGGGAGAGAGAGCTGTGGAAGGCTGATGCTGTTTCTTTCAGCCTTGCGCTCCTCTTCACTGCTGGGGTGAGCTGAGAGTGCTGCTTGTTTTGGCACCGCCAAAGAGACTTTTCTGACTGCTGGGGTGGGGGGTTGGGTGGGAAGTAGGCCGATGTTTCTTTTTTCAGCCCAAACGAGCTGGCTCTTTATCTGACAGTGGACAGAGGGAAAAGCAACAAAGCGGCAGCATTGGCAATTATTTTTCTCCCTGTTAGGGACACACACACTTATTTTCAAGGACAGCTGTGATGGTAGGCAGGACACCAGAAGCAGGCACAGCAGTTTTTCCCAAAAAATTGTATCAGGTGGAGGGGAGGCAGCTCTTCAGCCACATTGTGAGAGAGATGGCGCCCTCTGGTAGACAGCGCCTATGACTGAGACCATATCGGCCATAGGCTAGCTATGGCTCTGACTCACTAGAAACCATTGGATGGGGTAGATAGAGGGTGACCCTCTCAGGAGTGATGATCGGGACCTGAGGAATTCCTTTAGATATCTTGTTTGGGAGCCACCGCAGTGGGGCTGTGCCTTCACTTGATAGCAGGCTTCCTTCTATCTCATGGGGGACTTGGGGTGAGGGTGGGATTCAGCCTAGGGAGCCCTCACTTTTCCTTGGGAGGGTTTTTTTTTTCCCCGATGGGTGAGGGTACAGGGTGTCCAGCCTCCAGTGAGCCTTTCATTATCAGTGGGGTAACCCCAGTGCATTATTGGCAACCATACTATATCAACGTTAGCTGCTGCAAAACACCAGGTTTTAATGTCCTTTCTGCTGGCAGGCCAATGCAGAAAGGTACGTTCAGCCAAACGCACCTCTCTGCCTGCACTTCAATACACATTTTCTGCGCCCAAGTCTTAACTGCTGATGCAGCAAGGATTTTTGCGCACAGAAAATGTGCATTGCAAAATGGAAGTTCTGCTTCGCGCTCTTGCATGGAAATCCCATGCAAATGAGGACATTCAATGGTACTCCCTAATGCAGAAAGGGGCGCTGCCCAAATGTGGTCTTTTCCTTTTTTTTTTTAGTTTAATATGTTTTATTGAAGAACCAATAAAAGTATAAAGTAACAAATAAAAAAATGGAACCACGATATACATGAAGCATAATATATAGAACAGTCAGGGTGATCCAGTACCGAGCGGTAGGAAGAGCTGCGTTAGTGCCTACGGCACCCGCGGTTACCGCCCGCACAGTGCAGCTCACCTACCGCTCGATCCTGAAGCCTAATTATATGTAAATGTAAGCCGCGTCCGAAAAGCCTTAGGCCCGCGCAACCCAGGATACTGGATAGAGCGCCTATACAGGATCCTGGGTGCGCGGGCCTAAGGCTTCACGCCACGCTGGTATCTGTCATTTCAAATGTCATTTGAAATGACAGATACCAGGAAGCAACGGCGGCGACAGCGCAGAAACAACGGCGAAACGACTTGTCAGTGTCCCCCCTCCTCTCGGAGCAGGGCGCGAAAAGCCGCCTTGCTCCGGGAGGAGGAGGGACACTGACAGCGGCGAAGACAGCGGCGAAGCAACGGCGAAGCAACGGCGAAGACAGCGGCGAAACGACTTTTCAGTGTCCCCCCTCCTCTCGGAGCAGGGCGGAAAAGTCGCCTTGCTCCGGGAGGAGGGGGGACACTGACAGCGGCGAAGCAACGGCGAAGACAGCGGCGAAACGACTTTTCAGTGTCCCCCCTCCTCTCGGAGCAGGGCGGAAAAGCCGCCTTGCTCCGGGAGGAGGGGGGACACTAGCAACGGTGAAGCTTTCCCCCAGCCCGGACGCCGGCAAAAAACTTACTTTTTTGCAGCCAGCCATGAGCAGGAACACGATCTGGCCTGCCTTAGCTCCTCCCGACAAGATGGCCGCCTGCACGGGGAAAGCGTGCAATTGGCCGCTCAAGACGTGATGTCGTGACGTCACGTCTTCAGCGGCCAGAAGGAGGTCCAGCTCAAACAATGTTTGAGCTGGACCTCCTTCTTCCTCATCAGCTTTCCCAGTGGCAGGCTTCTAGTATGACCCCCTTATGGTTTAATCCCCAAAATCTGCATTGCTAAACAACTTCTAAATTGGAAAATTTGACAATATTGTAAAATGGGATTTTTGCATCAAATAGTCAAACAAGGGACTATGATTCTCTTTGAAGACCTTATGCAACACCACTCACTTCCTCCATCCCAGAGGTTCAGGTGGCTTCAATTAAGCAATGTTTTATGCGCTAGTGGTTCTAATTCTTACCTCTTCCACAGAACTAGATGTCCTCACCTATTACAAAGTACTGACTTTGCAAGGTGATTTAGCCTCTGCTTTCTACAAACTCTTCAGGCAGATCAAATTCTGGAGAAATGTTGGAAATCTGATTTACAATTGGCTCCTTCAGACTCCCTTTGGAAAGTTACTGGTTGTCCATGGTCAGAGTGTATTTGTCATCAGCCATTACACAATCTATGGGGCAGATTTTAAAAAAGTACACCCGCGCGTACTTTTGTTCGCACGACCGGCGCAAACAAAAGTACACCGGATTTTAATAGATACGTGCATAGCCGTGCATATCTTTCAAAATCCGGGGTCGGCGCGTGCAAGGCTGCGCAAAATTGGCAGCCTGTGCGCGCCACGCCGAGCCGCGCAGCCTGCCTCGGAGGGAACTTTCCTTCCGCCTCCCCCCACCTTCCCCTTCCTAACCCACCCCCCGGCTCTAACTAATTCCCCCCTCCTACCTTTATTCACGTCTTCAGCGGCCAATTGCACGCTTTCCCCGTGCAGGCGGCCATCTTGTCGGGAGGAGCTAAGGCAGGCCAGATCGTGTTCCTGCTCATGGCTGGCTGCAAAAAAGTAAGTTTTTTGCCGGCATCCGGGCTGGGGGAAAGCTTCACCGTTGCTAGTGTCCCCCCTCCTCCCGGAGCAAGGCGGCTTTTCCGCCCTGCTCCGAGAGGAGGGGGGACACTGAAAAGTCGTTTCGCCGCTGTCTTCGCCGTTGCTTGGCCGCTGTCAGTGTCCCTCCTCCTCCCGGAGCAAGGCGGCTTTTCGCGCCCTGCTCCGAGAGGAGTGGGGACACTGAAAAGTCGTTTCGCTGTTGTTTCTGCGCTGTCGCCGCCGTTGCTTCCTGGTATCTGTCATTTCAAATGACATTTGAAATGACAGATACCAGCGTGGCGTGAAGCCTTAGGCCCGCGCACCCAGGATCCTGTATAGGCGCTCTATCCAGTATCCTGGGTTGCGCGGGACTAAGGCTTTTCGGACGCGGCTTACATTTACATATAATTAGGCTTCAGGATCGAGCGGTAGGTGAGCTGCACTGTGCGGGCGGTAACCGCGGGTGCCGTAGGCACTAACGCAGCTCTTCCTACCGCTCGGTACTGGATAGGCCTGTTTGACTGGTGGACATTCGTAAAGCATATGGGAAAGTGTTAGTGTTGCCCTTTCATGCTGTCAAGACTAGCATTTACGCGACTCTAAGAGACCTGCCTTGTATAACTTCATTGGAGTCCAAACTGCTTGATGGGATACAAAATATATAGGGGCAGATTTTCAAAGGGGTACGCGTGTAAGATACGTGCGTACCCCCTGAAAACCTGCCCCAGGCTCCCCCTGCACGCACCGAGCCTATGTTGCATAGGCTACCGGCATGCGCAAAACCCTGGGATGCGCGTAAGTCCTGGGGCTTTCCTGGGGGGACGTGTCGGGGGGCATGTCGTGGCCAGCGCGTCATCGGGGGAGTTCCGGGGTTGGAGCCGCAGCCTCCAGACCAGCCCACAGACCGGAACATGGCGTGCCGGCAGCCGGCCCGGCGCATGCAAGTTACGCCTGCCTTGGGCAGGCGTAATTTTTGGAATAAAGGTAGGAGGGGGGAATTAGTTAGAGCCGGGGGGTGGGTTAGGAAGGGGAAGGTGGGGGGAGGCGGAAGGAAAGTTCCCTCCGAGGCAGGCTGCGCGGCTCGGCGCGGCGCGCACAGGCTGCCAATTTTGCGCAGCCTTGCACGCGCCGACCCCGGATTTTGAAAGATATGCACGGCTATGCACGTATCTATTAAAATCCGGTGTACTTTTGTTTGCGCCGGTCGTGCGAACAAAAGTACGCGCGGGTGTACTTTTTTAAAATCTGCCCCATAGATTGTGTAATGGCTGATGACAAATACACTCTGACCATGGACAACCAGTAACTTTCCAAAGGGAGTCTGAAGGAGCCAATTGTAAATCAGATTTCCAACATTTCTCCAGAATTTGATCTGCCTGAAGAGTTTGTAGAAAGCAGAGGCTAAATCACCTTGCAAAGTCAGTACTTTGTAATAGGTGAGGACATCTAGTTCTGTGGAAGAGGTAAGAATTAGAACCACTAGCGCATAAAACATTGCTTAATTGAAGCCACCTGAACCTCTGGGATGGAGGAAGTGAGTGGTGTTGCATAAGGTCTTCAAAGAGAATCATAGTCCCTTGTTTGACTATTTGATGCAAAAATCCCATTTTACAATATTGTCAAATTTTCCAATTTAGAAGTTGTTTAGCAATGCAGATTTTGGGGATTAAACCATAAGGGGGTCATACTAGAAGCCTGCCACTGGGAAAGCTGATGAGGAAGAAGGAGGTCCAGCTCAAACATTGTTTGAGAAGTGGAGAAGATTATCTGGGTTGAATAAAAGGACTTTGGGGAGTTTTATCCCCTGGGAAGCAATCAAGTGAAAGGGATAAACCAGAGCCTGCTCTAAATCAAGCCAGTGGGGATAGTCATTTGAAATAAGTAGTCTTTGAGCCAGAATTACCCTTGCTGTATTATATATGCCTGGTGATAACTGAAAAAGTCTGGAAAGTGAATTTTTCTGCACTCCTTCAGGGCCTTAAGATTTTTGAGTGCAATTTTTTCAGGTTTGTTCCGCTAGAGGAAAGGGATCAGAATTTTGTCTGTTTTATATAGGGATAGGGGAAATAGGGCTGGTATCATACTGAAAATGTAATTAATGCAAGGAGTGAGGACCATCTTAATTGTATCCAAACCTGATTTTTCTTAGTGCTGGAAACTTAACTCCTGGTCAGAGATGGAGTTAAATTTCCAGCACTACTGCACTGGCACGTAAAACCTTCAAAAATGAAAAAAAAAATATAGAAATTGGGCTTACCATCTCCACTTAGCCAGATAAGTATAACTTTTTCCAGATAAGTGGTGGCAGCAGTGGCTAACAGGAATACATTGGCCTGTCAGGGACACTCTCCCCCCCCCCCCCCTCCTTTCCTGAGTTAAAATGTGCATTCGTCCTGTGCTGAATACACATTTTATACTCAATGTGCTTTATTAAACTTCTGATGCATTTGCAGAGCATTAGCTTACTGCATCAGGAGTTAAAAAAAAAAGTTTAATCTGAATGTAAAAAATGTATGCTGAAATCCAGCGCACGGTGTTTTAACACGCAGATTACTGCAGCTGCCTGTGGGTGTTTAACAGTGTTTTGCAGCAGAAAATACGGTAAAATAGACTATTAATTGCTGAGTTAAAACAGCTTAGTACATAAACCTCAAAGTCTGATTTTTATCAAATTTTTTTTGGGGGGAGAGGCAGATTTATTGGTTTAGATATCTAATGTTTAAGCTGGCCTTTCCTCTGGTTATTTATTAACATAGTGTAAATGGGATGCTGTTAAAACTGCAGCATCTAAGCGACATCTTTCACTATTCCATTATGGATCGTCTCCTGCTGTTTTCTGTTTTATTGGCGAGCTTCTCTGCTTTTGCAACATCTGATTTTTTGATCAGAAAATCCAGGAATGTCAGGGTAAGTAATCTTTGAAATGCTTCTTCAGAATGTGTGCAAGCAGGCCAACATCTGTCTCCATAGGACATTTCGCAAATAATAACCACAGCTAACCCTTCTCAGCCAGCCAGGTGGACTCAGCAATAGCGGGTTTGATTTTGTGTCAGATCCTCTGGTCTCTGGGCCAGCCTTGGCTGTGGATGCTCTGGAAGCAGTTTCACACAGTCCCTGGCAGGGAGAAGGAGTCAGTCATCACACAATGACAACAAAACGGGTCCATATTAGCCAGGTTTCAGAAGAAGCTACAGTGTGGCCTTCAACTGAGAACTGTTGCTGAAAATGCTAGGATGGGTTTGGAGGTATATAGAATAGGGGAAAAAAATAATGGATGGTTGTGAATAAAAGCTCATGGTGCTGTAGCTCAATAGAGGCTGGTTCTAATTGAGATGGAAGCCCAAAGAAGCAGGAGAAAACTGCTGGGTCCAACAGTAACATAAGAAATGCCATCCTAGGTCAGCAAAAGTTCCATCAAGCCCAGCATTCGGTATTCAGCAGTGGACAATCCAGGTCACATGCAGCCAGCAACAGGTGCGTCGTTGGCACCAGGCACACAGAACCTGTGCCCCGAGTCCAAACATTAGTGCCTTCTCAGCCATGGCTCCAGCTAAGGAGGAAACTGCTGAGTCAGCAAGGCCGTGCAGCCCAAGGAGACTGCAACTGTGTCAATAGGACCTGCATGGGAAAAGGTGGAGGCTGCAGTTGTATCAGATGAGCCTGCACAGCCTAAGGAGGAGACTGCTGCATCAGCAGGCTGCATGGCTGAAGAAAGAAGGCTGCTGCTACTTGCTCCTTGTACGTTCTGGAAAGAGAGAGAGAGACAGACAGCATGTGTATGTCTGTGAAAAAGAGCATTATGGGTGTGTGTGAGAGCGAGAGAGACAGTGTGTGAGAGAGAGACACCCCCCAACATGTGTGTATGTGTGAGACAGAGAGCATGGATTTGTATATAAGTATGTGTGAGAGACAAAGCATGTATGTGTGTGTGAAACAGCATGTGTGTTTGAGAGAGAGATTGTATGGGAGAGAGACAGAAAGCATATGTGTATGTGTGTGAGAAGAGACAGCATGGTGTGTGCATGCTTGTGTGAGAGTATGGGCCAGATTTTTTAACATGCAGGCATAGATTTGTTCGCGCAACCCGGCGCGAACAAATCTATGCCCGATTATATAACTTGCTCACGCAGCTGCGCGCATGTTATAAAATCCAGGGTCGGCGCGGGCAAGGGGGTGCACAATTGTGCAACTTGCACGTGCCGAGCAGCCTTCCTCCGTTCCCTCTGAGGCCGCTCCGAGCCTATGCAAGATAGGCTCAGCGTGCGTAGGGGGAGGCAGGGATAGGTTTTCAGGGGTTGTGTGCGTATCTTACGCTCTTGACTACCTCCATGATCAGACCTCTGCCTTGCCTGACTACGCTCTTGACTACCTCCATGATCAGACCTCAGCCTTGCTTGCCACTGCCTTCGGATTTCTGCCAGCCCTGACTCAAGCCTGCCCTTGGAAGCCTCTTCATCTTACTCCCTGGACATGGTTTCTTCAGGCTTCGGCCTGCTTTTGCTCGAGCGCCCTCTGTCTGCCTCCGTTCCATTGGCGCCCAAGTTTCCAGCACATTATCCAGTCCAAAGTAAGACTGTACCCAGTGAGAGATGTACTGCAGGTGAGAAATGGTACAGTCTTACTTTGGACTGGGTAATGTCCCGGAAACTCGGGTGCCAATGGAACGGAGGCAGACAGAGGGCGCTCGAGCAAAAACAGGCCGAAGCCTGAAGAAAACATGTCCAGGGAGTAAGCTGAAGAGGCGTCGAAGGGCAGGTTTGAGTCAGGGCTGGCGGCAATCTGAAGGCAGTGGCAAGCAAGGCAGAGGTCTGATCACGGAGATAGTCAAAAGTGTAGTCAGGCAAAGCAGAGGTCTGGGTCTGGAGATAGGCAATAACGAAATCGGACGAAACAGAGACCCACCTAAGTCCTGCCGGCCCTGGCTCAACCTGTGGGGAGTGAGGGCTGGTATAGGAGAAGTTCTAGCGGCCTCTGATTATCAGCCCACTCCGCCTGCCGATGGTGGGGACCCATAGGTCCTTACCTACGGGTTGCGTCAACCCCACCTTGGCCCAAGGGTCCACCTATGATGCAACAGTTGGTTTCCTATTTTTTGTCATTTATTGGAGTGCTAGATGTTTTCTGTTTTTAATTTGATCACCCCAATATTTTATTTTACATTGGCCATCCTTTTTTCAAAATAAGATAATTGGAAACTGTTTCTGATAATGTATGACTGCCCACTGTCTTTTTACCTTTTCATAAGATGACAGACTTAGACTCCATTTTGCAAAATTGCAAATGAACTCTATGCATATTCCAAAAGTTCAGTATTGCCAATATTCAGGGTCATTTATCAAATAGTGTTGTGGCATGCATTAAGCATCTTTAATGCATGCGATAGCACCATAACGTATGGTGTGATGCAAATCAGAAAAAGAGGAGAAGTTAGGGGTAGAAGCTGTATTGCATGGCTTTAATGCAGGTTTTAGCTACACTGTTTAGTTTTGAAGCTCTTGGAGGGGAGGGAGGGAGAGAGTGCCTAGCCATAATGGCCTCACACAAGATAGGTATTTATAGCTCTATAGGAGGCCCACCTAGTAACTCGAGGTGAGGTTTAGGTATTAGTGTAGGGGGTTAGGGGCCACTTTGACATTCAAAATGAGACGTTCGAACAGAACAGTGTTCTCTTGTGAAGATTTGATGACCTTCGGAGTGAGGAAACTCACCCAAAGATGAGATTTGTGCAGTGTTCTCTCAACCTAGCTTGATGGACACTCTACCTGGGCAGTGGGTAACATCAAGCTAGCTCTCTCTCTCTCTCTCTCTCTCATAAGAAACATAGTCCCCCCAGCGGTTGTATGTAGGAAATACCACAATTCTGGCACTTATCTCAAAGTGCAAAAAAGTTATCGCAATTTGCGGTAACTTAGCGCTTCGCAAAGGTATTAGCGCAAATTCGATAAACTGCCTATTACCGGGTAGAGTGCCGTTCGCTTCTCCTGGTGGTTGCAGCGCGGGTTGAGCTGTGAGGAAGGCCGCTTTCCTTTGTGTTCGTTCTCACAGCCAGCCGGGACAGAGGGCAGATAACCTGATGCCCAGCAAAATAAAGCAGCAGAGGCAGCGGGCTCGATTGTCCTTCGCTCCTTGCTCTCTGTAGAAGGGGTAAATATGTGATGGCCGAATAATGGAGCTCCCTGTCCATTCATTGAGCTCTTCTCTTGGATACTGTAACTATTCTTGCAGGGATGCCTCCTCCTCACTGCATCCCTCTCTTGATCAATTATTTTAACCCTGGTTTTTTTTTTTATTATTTTTCAAGACGTGTAATAGGAATGATTTAAAACTCCTTTTTATGTTTTTCCCCTAACTATTAATCATGTCAGATGTATGGTAAACTTTGGATAGAGCTCTCTTTCTGTGACTGATGCTGCCAAGGTTTACAGTCATTTCCTACCAAATTCTGTAGTTTTCTGGTAATTTTATGACCTGTTGGGTTTGCCATTATTTTATCCAACTAATCATCTGTACATTTAAACAAAAAACTTATTTTTTTTTGTGCATTATTTCTACCTTTGAGGTATTTGAATGTCTATAATTTCCCCTTCTCTGTGGCCCCTTAGATTCAGCTAAGTGTTGTTAAAATGAGACTTAGAAAGTAGGAGCCACTGTTTGCTTCATATGTAATATGTTGGGGTTTTTTTAATATATATAAACTGTTTAGTGAGTTATGTGTTATTCAGAGATGATGAGCTGAGATTCTTGAGTGTTCCAAATAGGTCTGGTTTTCAGGTTATCCTTATGAATGAGCTGGAGAGGAGGAGGAGGAGCTGGGGAGGAGGAGTAGACTAGTGGTTAGAGCAAAAGGCTACAAACCAGGAGAAAGATAGAGAAATACCTACAGTACCTGAATATAAACCAATGTGATATTTCAGATCAAATGTTGGTATATAAAAAAAATAAATAAATAAAAATAAAATTACCATAAAACATGCCCCTCTTTCTATCACATGCAATATTTAGTGCATTTTGATAAATCCAGGCCATTGTTTGATAATATTGAACAGAAGCTGTCTAACACTGGTACCACAGTGACCACTGCAATGAATATGAAATATAGACTTCACTGACCAAAGTGGAAGGGTGAACTAAACCAATAAAACTAATTGACTTAGACTGATTAAAAGCCATAAAAGAAACTGGGTTACTCTTCCCAGAAGTACTGCTGGCAGCCATGCTAAATATTAGAGATATAGCAGTTAGAAATATAAATCTGCACCCATTTGAAGAAATTAGTAGAGTTAGTATGCAGGGATAAAAAATGTGCTAGGGGTGACCCTGATGGTTTTCCTAACTCAGCCACCTGTGGGTTAGGAAAACCCGTGCCAGGGGTTTAGGAAACTGATGCTTGTCAGTTGAGTGTCCGTTTCCTGCACCAGACTGTGAAGTTTTGTTTTTTTTTAAACTTGTTTCATTTAATTAGTTTCTTTAAGCCTTTAAAACAAGTACAGAAAAGCATTTTTTTCTGCTTTTCTGTATTGTTTTAAATGCGCTCAACTATTAACACCTGCTCCAGGCAGGCGTTAAAAGCTGATCGCTAAATGTGCGTCCGAGACGCACATTTTTTTTTTCCATCGGAGTGAATGCCTAATAGCCTCATTCACATGCATTTGTATGTGATGAGCGCTATTACATTCACTCCGCATTGGACATGCGTTGAATAGGCGCTAATCCCCTTATTGCATTAGGGGATTGATTAACGCCTATTCAACCCACGTCCAACTGTGGGTTATACAGTCCGCTCAGCTTGGCTGAGCACAATATATTGCATCGGCCTCTATTTTTGTATCTGAGGCAAAGGACAGTAAAGTGACTTACCCAAGGTCATAAGAAGCAGGCATATTTTAGTGCAGGATCTTCTACTGCTGAAACCTTCTCTACAAACTTCAGTGTTTTGGGAGTAACTTAAAAGATGTCCTATTTTCATTGCTCTCTCCATCCTGCTTTAAGACAGGGGTACAAACTTTTAGGAGAATTGGATTTTGCAGCGCTTAAATGTAACACAACGGTCTTTTTGTTGAGCACCGTTTACAATTACATATTACCTGATTTTTTGGTATCTATCTATATATATATATATATACATACATACTATACATTAAAGAAAAAAATAGCAGATCAAACCATGTGATCATATATAGATATATCAAGAGCAGCAAAAGAACACTAATGTCAATATACTTATACACCGGTGAATATAATAATATTAAAATACCATATTTATTCCAATAATAAAACACAATACAACTTTCTTTGAATGTCTCATCAGCAAATAAAATTACAATTTTTCATTTTTACAGACATTTATCAACTTACAATGAAAGAATCTATAACACATTAAAAAATGGTAACATGTTTATCACTGTCACACTCTGTACATTTAATGACTGTTTTACAGTCTCTAGAGAGGTGATTTATGAAAGAGTAACATCTGAAGCAAATTCCATACATTTTTTTAAGCAAGTTTTTATGTTTTTCTATCTAGAGGTTTCTGTCAAAAGCCATGATTCTTCTTTAGAGGGTGACACTTCTTCTGTAAAGAACATTGGTGCCGATGCAAAAAAAAAAAAAAAAAGCGTTGAAAGTGGGTGCTGAGTCTTCAGTGCCCGCTTTCCTAATGCACCCCAGGCACCTCTCCTGGGTGTGCCATGCATTATTTTAATTAGGGGTCATGCTGTCAAGGAGGTGCTAGTCAATTGTGCGCACCTAGCACCTCCTTGATAATTGGCACCCTTGAGTGGTTGGCTGTCCGCGGTTGTCCGCTGCTTTAGAAAACAGATGCTGAATTTATCGGCGTCCATTTTCTTAATTGGCACACAGCCATGGGTTCAGAAAACGGATGCTGGCTAACTGAGTGTGCATTTCCCAAACCTGACTCCTGGCACTTAAAAAAAATTTTTTTTAAATCTTTTGTTCCTCCAACTTAATATCACCAGGATGTACAGGAAAGCAGTATTTACTGCTTTTCTGTACAACGTTTTGGGGTGCTCGGAAATTAACACCTGCTCTGGGTAGGCGTTAATTTCTGAGTGCAAAAATGTGCTTATTGGATGCACATTTTTTTTTTGTTGGTGTATTCAGTGTGAATAACAGCTTCATTCACATGCACTTGCATGTGATGATTGCTATTAGTTTCCTGGTTCGAACGCGCATTGTGGAGGTGCTAATCCCCTTACAGCATGAGAGGATTAGGAAGCGCCTATACAACCCGCGTCCAACTGCGGGTTAAACAATGTGCTCAGCTGAGCGAACTATATTGCATCGGCCCCATTGTCTGGGTGTTCTAGCTTCCTGCTTTACCAAAACAGCACTAGAAAAGATTTGATTCTGGTAAACTTGAACACTGATTTGTGATGTAAACAGGTTTTATTGATTGTTCAGGAAACCTTGAACCAATGTTCTTCAGACGCATATCCACCTACACAGTTTTTAGCTGTATTTGTTGACATTGCTGTGCTTTATCATTTTTTATTTGCAGGAATAAGTTAAAATAAGTTAAAGGTTTAGCAATAGGGTCAGCTATAACACTGGACACTGCAAATCTTTATATTGAAATAATGGTAACTAAGATCATTTCAACAACATGTCTGGGCTTGTACATTGATAAATGTAAGAGAAAACACATCAGTTTAGTGAAAATCAGACATTCATCTAACGAGCAAGTCCTCTAAGGGTAAGGCACTTCCTGAATATAGTGGGTATTGCAAATCATCAGCCCTGGAAAAAACACTGTGCGAGCGAGATGTACTAAAAGAAATTATGTATCAAAAACAACTGACAAACATCACACAGTAATAAGAGAACTCACCACTCACCTGAGTTTTCGGTTTAGATATGTATGTGTGTGTGTGTGCGTGCAATTTTATTGACATATAGGGCCTCATTTTCAAATATCGCATTAGGGGGCGTTACCAATGCAAATGAGGCTTCTTTCGTGCAGTGGGGAAACATCTCGTGCGACGATGTTTCCGCCATTCGCGAAAACATTAGCACCGCACGCGATGTTTTTCCAGTGTGTGATGATTCTTTGAGAGAGAGAGAGAGAGAGAGAGAGAGAGAGAGAGAGAGAGAGAGAGAGAGAGAGAGAGAGAGAGAGAGAGAGAGAGAGAGAGAGAGAGAGAGAGAGAGAGAGAGAGCGCCTTACTATAGTGCCTATGCCCTAGACAGGTATTTGAATTCCTATGGGAGGGCCACCTATTAACTCGGGGTGGGGATTAGGCATGAGTGTCGGGGGTTGGGGGCCACTTTCGCATTCCACATGAGACTTACGGACAGAACAGTGGTCTCTAGTGCAGATTTGTTGGCCGTCGGAGTGAGGACGCTCACTCCAAGAAGTGGTTTGGGCAACGTTCTCTCCACCTACCTTGATGGACACTCTACCTGGGCAACAACAAGCTAGGTGGAGAGAATGTTGCCCAAATCTCTTCTTGGAGTGAGTTTCCTCACTCCGACGGCCAGCAAATCTGCACTAGAGACCACTGTTCTGTCCGTACGTCTCATGTGGAATGCGAAAGTGGCCCCCAACCCCCGACACTCATGCCTAATCCCCACCCCGAGTTAATAGGTGGCCCTCCCATAGGAATTCAAATACCTGTCTAGGGCATAGGCACTATAGTAAGGCGCTCTCTCTCTCTCTCTCTCTCTCTCTCTCTCTCTCTCTCTCTCTCTCTCTCTCTCTCTCTCTCTCTCTCTCTCTCTCTCTCTCTCTCTCTCTCTCTCTCTCTCTCTCTCTCTCTCTCTCTCTCTCTCGGACCGCGATAACCCTTTAGCGGCCCCGTAACGCTAATCTCTGGGTTGTAGATAGCAGCCGTGCTAACACTGCGGCTGTTTCGCTGCACACGATAGCTTTGCAAATGCTCCGCCCCCTGACGAATTTATCGCGTGCGGTAAACTCCTTTGAAAATGAGGCCCATAATCACAATTAATAAAATAATAGAACACCTTTATCTCCTCACCAACAATTATTTGTATGCATCTATGGTTATGACAATAAAGTGCTGGGTCCTCCCTAATACAATATCAGAATATCGAGACAACTATACACATAACAACATTGCATATCTCGACAATTTAGTTACAATGTAAACAACTCAAAATGTTATACATAAGCATCAAGTAGTTCTAATGCGATGTAATCAACCAAAGGTTTCACAAGGAGAGGAGATAAAGGTATTCTATTATTTTATTAATTGTGATTATATGTCAATAAATTGTACTTTTCAGTTGATTCTATTTTCATTCATAGCAGTGCTTTTTTCCCCACTCATTTTACGGTCTTTTTGTTGAGCACCGTTTACAATTACATATTACCTGATTTTTTGGTATCTATCTATCTATATATACATACATACTATACATTAAAGAAAAAAAAAAGCAGATCAAACCATGTGATCATATATAGCTATATCAAGAGCAGCAAAAGAACACTAATGTCAATATACTTATACACCGGTGAATATAATAATATTAAAATACCATCTTTATTCCAATAATAAAACACAATACAGCTTTCTTTGAATGTCTCATCAGCAAATAAAATTACAATTTTTCATTTTTACAGACATTTATCAACTTACAATGAAAGAATCTATAACACATTAAAAAATGAACTTCTAATAACATTTCAGTAATTGTGATATAAAAATTATAATTTCATGTCCATGGTGGTAACAATTGATAGAATTTTTATGATACAGATACAGCTTGAGAATAAGCTCAATATTGGAGCACCACTGTCTCAGGAGATTTTAAATTGTTTGTTTTGTATTTTATTAATGCAGCTGCTACATTTTCACATGGTCTAGGTAACATGCCCATCTCTCCATCCTTTCTTCTCCCTAGAGAGAGTGACAAGGTGCTGTTTACTTTCAGCCTCAAAATAAATTGTGATGATGGGAGTACAAAAAAATGGGTTTGGCTAGGATGCACCAGCATGAGAAATCTTAACTTTCTTAGGTGTGGAACCAGGTACAGTTATTACCCTAGGACTGAAAGTAATTAGTGTCTGAGCAAATCAGGAGCAAGGTAATTCACCAACCAATCAGGAAAGAAAAAGTAGAGCTGGCTTGAAGAGAGAGAGAAAGGAGCTAGAAGCTGCAGGTAGAGAGGTGAGGCAATCTGCAGAAGTGTGAGTTGGTTAGGAGGTCACTAATCTAGTGATGTCTTTCCTCCTCAGTGCAGCCTTGCTGCAAGCTAAACTCTTAAACTTCGAAAATTCCCCTGGTATTGCTGACTGCTTTTGTTCCCAAGCCAGGATTAGGATTATAAATTTATGTATGGAAAAGTGAATGGACATCAAGCCTGCCAATAAGCTCATTCAGCAATTTGTCCCTTATAGCATGTTTGGATCCTAAGTAACTGATTCACTAAGGGGTAGATTTTCAAAACTTACGTGCATGCGTCCATGTGCATGCGCTACCCGGTGCGCACACATGGAGGCGTGATTTTACAACATGCGCGTGCATTTTATAAAATGCCAGGTCAGCGTGTGCAGGGTGGAGTAGAGATAAACAATTATATGCAGCAACGTATCGGGGCCTTCCCCAGTTCCCTCCAAGTCCGCTCCAATTAAGGAGCAGACTGGGAGAGAACTTCCCAACCCCCTACCCTAACCTCCCTTCCCTTTCCCCTATCCTGCCCTCCTCCTTTCCCTATCCTAACTAGCCCACTTTTTATATTTCACCTTTTGCTCCTGAGCAGGAGCAAGTTGTGCGGGCCGGCACAGCAGCAAATGCCCCCTGTGCCGGGCACCTCTATCCCCACCCCCGAACCATCCCTTTTTTAAGCCCCTAGACTTACACGTCTCGGGGGTTTACATGTGTGGCCGGGCCATTTGAAAATTGGCCTGGCTCATGTAATGCCCGGCCAGGTGCGTAAACCCCAGGCTTTGAAAATCAACCCCATGAGTTTTTCCCATAGAGAGAAAGGAGTTGATTTTAAAAGCAGCACATGGCTGTCCGGTGCACGCATGTTATAAAATCTGATGGCTGTGCATGTGTGGGCGGTGCACGCAATGGGGGGAATTTTTGGTAAATGTGCATGGCAACGCAATTGGGCTTCCTCCAGTTCCCTCCCAGTCTGTTCCAACTAAGGAGCGGATTGGGAGGGTACTTCTTTACCCCCCCCTACCTAACCTTTCCCGCACCCCTAAACCTAACCTAACTAACCCCAAATTCTTTATTTCAATACTTATGGCTGCCCCCCACACACAGATCCTGCCCCCCGGTCATCCCCTTTGGAGACGCCTGGCACTTGTGCGCATACTGGGGTTACGCATGTGGCCAGGCCCACATAAACCCTGGTATTTGTGCACGTAGGCCTTTGAAAGTTGACTTGAAAATGGGAGAACAGCCTTAATGAATCTAGCCCTAAGAAACTGTGATTGTTACTATAAAGCAGAAATTGTAAACTCCATGTTGGATTCGTGGACCCTTGAGCCGGCTGTGATGGATGCTGCTGCACCATGAGGCGGCACAGGAGAGAGGACTCGAAGAATCTTCACCATTGGAAGTCCGAGGTCCCCCCAGGAGGAGCCCGTGAGGACCCAGGCCTCTTGGAATTAGGTGCGGTCCTCTGCGACTGAGGATCCAAAGAGGAGTCCTGGAGAGAGACGAGTGAAGAAGCCGGGGCCAGGAGGTCAACAGGAACGTCACCCCTGGAAGCACGCGGTCCCCTCGGGAGGAGCCCGCGGTCCCCCCGGGAGGAGCCCATGAGGACCCGAGCCGCTGGGACTTAGGCGAGACCTCCTGAAAGGTGCAGAACGAAGTACCTATGGATGATGAGAAGTCAGAAGTCAGTGGACGAAGCCGAAGTCAAAGCCAAAGGACGGAAGCTGAAGTCAGTAGTCAGTGGACGAAGCCAAAGTCGAAAGTCAAAACCAGAAGTCAGGAACCAGGAACAGCAACTAGTAACTCAGAGCAGACCTCTTTGCAAGGCCCGGAGAAGCTCTAGTTGCAGGGTTATATACCCTGATAGTGTCTGATGTCATCCCAGGATAGGGCTGTGTTTCCTGCACTGGCCCCTTTAAGAGACAGCCCCTGCACGCGTACGCACCTAGGAGACAGGGCCAGCCGTGGAGCATCGACGGCGGCTCCCTCAAGGAGGGAGCGCCACGGCAGGAGTCAGCCAGGCCCGAGTGTCGCAGCGGCCCAGACCATCCCCAAGGTAGGTGGAGGGACCAGGGCACGGCCCAGGACCGTAACAGTACCCCCTCTCCTACGCCCCCTTCCCAGAGGCTTGGGCTTTGCAGGATGGTCCAAATGGAAGTGGCGAAGAAGGGTCTTGTCCAGGATGTGCAAGACCGGCTCCCAGGAATTCTCCTCGGGACCGTAACCCTCCCAGGAGAGGAGGTACTCCCATCTGCGATGGTGGAACTGTACATCCAGTACATCCTTCACCTGATAGATGACATCTTGATCAGCAGTAGTGTTGGTGGGTTCAGGGGGCTTATCGTGGAAAGTGGATATGACCACAGGCTTGAGGAGAGACACGTGGAAGACATTGTGGATCCTCAGGGTGGACGGTAGTCGTAACCGGTAGGACTCTGCACCCACTCGCTCCACCACAGCAAACGGACCAATATACCTGGGGGCCAGGCCCATGGAGGGAGTCCTCAATCGGATGTTTCTGGTGCTCAACCACACCTTATCCCCCTGGAGGAAGGCAGGCGCCGGTCGCCATAGCCTGTTGGCATACTTCTTTGCCTTAGCCGCCATCAGTCGGAGCTTCTCTTGGGTGGAACTCCAGAGGTCACGCAACTGTCGTGCCGTATGTTGCACTGCAGGGGATGGTACCATCAGAGGCAAGGGCAAGAGAGGTCTAAGAGTTTACCCATAGACCACCTGGAAGGGAAACAAGTTAGTAGCTGAATGCTAATGGCGGTTGTATGAAAACTCTGCCCATGGTAATAAAGCTACCCAGTCATCCTGGAGATCCCCCACAAAGGCACGGAGGAAGGCTTTTGACGTCCAATTAGTTCGCTCGGCTTGGCCATTGCCTTGGGGGTGAAAAGCCGTCGTAAGGTCTAGTTGGACCCCGAATTTCCTGCAGAGAGCTCTCCAATACTTTGCTGTGAACTGGGGGCCTCGGTCCAAGGCAATGTGCTAAGGGAGCCCATGCAAGCGGAAGATATGTTGAGTGAATAGATCTGCAAGTTCTGGTGCTATAGGTAACTTAGAGAGGGGCACGAAATGAGCCATCTTGGAGAATCTATCGACCATGACCGAGATCACGGTCTTCCCGTCTGAGGTAGGTAGATCCACAATGAAGTCTGTGGCAGATGGATCCAGGGCTCAGTTGGGATGGGTAGCGGCTGGAGAAGTCCCCAGAGGTTGCCAGACAAAGTTTTCTGTCTGGCACAGGTAGGGCAGGAACTAACACAGAGACGGACTCCCTCTTGACTTGAGGCCACCAGTAGAAATCGGTCAGTAAGTCCAAGGTCCGGGTAACTCACGGATGGCCTGCGGTAAGTGAGTCGTGGGCCCACGACAACTCCTTCTTATGCAGGCGAGTGGGTATCACCGTCTTGCCTACAGGAACCACCTCGGAAGCCGACCTTGGCCAGGTCGAGGATATATTGAGGCAGATTAGGGGTATCCTCCGTCTCTGCCATGCGAAAGAGAGCATCCGCCCGA
Source organism: Rhinatrema bivittatum (assembly GCF_901001135.1). NCBI lineage: Eukaryota > Metazoa > Chordata > Amphibia > Gymnophiona > Rhinatrematidae > Rhinatrema > Rhinatrema bivittatum. The sequence goes on along the minus strand of NC_042618.1, from coordinate 190,606,872 downwards.
ATGTTCTTGGAAGCTGGCCTATAGCGGAGGAGGAAGTTGAAGTGGCTAAAAAAGAGGGACCACCAAGCTTGTTGGGGGTTGAGGCGTTGGGCTAGACACAAGGATTCTAGATTCTTGTGATCCGTATAAATGATCACGGGATGTTGGGCACCCTCCAGCCATTGGCACCATTCCTCAAAGTCCAGTTTGATGGCCACGAGTTCCTTGTCCCCTATGCCGTAATTCCTTTCTGTGGGCGAGAATTTCCGGGAAAAGTAATAACATGGCAAGGACTTGCCGTTGCTGGATACTTGGCTCAGGATGGCCCCGACCACAAGGTCGGAGGTGTCACCTTCCACAACAAATTGACGCTGGGGGTCCGGATGGTGGAGACAGGTGTCTTGAAGGAAGGCAGACTTCAGTTCCTGGAAGGCTTTTAGTGCTGCCAAGGACCAATTCTTAGCAACGGCCCCCTTCTTGGTGAGGGCTGTTAGCGGGGCCACCATCCGGGAGTAATGGGGTATGAACTGGCAGTAAAAATTGGCAAAGCCAAGGAAATGCTGAAGCGCCTTCACCTCCACTGATTGGGGCCAATCTTGGATGGCCGTTACTTTCCTAGAGTCCATGTGGAAACCCGTGGAGGATACAATATACCCAAGAAAGGGTAGGAAAATTTGCTCGAATTGACACTTCTCCATCTTGGCAAAGAGTCGGTTGTCCCGGAGCTTCTGCAGTACACTGCGAACTTGTCTGCGGTGCGAGGCCAGTTCCTTCGAGTATATCAATACATCATCAAGATATACTATGGCTGAGGTGTGCAGCATATCCCTCAGCACCTCGTTCATTAGGTTATGAAAAACCACAGGGGTATTGCAGAGACCAAAGGGCATGACCAGGTATTCGTAATGCCCGTCCCTCATGTTGAACGCGGTCTTCCACTCGTCGCCTGGTCATATCCATACCAGGTTGTACGCCCCCCGGAGGTCCAACTTAGTGAAGACCTTGGCTCCTTGTAGTCGGTCTAGTAGCTCCAGAATCAGTGGTAATGGGTATCTGTCGCGTCATGTAATTTTATTCAGACCACGATAGTCTATACAGGGTCAGAGGGACCCGTCCTTCTTCGCAACAAAGAAGAATCCGGCTCCGGCTGGTGAGGTGGAGGGCTGAATGAAACCTCTGTCCAAATTCTCCCGGATAAGAACAAATGAACATAAGAACATAAGAAAATGCCATACTGGGTCAGACCAAGGGTCCATCAAGCCCAGCATCCTGTTTCCAACAGTGGCCAATCCAGGCCATAAGAACCTGGCAAGTACCCAAAAACTAAGTCTATTCCATGTTACCATTGCTAATGGCAGTGGCTAATCTCTAAGTGAACTTAATAGCAGGTAATGGACTTCTCCTCCAAGAACTTATCCAATCCTTTTTTAAACACAGCTATACTAACTACACTAACCACATCCTCTGGCAACAAATTCCAGAGTTTAATTGTGCGTTGAGTGAAAAAGAATTTTCTCCGATTAGTTTTAAATGTGCCCCATGCTAACTTCATGGAGTGCCCCCTAGTCTTTCTATTATCCGAAAGAGTAAATAACCGATTCACATCTACCCATTCTAGACCGCTCATAATTTTAAACATCTCTATCATATCCCCCCTCAGCCATCTCTTCTCCAAGACTTGGCCGGATTTCCGAGAGTGACAAGGGGAAAACCCGCCCTCTAGGTGGCGTGGTACCCGCGATAAGATTGATGGCACAATCAAAGGGCCGGTGTTCCGGGAGGAGTTTGGCCTTTTCTTTCGATAAGACATCCACATAATCTTGATATTGCGGTGGCAGTGCCAAAGGCGTGGTCAGTACTGGTACCGAAGGTCGGGGAATAGCTGCCAGGCAGGAGTCAAAACAGGAAGGGCTCCAGGATGCAATCTGGAGGGTATCCCAGCGGATAGCCGGGGAGTGTTTCTGGAGCCAGGGTAAGCCCAAGATAACCGGGTGCATGGACCTCTTCAAGATGAGGAATGAGATCTCTTCTACGTGCAGAAGACCCATGCGTAGAATTATGGGCTTGGTACAGGTAGAGATGGTCACCGGGAGGGGAGTCCCGTGAATGGAGGACACTCGGATGGGGGGCTCTTGGAGTTGGACCCCGATTTGTAGTTGCTGGCGAGATCCAAGAGGATGAAATTCCCTCCTGCTCCAGAGTCAACCAGAGCCAGCGCATCAAAGGTACCTCCGGGAAGAACAATGGTAACCAGGACGGTGCATGGGGATGCAGAAGTGGTATTACCTAGGGTCAGCTCCCAGACGATCCCTAGGTTCTGGCGTTTCCCAGCCGCTCGCCACATTGAGCTAGGAAAAGCCCCTTGTTGCCACAGTTAGAGGCATAGGCCCTGGATACGGCGACATTTCCTCTTCTCCGGAGAGATTGGGCCTCATCCCAATTGCATGGGTTCTACCCCCTGGGTTCTGGTAGCGGCCGCAGAGGACGGCACTGGTCGGGAAAAGGTAGGGCCCGAATTATTAGGCCTACGACCGGACTTCCCTTCATGAAACCGGCATTGGATATGGCGGTCGACCTGCCCTGCCAGGTCAATCAAACTATCCAGGTCATCTGGAAGGTCTTTTGTGGCTAGTTCATCCTGGAGGTGTGGAGATATCCCCTCCAAGAATATTCCGTGAAGGCTGTCATCTCTCCAGTCTAGTTCAACCACCAATGTGTGGAATTCAACTGCAAACTCGGTAAGGGGCCGGGTAACTTGGCGCAGCTGGAGCACCTCTGAGGCAGCTGTGGATCGGCGAGCAGGTTCGTTGAAGAGTTATCGGAAGGCAGAGACGAAGCTTTCCAGGTTCCCAAGGATGGGATCCTTACGCTCCCATACTGAGGAGGCCCAGGCCAGAGGCCTCTCCCTTGAGTATCTCGAAGGTACCAACAGCTGAGTGGGTGCGGCCGGTACGGGATCAGCCGTGGAAAGCGGCGCTGGAGTTGTGAGTGCAGGGGCCGCGTCGATCCGGTTGGCTAGTCTCTCAATAGTAGCCATCAAGGCAGATCTGCTGCTGCTGCTGCTGTTGCTGCTGGGCAATCCCTGGTATGGCCTTCAGGCCTGCCACGTCCGCCTGGTCCATGGCCTTGCAAATTGTTGGATTCGTGGACCCTTGACCCGGCTGCGACGGATGATGCTGCACCGTGGGAAGGCCCACAGTGGACGTCGAAGCCAGGAGGCGGCACAGGAGAGAGGACTCGAAGAATCTTCACCACTGGAAGCCTGAGGTCCCCCCAGGAGAAGCCCGTGAGGACCCAGGTCTCTTGGACTTAGGTGCGGTCCTCTGCGACCGAGGATCCGAAGAGGAGTCCTGGAGAGAGACGAGTGAAGAAGCTGGAGCCAGGAGGCAAAAGGAACTTCACCCCTGGAAGCCCACGGTCCCCCCCGGGAGGAGCCCATGAGGACCCGAGCCGCTGGGACTTAGGCGAGACCTCCTGGAAGGTGGGGAACAGAGTACCTGTGGATGATGAGAAGTGAGAAGTCAGTGGATGAAGCTGAAGTCAAATCCAGGAGTCAGAAGTCGAAGTCAAAGCCAAAGGACGGAAGCTGAAGTCAGTAGTCAGTGGATGAAGCCGAAGTCGAAAGCCAAAACCAGAAGTCAGGAACCAGGAACAGAAACTAGTAACTCAGCAGAGCGAACCTTGTTGCAAGGCCCGGAGAAGCTCTAGTTGCAGGGTTATATACCCCTAAGGCCTGGGTTTTGGGAAGGGGATATTACCCTGCAAGGGTGTGGGCTCCCTCAGAGTCACCATAAGAACATAAGAACATGCCATACTGGGTCAGACTAAGGGTCCATCAAGCCCAGCATCCTGTTTCCAACAGTGGCCAATCCAGGCCATAAGAACCTGGCAAGTACCCAAAAACTAAGTCTATTCCATGTTACCGTTGCTAGTAATAGCGGTGGTTATTATCTAAGTCAACTTAATTAATATCAGGTAATGGACTTCTTCTCCAAGAACTTATCCAATCCTTTTTTAAACACAGCTATACTAACTGCACTAACCACATCTTCTGGCAACAAATTCCAGAGTTTAATTGTGCGTTGAGTGAAAAAGAACTTTCTCCGATTAGTTTTAAATGTGCCACATGCTAACTTCATGGAGTGCCCCCTTGTCTTTCTATTTTCCGAAAGAGTAAAAAAATCGATTCACATCTACCTGTTCTAGACCTCTCATGATTTTAAACACTTCTTATCATATCCCCCCTCAGCTGTCTCTTCTCCAAGCTGAAAAGTCCTAACCTCTTTAGCCTTTCCTTATAGGGGAGCTGTTCCATTCCCTTCATCATCTTGGTCGCCCTGTTCTGTACCTTCTCCATCGCAATTATATCTTTTTTGAGATGCAGCGACCAGAATTGTACACAGTATTCAAGGTGTGGTCTCACTATGGAGCGATACAGAGGCATTATGACATTTTCCGTTTTATTCACCATTCCCTTTCTAATAATTCCCAACATTCTGTTTGCTTTTTTGACTGCCGCAGCACACTGAACCGACGATTTCAATGTGTTCTCCACTATGACACCTAGATCTCTTTCTTGGGTAGAGAAGGCGGCAGCTGTGGCTGTCTCCCAAGGTTTCAGTGGAAAGGGGAGGAGCTGGGCAGAGATACTCCACAGGTGTCTTAGAAAGCCTGAGTAAAGAGAAAAGACAACTGAAGGATTTAATATTAGAGTTACAGAGTGAAGAAAGGAACTATTAGGAGGGCCTTCAGGACCAGAAAGGAATTGTGCCTGATTGGAGTCTTTGAGCAGAGTTGGGGAACTGCATTCCATCTACAGAAGAGGGAATGAATTGCCTTGCAACCATCCTAAAAGGTGTAACAAATCGGATTTAAACTGTTGTGAATGCTAAGGTAGTTGGGCCTAGTCTAAGGCTGAAGAAATATTTGTACATTGATTTGACTTTGAACTCTTTGAAAAGGATTAAGAGGGAAACTACTGATTCTTTCTGGACGTGTGATTGCTTCAACTTATGGACTGATTGAACAGTTTATTTAAATCAACTGCCTTTTGTGGAGAGGTTTGTGTGAATTTCCTCTGCTCAGTTTGGCCCTGCAGTTTATCTGCCCCCAGCCCACGACTCAGCTGAGACTGATTTCTTCACTTTGGGTGAATAACCTCAGATTCCCCGAAGCTGAGAAGGTGACCTCAGATGGACAGATGGTTACACTTGAATGTAAATATGATCATTTACATGTTCACAGAAAATTGATAAAAAGAGAAAAGGAGTGAAGTTTGCATTTAGGGCTTTACACTCAGTAGCTCGCAGATAAATTTAAAGTACTAGTATACCTGTGCATCCTGATTGAAGGAACAGAGGCTTTTGAAAATAATTAATTGCCCCCTATTGGTGAAGCACCCAGGGTAAAGCATACAGAATGAACCTCTTCCACTTTAGGGTAAAGCACCTGACTACATGCTGTTTAGTGGAGCCGTGGCATGCCTTTGGCCAATATGGCTTTAACCATAGACTCTACTAGCTCTGTATCTCTGACCAGCTGCATGCTGTTATCTATGGTGGGCTCATGGTGCAGGTGGAAGGATGCTCAGTTTGCTGTCTCCTGCACTCCTGTCCCCCTCTTTAGGCAGTGCTGCTGTACACCCAAGGAACAGGAGCCTGTCTGCCATTGCCGTTCTGTGCTGTGCCAGCAGCGCCATTAGCAGAGTTGAAGCTGGTTGGGTGGGACAAGGGCAGCTGGCACTTCCTGATGATGATCTCACAATGCATGAGATCAGCACCAGGAAGTACCTGCTCCCCAGCTGTGACTGCTAATGCAAGGGTGTGAAACTGGTGTCTCGCAAGCCTCATGCGGCTCTTTGATTTGTAAATTGTGGCATTTTGCTCAGGAAACTTCTTGTCAGTTGCAACAAGCTTACAGATTGATACAGTAAGGCCGCGTTACAAAGAGTGCGGCAGTGCCTGACGCATCCTCGTTTGCCCCACGCACTGTTCTGATCACATACCGCTCGATACTCTATTTAAATTGCTTGCAAATGCAAGCCGCGTCTGTGAAGCATTAGGCGAAGCGTTAGGCCCGCGCAACCCACTTTACTGTATAGGCGCTTAATACAGCGCCTATACAGTATCCTGGGTGCGCTGGTACCTGTCATTTCAAATGTCATTTCAAATGACATTTGAAATGACAGGCACCAGGAAGTGGATCCCAACTTTAACCCATTAAAACCTAAAAACCGAACATCCCCTCCTCCCGAAGCGGCTCGACATGTGGCAACTTACCTTTTGTTGCTTTTCAGCCCCTTCCCTTCTCTGCCGCCCTCCGGAGAGGGCAGCCGGCGGCGAAAGCGGCTCGCAGCGGCCCCCCCCGCGCAGGTCCCGGTTCTCCTGGCTCGGCAACAGCTAGGGCTCCATCGGCCCGTCGATTTGGGCGCTCCAGCCTAACCTCTGCACAGCTCCCAGACTTTGCCAAAAGATGGCACCCAACTTGCCTCCCCTCCCCTTACAGCGTCCATAAAATTTATGTAGCACGAGTCTGGAAACCCACCTTACTAGCCCTCCCCCCCTACACAGCACCTAGACACAGCACCTAGAAATCTGCCCAGTGTACCCCAATCTAACAATTCTCACTGTCCCCATTATCCAAAGTACGCCGAACACTACCATCACCTGCGATTCAACCTCCATCATCCAAACGTACTTCAGACCCGCAGTTCATTTCCTCCCCTACACATACCCTCCAAACGCACATAGACGGGCGTGCTTTCATTGGCCGGAGCGCCCGTCAATTTGGGCACACCGGCCAATGAAAGCGCATTGATGGGCGCGCGTGACGTCACGGCATGCGTCACGCGAGGCTGTCTATGCGCTTTCATTACAAACCCCCTCCTCCCACAAGAAAAACTAAGGGAGCTTGGCAGGAGGATGTGGGTGTTTGGTGGGGGGCAGCAAAGTAGCACAAGAGATAGGGCTGGATAGAGGAAGAGACTGGTGAATGAGAGAGAGTGGGAGAGAGATGGGTCGAGGGATTGAGAAAGAAAACGAAATTGATAGAGCCAGGCTGGGAGAGAAAGACACTGATAGGGCCAGAGAGAAAGAGAAAGACTAGTGGGGATGAGGAGACCAAGAAAGTTGGTCCTTTCTTTGGGAGTAGGGGAGGAAGGCTAAGGGAAGACTTTCCTCTACCTCCCCCTCCTCCCTAAAAAAAGGTGAGACTGTTACAATACATTCTGGTTTTATGGGTCTTGGTGAAAGTTTGGCCAGCCCTTATGCAGCATGGGTCCCCAGTCTGCAGTGTGGTCGGGGAATTGCCACATAAATTAGTGGAGGTATATGACTGGAAACAGGAAGGGGCAGATGCTAGGGAAGGGGAGAGACAGGGGAAAGTCACTGTTGAAGAGTAGAGGCAATAAGGCAGTTGATAGAGATGAGGAGAAGCAAGGGATAGATGCAAAGGGGGGAGAAGAATTGGCCATATGTTGGGGAAGAGGGTAGTGAGGGCAGAGCCAGGGAAAGAGGCAGGGAACAGATGGGGAAGAAGGAAAGATTGTTGGAGGCTGGATGGAGTTGCATCTGAGAAGGGGAAAATTTCTGCTGGAGTCCAGTAAGTAGGGAGGCAGAGAAGTGGGAGTAGAGTCCTGGGTCCTGCCTCTGGAGGGACAGGAGAAGGGAAAGCGTGCTGAGGGTTCAGCCTGAGGAAGGTGTTGTAGGAATGTGGAAAATGTTGGACTCCATCCAGGGGAAGGTGGGGAGGGAAGGAGAAAAGTGCTGGGGTCTGTCCAGGGGAGGGAAGAAGGGATGAGGAGAACATTGGACATCAATCCTAGGAAAGAGGAGGATGCTGTGGTTTGCCCTGGGATGGAGGAGGGAGCGGGAAGAATGTTGAGGTCTTCCCTGTGACTTGCTCACCCTCACCTCCACCCCCCACCAAAAAAGTAAATTCACAGCAATTTCAGAGTGACCAGAACTAAAAGTTCCAACCTCTGCTTCTTGGGCTTTCTATTTCTAATTTGGGGTTCTTTCTTTCTTTCTTTCTTTGTTTATTTGATTTATATTCTTTGTGTGCAAAAAGAGGTGAAGGATTTTGCTGGTGTTTAGTTTCTGTGCAGGGCAATGTATAGGTGTTCTAGGGCCCCTTACTATATTTGCATTGCTGCCTTTTTCAGAAGGGTTGTTGCTGAATGAGTCGTGGATGCTAGTGTCAGAGCCGTAGCCAGCCCGTGGCTGATGTGGCCTCGGCCATATGCGCCATCTACCAGAAGCGCCATTGCATGAGAAGCAAAAGCTTCTTCTCCCCCCATGCATCAGCAATAAGGTGCACAGCGGCCTGCGGGGCTGCAAAAAAAAACTTTGACGTCCTCCTCCCTTTTCCTGCCCCAGCAGTGAAGGAAAGTGCAGCCTGTGGGGCTGCAAAAAGCACTGGCCTTGGGCTCCTCCTCCCTCCTCCTGCACCTGCATAAGGGCCCCCGAGGAGCGGGTACCCAGGTTAGCGACGAAAGACCCCGAAGGGCAGAGAGAGCTTCCAGCGGCAGCAAGGAAGCGGCAGAGCAGCTTAGACCGGAGGCCTTCCAATCCAGTCACGATCCTTGCTAACTCAGTTTGTTAGCAAACGAAGGGCAGGCTAAATACTCGGCTGGCTTGACGTCACTCGGAGGGGAGGCCCCCGAGGTTCCCGCCGTGACGTGGATAAAGACGTGGGTGGTGTGCGCGCACGCAAGCGCACCCTAGGAGGCTCTCAGAAGAAACATGGCGAACACCGTCGCTGTTGCTGTTCCAGGGACGCCGGAGAGAGCGGTATGAAGACGCGGCAGCAGCCATCTTCCCAAGGCTTGAGGAGAAAGAAGAAAAGTGAGGCACAGAGGTCAAAGCCGTCTGAGACTGACGGACGCAACAGGTTTTAATGTTATGATTGTTTTATATTTCTTGATTTTATTGTTTAATGTTTTATGAGGAATTGTAATGTTTCAGTTTTTCCATTGTTGCACTACATACAGTGTCTGTCTTGCTGCAGTTTTCTTTCCAGTTTTCTATTTATGCTTCATGGTCTCTTTTTATTCTGTATTTGGTGAAGATCTGTCTGCGTTCTGCAGGTGACTGAGGTGAAGAATTCTACTAGTGTGTAGGAATCTATAGCAATTTGGCTTGTTCCGTTTCCTAATAGCAGGTGTATTGGTGTTTTAGGGCCTGGTGTAATATTTGCAATATTGCCATTTTCATAGGAAGGCAACACTGTTACTGTTTTGAAGGCTGACAATTAGCGCTGTTTTGGTATAGGAGGTTTACTATATTGTAATTCAATTTACTTGTGGCTATCTAAGGGTCAAGCCCACACCCAAAATGTATTACAATAGGCCTAATACCATATGAATTCCAAGTGTCTTTTTTTTTTTAAAGCATTTTTTTTGGCTGGTACCTAAGTAGTTTTTGTAACTATATACATTGTTTGTTTGTTTTTGAAAGTGACTGTTTTCCTCAGAAGACTGTATTTTGATGTCCTTTTTCATGTAAGCTCTGTTATTAATGCATCATTTTTAATTATATGTGGGAAGGGCTGGGAAGAGGGAACAAGGCTGTAAGGATCACCTAGGGCAGCGGTTCTCAACCTGTGGGTCGCGACCCCAGCGGGGGTCGAACGCCCAAAACACAGGGGTCGCCTAAAGCAGGGGTCCCCAATCACCGGTCCGCGGACCGGGACCGGGCCGTGGGAGTTTTTTGCCGGTCCGCGGCGCCGCCAAGCACCGGCAGGTGTGTCGCGCGCTCCCGGTCTCTCCCGCTGCCGTTGCCGCCGGGCTGTCAGCACGTTCAAGCCCAGCGGGAACGGCAGCGGCGCTAGAAGAAGCTCTGCACCCGCGGCTGGGCCTTTTCTTCTTCCTGCGCCTGCCCCCCCCTCCCGTGACCCGGAACAGGAAGTGAATCGCGGTGCGCGGGAAGGAGAGAGAGCTGCGCCGCGCGAAAAAGTAGCAGCAGTGGCTGCAGCATCGGTCCCCGAGCAATAGAAGCAGCCGGTAATGGAGAAAGGAGACAGCAGCATGAGCCTCCCGCGGCCGATGGGATTCTTCTTTCTTGGCCTGCGGGGGCTGGAGGAGGAGGCTGCTGGAGCTCCCATTTGTGCTCAGGGGAGAAGAGGAAGTGAGTGAGAGAAAGAGAGAGAAGCAGCCAGCCAGCCTGTGTGTGATTGACTGGTCAGAGAGCTGATGTGTGTGTGTGTATGTGAGAGACAATGAAAGTGATTGCTCAGGGAGATGACTGATGTGTATGTGAGAGTGTGAGACATTAGTCAGGGAGGTGACTGATGTGTGTGTGTGTGAGAGAGAAAAAGCATGGAAGTGAGAAGTCTGGGTATGTGAGAAAGCATGAGCGTAAGAAGCCTGGTGTTGTGGGAGTGAGAAACCTGGGTGAGTGTGCGTGCATGAGAGAGAGAGACTGCTTGGTAAGGTGATGGTGTGTGTGAGAGAAAAAGACTGGTGTGTGTGTGTGAATATGAGAGAATGTGATTCAGGGAATGAGAAGCCTGTGCACGTGGAGAGTGAGCATGGAAATGAGAGAGACTGGTGTGTGTGTAACAGAGAGAAAGTGATTATGGGAATGAGAAGCCTGTGCATGTGGAGAGAACAAGCATGGGAGTGAGAGACTGGTGAGTGAGTGAGTGAGTGTGTGTGTGAGAGAGAGAGAGACAGAGAAAGTGATTATGAGAATGAGAAGCCCATATATGTAAGTAGAACACGGGAGTGGGAAGCCTGTGTGTGTGTGTGTGTATGGCATGAGAAAAACTGTTCAGGAAGGTGACTGGTGTGTGTGTGTGTGTGAGAAAGTGATTATGAGAGTGAGAAGCCCGTATATGTAAGTAGAACACGGGAGTGGGAAGCGTGTGTGTGTGTGTATGGCATGAGAGAAACTGTTCAGGAAGGTGACTGGTGTGTGTGTGCCAAAGACTGTTTGGGAGATGATTGGTGTGTGAGAGACAGAAACTGGTCATGGGGGCATGACTGGTTTGGTGTGTGTGTGTGAGAGACATGGGCACTAAGGAAGAGGACCATAAGTATAGAGCTTAGCTTCTACTGCTGCTTCTGGTGAGTGCCACGGCCTGCAGGGAAGGGGAGTAGGAGAGCTGCTGGAGGGGGTAAGTAAAGGTGGCTTTTTAAGTTTATTTTTCTTGACTGCCATTTTAATTGTGTGATGTCTGCTTTTTGAAATATTTTATTGGTGTTTGGAGAATGTTTAATAGTTTTTATGAGTTTTTAATTGTTGGATGTTCATAGCTGTTTTGAAACATTTATTATGCTTATTAGTATAGTTTTACAATTATTTCTGTGTGGGGATCTATAGCTGCTTGCTAGTTCTGTTTTCCTAATAAGAGGTGTATTGGTTTTTAGGACCTGATTTAATATTTGTAGTGTTGCCTTTTCATAGATAGGGTTGCTCCTGTTTGAGTGTATTCCATAATACAGGTGTAACTGTGTGCGGATTAGTTTATGTGCATTACTACAGATCCTGGGAGTATGTTAGGTCGGTTCTGTGTCTGTTACCGAGATGAGATATTTTGCTAGCATGTAAGCGTTTGTATCGGTCTTATTTGTTGTGTTTTCTCAGAGGACATGCATTGGTGGTAAACTGCTGTCTTTTCATAAGTAGGGCTATTGAGCCTGGAAATAGAAGGAGTTTGAGTTGCTGTTACTGAGATGTCACTAGAACCAGAATATCTTTTTTGTAGGGTGAGTTGTATGGGGAATGTCATAATTCTGCTTTACATCCATTATTGTGGGTCAGGGGGGTTCCTGTGGATACAAACTGTACTTTTACATCTAGCCCCGTGACGATCATGGGTCAGTGTGCCATGCATGTGAGAACCTATGGTGAGTTGAGTTACATTCACATTATAAATGTCATAATTAAATGATAAGTGTGCACTAAAATCCAACCCCATCCATAACCCCACCCCCATATGACCAAAGCCCCGCCCTCACCCCACCCTCACGGGGCGAGGGCGGGGCGAGGGGTCACCGCAACATGAGGAACTGTATTGCGGGGTCACGGCATTAGAAAGGTTGAGAACCACTGACCTAGGGCACCACATACCCACATATCCCCCACCATTCACCCATCTCCCACTTCCCCGGTGCAAAGATGCTGGGGAAACATGGGAACAAAACTACTCAAAATTCACACAAAAAGGCAAGCTGTAAAATTTCAATGAATTTCAAAAAGACAGCACACAGGCCTTATATACAAAGGTTATAAATACAATTCCTCAAACCTTACACCTCAAAAGCCAGAACACGCTGTGGGGAAACACTGCCATCATAGGAATAGTGTTAAACAGTCCAATACTTTTAAAATATATTTTGTTGCAAATAAAACTAGATTATTTTGAGTAGTTTTGTTCCCATGTTTCCCCAGCATCTTTGCACCGGGGAAGTGGGAGATGCACAGCGTGTTCAGGTGTAAGGTTTGAGGTATTGTGTTTATAATCTTTGTATATAAGGCCCGTGTGCTGTCTTGTTGAAATTCGGGGAAACATGGGAGACAGGTGGTATAGGGTTCCTGAGAGTGTGGCTGGGTTGCCAGATTCCTGGAAATATTATCACTGACATTATCTGCCACTCCTAGGAATGTGGATGTTTGAGGGTTGAGGGAGCTGACCAGATGGGGACACATTTTGCTGGTGCTGCCTTACAATTTTGTTCCATGCCTGGCCTCAGGCCCTACCTAATTGTAGAATTGCACGGTTCACAGGTGTGACTGGGAAATTTATTTATGCTTATTACTTTCAAGGTGTGTGTGCATATATATGTAAATTATATTGCGTGTGTAATTGGGTACCCATGGGCCAGTATGGAGAAAAAGTATATAAGCATTTTTAAGTAAATAAACTACCAGATTGTTCATGCTTACTATGAAGAAGTCATATGTCCTGCCACCATTGATGCAAGACAGAACTGAACTGACTAACTTGAGATAAACCTTTTTTTTTTGTCAATCCACTCAAACTTCTAGTCCATATTGTTCATTTTTTATATCTGTGTATTCCCGCAATACGCCCCTGATTGTCTGAGAAAACTTTGACTGCTTTCCCCCTTACTAGCAGGAGGAAGCGTTGCAGAGCCAGCCTGATGGTTCTTGTTTGTAACTCATTGAATATTTCCTCTCCTGACCCTTGGGCTAACTGACCCCTGGTAAAGTGCACCGCACCCCTTTAGGATGGCATCCGTGGTGACCACTGCCCAGTCGGAGAGCTCTAGGATCATCCATATCTGGAGGTTTGAAGGTTGAGCTCAACAGTTCAGGCTGCTCCTTGATGTAGCCCAAAGCTACATTCTTCTCTGTACTATGTCATTTTATTTTGCTGTTATTGTTTTATATGTGTTTTCTTTTATTTTTAAACCATTTCATACATTTCTTTGGTAACACATGCACAAACTATTATGCCAGTAATGTTTCCAGAAACTGGGACTACCTTCAAGAACCTTTGAGATCACTTAGATCACATCTCCAGGTGACACCTATCTGTTACCAAAAGCTCAGATGGTTCATTTTGGGGTAATTTGTGTGTTGGCCCAATAAAAAGTATTGAAATTGGTAGACAATTCAATATTTGATGAAAAACTATTTTTTTAGATTTAGTTGACTCTTGATAAAATGTAGTTACTTTTATTTTGCTTTGGATTTATTTCTGTTACTAGATTCTAGCATTTTTGAAACAGGATTTCTCTTTTCAGCTCTGGACCCAGTCACAGAGAGGATATATAGTATGTACATTCATTATCTGCTACTTTTGTTTGCTCAAATGTTTTACAAAATCTGTCCTTGTAATGTTTTTGAAACAGTTAAAGGTTGATTGATTAAAACAATCAAATCCAGGTCATTCTATGTCAATAAAGATTAGGCCTATCAATCTTTAGTACAATATAGTAGCCAAAATAAATACAACTTAAATAAGAACATAAGAAATTGCCATGCTAGGTCAGACCAAGTGTTGTAACCGTCCCTTCCCGACGGCTTCACTCCGCCTACCTTTCTTTCTTTGCACTTCCTCTCACTATGGAAGGATGCCTGGCTGCCGCAGCGTCTGCCTGCAGTCCTCTCCGGCATCCCCGGACTGGCTTTGGTGCTGCCTCCCTCCATGCTCCTCTGGTACCTTAGGGCGCGCGCGCCGTGCAGCCATCACTCTTATTTCCTACTTGGCGCGAACCTCAGGGATGTCCCCCTGTGATGTCGTCACGCTGCCCGGATATTTAAAGCCTACGATGCTTGCTAGCCTTTGAGTTAGCAAGGGGAATCTTATAGATGGGATTCGCCCTTCGTACCCAGCTACTCTGCCTCCAATTTCCATTGGACTCTTAACGCTAACGGGGTATCCGCTCCTCGGGGGCCTCACTTGCTTTTCAGGTCGCTCCTCGAGGGCCCATGTTCCCTGACTCGCTGCCTGCTCCTACCTTCTCTTCTGCCTGGAAGGATTCGCTGTCTTCAACACCATTGAGTACTACCATTTTCACCTCAGAGCTGTTCCCTGAAACCAGGTACTCGCTCTTCGAGGGCCTGCCTCTGTTCCAGCCCTAGTGCCATCTCCTACGTGGAACCGCTGTGTGAGTACATTACCTTCAAGTCTCTCAGCTCTCAGGGATCAGATACTCGCTCCTCGAGGGCCTGCTCTCCCTATCCTGGGGTTCTCCATACTGGGGCTTTGTGCATATTCCACTGTACTCATTATTCTCAGTTCTTTCCACTACAGCACTGCTACCGGAGGAGTCGCTGTTCCAGCGCCTGAGGGACACTAGCCCAGCCGGGCTACTTCTACCTCCACCTCTGGTGGCTTCATCACATTGTCTAATAAAAGATCAATCTCTGTGTTTGTGTGTCCTATGCTGAGCCTGATCTGTGGCCCGTTATGGGACTTCCTCCCATGGGCGTGGTCAGCTGCCACAGTGTCCAAGGGTCCACCCAAACCTCACTAATTATAACACCAAGGGTCCATCAAGCCCAGCATCCTGCTTCCAACAGAGGCCAAACCAGGCCACAAGAACCTGGCAATTACCCAAACACCAAGCAGATCCCATGCTACTGATGCAATTAATAGCTGTGACTATTCCCTAAGTAAACTTGATTAACCCTTTGAACCCGTTGTACCTGAATTCCAGGACGGCCTAATATCAATATCACCCGTTATCCCGGTAAACCGGTATAATATACAAAACTGCATGAATAACCAATACTAATATTAAAAATAGCACATTGACAAAAATTATTGGTTTTCCCGAGGAGCTTAGGGTTGACGAGTTTATCGCCATAAGAACCTAGAGTTCAAAGGGTTAATAGCAGTTAATGGATTTCTCCTCCAAGAACTTATCCAAACCTTTTTTGAACCCAGCTACACTAACCACATCATCTGGCAACAAATTCCAGAGCTTAATTGTGCGTTGAGTGAAAAATAAGTTTCTCAGATTAGTCTTAAATGTGCTACTTGCTAATTTCATGGAATGCCCCCTACTCCTTCTATTATCCGAAAGTGTAAATAACCGATTCACATCTACTCATTCAAGACCTCTCATGATCTTAAAGACCTCTATCATATCCCCCTTCAGCCGTCTCTTCTCCAAGCTGAACAACCCTAACCTATTTAGCCTTTCCTCATAGGGGAGCTGTTCCATCCCCTTTAATATTTTGGTTGCCCTTCTCTGTGCCTTCTCCATCGCAACCATATCTTTTTTTGAGATGCCCAGAATTGTACACAGTATTCAAGGTGCGGTCTCACCATGGTGCGATACAGAGGCATTATGACATTTTTCATTTTATTAACCATTCCCTTCCTAATAATTCCTAACAATCTTCCAGTCTTGCAAGGTCCTTCTGTAATGTATCACAATCTGCTTGTGATTTAACTACTCCGAATAATTTTGTATCGTCCGCAAATTTGATAATCTCACTCGTATTCCTTTCCAGATCATTTACATATATATATATATATATATATATATATTGAAAAGCACCAGTCCAAGTACAGATCCCTGAGGCACTCCACTGTTTACCCTTTTCCACTGAGAAAATTGACCATTTAATCCTACTCTCTGTTTCCTGTCTTTTAACCAGTTTGTAATCCATGAAAGGATATCGCCTCCTATCCCATGATTTTTTAGTTTTCTTAGAAGCCTCTCAGGAAAGGTGCAGAATGCATAGCTATAAAAAATGAACAATATGAAATGTTTTGGGATGCGAGGGTCAGGATTCCCAGAGGAGTGGCAGATATAGTGCTAGAAATATTTCAGGAAAAATCCCGCAATAAAGAAAGATACTTCCAACCCATTTAGTATTAGCTCTATTGTAAAAGTGTATTAGGTATGAGCGTGTAGGGATGTGAATCGTTTTTTGACAATTTAAAATATCGTCCGATATTTTTTAAATCGTCAAAAATCGTTAAAGAGTGCGATGCAATAGAAATTTCCCCGATTTATCGTGAAAAATCGTTACTCGGGTTTGTGTCCACTAACGGGAGTTATTTGGGGGGAGGGCGGGAAAACCGGCACACCAAAACAACCCCTAAACCCACCCCGACCCTTTAAAATGAATCCCTTACCTTCCCCCACCCTCCCAAACCCCCCCAAAACGTTTTAAAATCACCTGGTGGTCCAGTGGAAGCCCCGGGACCGATCGCCCGCTCTCGGGCCGTCAGCTGCCACTAATAAAAATGGCACCGATGGCCCGATAAAAAAAACAAAATAACCCACCCTGACCCTTTAAACCTGACCCCTTAGCCTCCCCCACCCTCCCAAAGCCCCCAAAACGTTCTAAAATCACCTGGTGGTCCAGTGGAAGCCCCGGGACCGATTGCCCGCTCTCGGGCCGTTGGCTGCCACTAATAAAAATGGCACCGATGGCCCGATAAAAAAAAACACCCCACTCCGACCCTTTAAACCTGACCCCTTAGCCTCCCCCACCCTCCCAAACCCCCCCAAAACATTTTAAAATCACCTGGTGGTCCAGTGGAAGCCCCGGGACCGATTGCCCACTCTCGGGCCGTCGGCTGCCACTAATAAAAATGGCGCCGATGGCCCTTTGCCCTTACCATGTGACAGGGTATCCGTGCCATTGGCCGGCCCCTGTCACATGGTAGGAGCACTGGCGGCCCTTTCTGGGGTATATTATCTCTAAGCAGGGTTTTCAAATGGACCCCTCCAAGTTGAAATGCATCAAAGAATGGCCCCAGCCTAATGGATTATGCGCGCTTCAACGCTTTCTTGGATTTGCGAATTATTATCATAGTTTTATTCAGAATTTCTCTAAATTAGCGGCACCTCTCACGGCTCTGACTCGTAAGGGAGCAAACATCAAGGCTTGGCCCATAGAGACTGAAGAAGCTTTTCAGGCACTTAAGAACTCTTTTCCAATCAAGATGGCCGCCGAACTGTGAGGGTGTGCAGATCGCAGCTCCTGACCCGGTGAATTTTTTCCTTGCCAACTCTTAGAAAAAACTTTTTTTCCTGAAACCGCAGCTTTTGTGGAAATCTATTTCGAATATGCCTCACACTAAGAGGAAGGCTCGGGTAAGAGAAATTACCTCTACCCCTGACTCTATGAGACAGATGAGGATCGAAGCTGCTTTCGCGCAAACACCAACTTTAGACCCGGATGTAGCGGTCGCTGGGGCTGGGTTGGAGCAGCAGCCTAGCCCCCAGACCTTTGAAACATCTCTAAGCCCGGGATATCCAGCGATTCCGGACCCACCAAGGAGAACAACCGACATAGAGGACGGTACCCCGAGAGGAGATGGGAACCTCTCCTCGGAGAGCCCGAAGGAAGCGGGCTCCAGGGACCGCGAGAAGGAGGCCCAACAACAGGGCCTAGAAGAGCATAAGTCGAGTGGCGAAGGACTTTCGGAGGTAGGAGTTGCTATGAGCAACTTTTCTCTTCTCAATACAACTTCAGTCCTAGCTCCCTCGTTGGAGGAAATAAAAAACATCTTAATTGTAATGCAAAAATCTATAAATACATTAACACTAACTGTGAGAGAAGCTATGAATAAAACTATCAAAGTGGAAGAAAAGGTGACTTTGGCTGAAAAAAAAGTAGCAACATTGGAAGACAAAGTGAAAGGAATAGAGAAAATACAAGGAAATCTTATAAGATCAGAGAAAATGATTCAGAATAAATTGGAGTTTCAGGAAAATATGTCTAAAAGAGCAAATTTGCGTTTTCTAAACTTTCCTAAAACTAAATTACAGTCACCTTTGGATTTGCTGAGGAGTTATTTCGTGAATATTCTAAAGTTCCCGGTGGAAAATATTCCAGTAATAGCAACAGTTTACTATCAAGTGCTACGTGCTCATGAGAGTGAAAAATCTAAGCAGAGAGAAAATCAAGAACCGCAAGGGGAAGATACTTTGGATATCACCAATTTATTGGAAAAGTCTTTTGAAATGGATATTGCTCTATGAGCAACATTAATAGTTCAGTTTTCCCTCAAGGATAGAGAGAGACAATGTGTTAAAACAGTAGTTTAGATCTCAAAATGTGAAATTTTTTGGTCAGCCAATACGCATTTTTCCTGACATAGCAAGGTCGACACAAACTAAGCGGAAAACATTTTTAGAATTGAGGAAGGAAGTGGTGGAGAGAGGAGAACGTTTTTTATTGCGTTTTCCTTGTCAATGCCTAATAACTCGTGGAGATGTAAAGTATATTTTTACAGATCCGGAGCAATTATGTATACATCTTGATTCCCTTGTGCAATCCTAGAGAGAATCCCAAAGTAGCTGGAATTAAGTATATATGGTTGGCGAAACTCACAGATAATCTGCATATAATACTTGTTTTGTAATTTTCCTATTATTATCTGCTATAGTCACCCTTGATCTCTCCATATTTCTTAAATTAATAATGGATCAATGTACATATATCCAGGCGACAAATGTAAAAATTACTTATGTATTATTCATTCTAGAGTGAATTGATAAAGAATGTTGATTCTTTTCTTTATTGTAACCTGGGTGGAATATGTTGTGATCCTGCCCGCAAGGAGCGTGGGCAGGCTCTTACCTTCTCACAGCCACAGCCAGTCGGGCTGCTGACGCTGCTTGCTTTCTCCCTGAATCAGCTGGGGCTGCCCCGCAGCTGTTCCCATGCGGTCGGCTCCTCTGTTCCTGCCTTCTCCCGACGTGCTGCTGCGATCCCGGGCCCTTCAGTCAGCAGGCCGTCTCTGCTGGTGCCTGCTACAGCCCGGGTCCTTGCCTGGCTGGGAAGCTGTCCCTACCAGTGCCTGCAGCCTGCTACAGCTCTCTGTTCTCTCTGCCGGTGCCTGCAGCCAGCCTTACCTCTCTCTGCTTCTTCCTGCTTCTGTCCATGTGGCTGGGAGCTGCTCCAGTGACCTGCCTTCACCCAGCTCCAGCCCAGGGCTGCTCCACTGCTTCCCTGGCCTTCCACGTGGCTGAGGACGCCACCAGCTTCCAGCTCTTCTCTCCAGCTCCCTAGGGCGTGGGCGCGCGTCTCTCTGCTCCTCTTCAAGGGCCAGCCAGGTGTGGCCCCCTGCTGACCCCTCCCTGGGCGTTGTCCACCTCAGCCCTACTAAAGGGCTCAGCTTTCAGTCTGTCTTTGCCTTCGCAAGGAGTTGGTCACTCCTGAGATCCTTCGCTCCAGGAAGTCGTCCGTGTTCCAGCACTTCTGCAAGGTCCCGTGTTTCATGTTCTCTGTCGGAGCTCCTTGTCCAGTTGTTCCAGTCCTGATGTTCCTCTCCTGATGTTTCCAGCCCAGATGATGCAAACCTTGTTCCTGTATTCGCCTGAAAGCTAAGTACCTTGTTCTTGAATCTCCTGTAAGCTAGCACCTTGTTCCTGCATTGGTTAATGTCCTGGTACCTCGCGGCCAGCCATGTTGTGGTCCGTGACCAGCCCTCGGGGCGGGCTGAGTAGGGCGCTTCATGATGCAAGCCTTGTACCTCGTTTCTGAATCTCTGAGAAGTATTTACCTTGTTCCTGAATCTCCTGAAAGCTAGCACTTCGTTCCTGTATCTTCAAAATGTCCTGGTGCCTCGCGGCAAGCCATGTCGTGGTCCGTGACCAGCCCCATGGGCGGGGCTGAGTAGGGCGCTTCGTGATGCAAGCCATGCACCTCGTTTCTAAGTCCGTGAGAAAGCCTTACCTTGTTCCTGAATCTCCTGAAGCCTGGTATCCAGCGGCAACCCCTGTCGTGGTCCGGGACCAGCCCCACGGGCGGGCTGTGTAGGGCGCTTCATGTTGCCAGTCTCGTACCTCGCCCTTGAGTCTCCTGTATGCATCATACCTCGTTCCTGACTCCACGTCTCTTCCTCCAGTACCATGTTCCTGAGTCTACATCTGCACTTCCAGTACCGTGTTCCTGAGTCTACGTCAGCATGTCCAGTACCCTGTCTCTGAGTCTACGTTTGCACCTTCAGTACCTTGTTCCTGAGTCTACGTCAGCACGTCCAGTACCTTGTCTCTGAGTCTACGTCTGCACGTCCAGTACCACGTTCCTGAGTCTCGTCTGAATCTATGTTCCAGTCATCACTGTCCTGGCCTCCATCCGGCCTGCCGCTTCGTGCCGTACCCTGCGGCAGGTCCGAAAGGGCTGGGAACGGTCGGAGGACTGTTCACAAGACCAACATTGCGTTGTTGGGTCTCCCGAAGCGTGCAGGTCCGGAGGAGGGCCTGTCTCCGGTCATCACTCCAGCCTAGCTCCCGTCCAGCCCATGCTCGGGCATGCCACGTCTCCCGCGGCACCTCTTCAGAGTTCCTCTGGGGTCGAGCCGCGGCCCAAGGGCACACACATCTCCCAGGAGTGGGATCGCTCTCCTAGCGCTCCACAACAGAATATGTGTAACATTGAAATATTTCTTTGTTATGAAACTGAAAATCAATAAAGATTAAATTATAAAAAAAAAAAAAGAACTCTTTTCCACAACAACCATGTCTCCGACATCCCGATCCCAGACTTCCATTTATTGTTGAAGTGGATGCATCGGCAGAGGGAGTTGGAGCAGTCCTAAGTCAGACCAATACTTCGGGAACATCTCATCCTTGCTGGTACTTCTCCAAGAAGTTTTCTCCGGCAGAATGCAATTACTCCATCGAGGATAAGGAGCTTCTCGCCATTAAGTTGGCATTGGAGGAGTGGCGGCAGTGGTTGGAAGGAGCGCAACACCGCATAACCATCTTCACCGACCATAAAAATTTGACATATCTTCAACAAGCTCAACGTTTGAACCCCCGTCAGGCTTGTTGGGCTCTTTTTTATTTACACGTTTTAATTTTGAACTACGCTACCGACCAGCCAATAAGAACATTAAGGCTGATGCCTTATCCTGATCATTCTCCATGGATGATACTGAGGAGCCGGTACAGCATATCATTGACCCGCATTATTCTCTCTGCTACATTCACAGTTCCACTGGGTAAAACAGTGGTGCCTAAAAGACTCTGTAATAAAGTATTGGCTTGGGGTCACGATTCTCAGTTAGCTGGTCATTCCAGACAAGTACGAACTCAAACACTCCTCCAATAGTACTATTGGTGGCCCGAGATGCGTAAGGATATATGAGCTTATGTAGACTCATGCCCAACTTGTGCGCAACATAAGGTTCCTACAGGGAAAACTTGGGGCCTTTTACAACCATTACCAATTCCCACTAAACCATGGACACATATCTCCACAGACTTTATAGTAGAACTTCCACCATCTGAAGGCAACACTGTGATATGGGTAGTGGTAGAGCGCTTTTCAAAAATGGCTCATTTCATCCCACTCCCCTCCCTCCCGTCTGCTCCATGGCTGGCTCAATTATTCATGCTTCACATTTTCCGCCTTCACGGACTACCTCAGCATATCACTCTGACCATGGTCCCCAGTTCACGGCTCGATACTGGCTCAACCTCTGCAAGAAATTCCGTATTTCTCTGGACTTCACCATGGCATTCCATCCTCAGGCTAATGGTCAGGCGGAACGTACAAATCGTACGTTGAAACAGTTTCTACGGCTTTACGTCAACTCACGAAAGGATGATTGGGCGTCACTTATTTCCTGGGCTGAATTCTCCCACAATTCGCATGCTGGCACCTCTACGGGGGCATCCCCTTTTCAGATTGTCTTTGGTCATCAGCCCAGGCCACCCTTGCCAGTACCATTACCTGTTCCATCACCGGCAGCTCAGCTAACAGCTACACAACTGAAACAGCTTTGGGTCCATACTCAACAGATGTTACGTAAAGCTGCTCACTCCGCAAAGAGATTTGCTGACCAACATCGACGACGGGCTCCCCAGTTCCATCCAGGGGAAAAGGTGTGGTTCAGCACCCGGCACCTCCAATTGAGATTTCCTTCTATGAGATTGGCTCCTCGCTACATTGGACCATTCTCGGTGCTGCAACAATTAGGTCCTGTGACCTACCAACTTCGATTACCTGCCACATTGAGAATTCACAACTCATTCCATGTGTCCCTTCTGAAGCCGTTGGTTCTCAAGTGGTCTACGCGAAAACCTCCCGAAGTGGTACACCATAGAGCAGTGGACGAAACGATATATCAAGTACGGGATGTTCTGGATGTCTGGAGATGGGGCACCACTTGGGAATACCTCCTAGCTTGGGAGGGATTTGGACCTGAGGAGAATTCATGGGAGCCGGCGAAGAATATATTGGACAAGTCTCTTCTCAAGGACTTTCACTCCAAACACCCTGGTAAACCCAAGCCTTCTAGGGGGAGGCCTAAAGGAGGGGGTACTGTTAGCACCGCCGGGTGTCATGGCTGCCGGCCGCGGCCGGCCGCAATCAGGTCCGGGCCGGCGGTCGCACAAAATATAATTACCCGCGGCGTCGGGCATCGTCGAGGGCTCCTGCGGGTGCAGGCAGCCCTCTTCCTCTTCCTCCAGCAGCCGCTGCCGCGGCCAGGATTGGCAGCGTGGTCCTGCGACGATTCGGCTCCTCCCCCTCTGCTTCTCTAGGAGCTGCACGTGCGGCTGATGAGTACTCTTAAAGGAGCCATGACAGGAAATAGTCATAGCTCCTCCTGAGACTCCTCCCCTGGCTTCCTGTACTTAAGGCAAGGTCTGAGCCTCAGACCTTGCCTTGGTATTAAGGTTCCTGGCTGACTGTGCTCCTGAGCTCCCTGTTCATGGTTCTTCATCCCGCTCTGCTTCCCTGCTCCGTGGATTGATTCTTGGCTTCTGACTTCTGGACCGGCGTTTCCCTGGCGTGATCCTGGACTGGCTTCGGACCCTTCTCCTGCTTGGATCTTGGACTGGACTTTGACCCCTCTTGTGTACCGAACCCTCGGACCGGCTTGGACTATTCTGCGACTCTGTCTTCAGACTACTATGACCTGCTGGAGGCACCAGCTGTCTGGAACCCATGACCTGCAGGAGGCGCCTGCATCTAGACCTCTCGTCAGTCTTCAAAGGAGTCTCCTAAAGTCCCAGCAGCTGGATCCCTATGGGCTTCTCCTGGGGGGACCTCGAGCTTCCAGGGTGAAGTCTTCATGCAACAACCACAGCCTACAGCCTTGCCCTTCGACGGTAGAGACCTAAGGGGATCACTTCCCTTTCAGGTGGTGCTTACTCTACCTCAGAACAGGGGTTCACCTTCAGGTTCATAACAGAATAATTTTGTGTCATCTGCAAATTTGATCATTTCACTCATTCCCCTTTTTAGGTTATTTATAAATATATAGATCCCTACGCAGAAAGTACATGCTAGCAGAATACGTCACCTCAGTCACACATGCAGAACATAGACAGATCCTCACCAAATACAGAATAGGAGGTCAAACTATAAATAGAAAATGCAAACAAAAACTGAACTGGAAACTGCAACAAAGCCAGACAAGCAATACAACAATAGAAAAAGAAAAACATCACCATTCCTTATGAAACATAGAACAATAAAAACACAAAATATGAGATCACGTGATGCAGTGAAGGGAGCGGATGTAATCTCCCCTTCTCGGATCCCTATTCCGACATCTAACCTCATCCATGGCCACAAACCCCCCCATTTTCAATCCCTGTGGCGCCCTCCGGATTGTTGGATCTCCCTGCTCCCTGAGGTATTTACCATGTCCTCTCGTGCAACAAAGAAAGATAAAGAAAAAAAGAAAGAGGCCTCGGCCTCTAGACACATCACTGGATGATGATGCAGGCGCTGCAGAACCGACCTCCCCCACCGCCTGGGCCGACATGAAAGTGGTCGTTGTGGAAGCTTTAGAGCCTGAATTTAAGAAAATTTGACCCAGCTAACTGAGCTTACTGCCTCCATTGCGGGCTACGAGCGACATTTTGCCAACATAGAACAATGGGTGTCGGACGTCCAAGATGGCCTCCACTCCTCACAGTCCGAGATTGCTGCATTAAAAAGCACCTTTGCCTAACACGCAGAATGCCTGGAAGATCTGGAGAACTGCTCACGATGATCAAACCTTCGATTCATGGGCCTACCTGAATCTTTGGATGACAAGGATCTCCCTAGAGTCCTGGAGTTGTGGCTCACACAGGAACTCAGCCTATCACACGCTCATGGCCCCATGCAAGTCAAGTGCGCCCATCGGTTAGGCCCCCAAATGAGCCCAGCAGGAGAAGCCACGAGTTTTGAGCGCAAAAATCCTTAACTTTGCGCATAAGACTGAAATTTTACAGGTGCTGCGCACTGGGAAGTCGCTCACTTACAATAATAAGAAAATCCTTGCTTTTTGAGAGTTCTCTGCCACCTTCTTGGCACAGCGACGTACCCTTTCCCCTTTTTGCGCCAAATTGCATGCGTTGGGAATGCGAGCAGTGGTGGTCTATCCTGCCCGAAACCGCGTGATAGCATCTGGAGGCCTGTGCTGGTTTACAGACGTGGCAGAGATCCAGCAATATATCAATACCTTGGATGGGTCCTCTGTGGCTTCTCTCGAGACTCCCGGGGACCGAGGCAAGTGATAGCGGGCGGATCTGACGGTTTTTATCTACCAGGGAATACATCCTACATCCTGCGACTATGATACCTATATTTTTGAACTGTTGGCAATTTCAAGATATCCTTTGCTTTATTGACTTTACCAATAGACATTGTTTTGCCATTGGGGAGCTGCCATTCATTTTCCTACTGGGGCCCTAGTGCCTTAACTTTGACTCGAGGTTTAGCTCCCCTTGAATTCGTGGATGGACATTTTTGCAGCTATGGGCATGCTTAGCCATGTTTTAGTAGGCCAATACTTTATCCCCTCTAATATTTACTGCTCTTCCCCATGGATGGGGTTGGACTGATGAAGTGGGAACTGTTTGCAAAATAGTGATCTCACCTTAAATGGGGTTTTCAGGAGGGGGTGTGATGGGTTAAGGGAGGGCTGGAATATGTATGGTTGTTTGTTTGTGTGTTGTGTGTTCTCTCTACATTTGTAGTCATGCTGTAATACGCCGTACAATTTGGTTCGGGGGGGGGGGGCGGAGTCTATGTTGGGAGGGCTCCACCCCTGTATTGTATCTGCGAATCCCCTTAGCCTATACCTTCAGATCTTTATTGATGGCTAGTCAAGGGACTTGCCTATTTTCCTGGAACATCTGTGGAATTAATTCTCCTATTAAAAGATCCAAAATTCTCCATACTTAAAAAAAAAAATCTGTAGACCTGGCTTTTTTGCAAGAAAATCCAAACAACAAACAGGATAACTGAGCATAAATCTAGTATTTTGAATCTTCGCGAAATGCCCCTTTAGTCCCTCATTGGATCGAAAAGTCACATAAAATTTCTGATCTCCGCTTTTGTGTGATTGATGTGATTACCCCTCCTTACTGTGGAAGGAACTTTTCTGAGATTCTCACCAGTAGAGAGCAAAGATGGATTTTTAACCTGCACAGTTTAACACCCTTTGGGTTAAATAGGGAAATTGAATGGCGTTATTTCATCTGATTCCTTCTTAGAATCGTTTGAAAGTTCGGGTCATTTCATTTAATTTATATGTCGGTCCTGTATGTAATGTTTTATTATACACCATCCCCTGATCTTGTTATATCGCTGAGAATTTTTTTGCTTTTAGTTTTTGTATACATGTATAAGTTTTCTTTTTCTTTTTCTTTCTATATGTAAGCAATTATGAACTTTGCATGGTTCTTTACTGTTATAATTGTTTTCAGTTTTACTTTACATCTGTTTTTCTCTTTTGAAAATACCTTGTCAGTTTTCTGTCACTTCCGGTTCATAGTACTTTTCTCTGATTGGTTACTGAACTTTTCGCGTCAAATTTACTGACGTTAAATGGGCCACCATTTTCACACTCGCGTTGCACTCCCAATGATGCCATAATTTGAACTGTACAAAGGTATGTCTGTATAATTTATTAAAATTTCTGTTTGTTATCATGTTGACCCTTTTAATTTTGTACGGGCTAAATAAGAGAAAAATACTTTAATTTACTCGGTCCGGTCTCTTACTGCCTTGTTTATTATCTATTTGCCTTGTCTGTCTAAATACCTCGGTAAACATTTTATTCCTTTTTGTGCCCTACCTCATTTTATTTAATTTTACATATAATTTTTACCATTTATTTTCTTTATTTTTCTTTTCCTTGAGCTTAATTATTTATGTATTATTTCTGCACCCCGCATGACTTTCTCTGATCTTTTCTGTTTCTATTTCAGTTTAATTTGACGTCTACTTTAACACAATATCATCTTTCTAGTTTTTGGTTATGTTTGGTCTATAGCTTCTTTGGTTAATCATTGAATTTTTATGCCCAATATCTTTGGGCATAAAGATACATGGCTACAATTTATATGCTGATGTTGCAACACTTTGAATTGCTCATAGTTTTGTTGAAAATTGTAAAATTGTCTTTTTGAATTTGACGTTGCTGCTTCCATCTTGTTTGTTGTCCACCATGTCTCTAACATAATTTGTTTTAGTTTCTAGAACAACTAAAATTCTGTCTGTCCCTCCTGATGCAGCCTCGCGGCGAAACACAGGTCCGTGTTGGGGGACCCGCTTTGCACCTTTAAATGCTGTAATATACACTATGGAGTTGCCGTCTAAAATGAAAACATTATATCACTGAATTTTGTGTGGACATTGAATTCTTTCATGCACATTTCCTGTGGTCTGCTGAGATTTATTACAAGAAACCCATCTTAATGATATAGAAAACGCAAAGTTGCGTCAAAACTGGGTGGGATCAGTACATTATGCGTCGGCCACAGGTGTTTGCGTCTTGATCCGCAAACACCTGCCTATCACAGTCAAAACTGAAATTAAAGTGTTATGATAACATGTGTTTTGTGGATCCTTGGGTGCTGTGGGGATGACCACGCCCACGGGGAGGAGCCCCGTGAGGAGCCACACCACTAGGCTAGACTCGTACACACAAAACACAGGAAGGCTCTTTATTATACAGCTTGATCTCCACCAGAAGTGGCAGTAGTGAGGCAGTCTGTGGTTGTAGTCTCAGGGACCTCAGAAGAGGGAGCCCTTCTCTCCTTTGATGATGTCAGGAGGGTCCGCAGCAGGTCTCCCAGTGAGGAGATACTGTGGATGAGATAGACTGAGAGTTAGAGAATTCACTAGGTGTTAGCTGTTGGTATGCGATTCCACCAGGTATGTTGTAGATGGTACAGGCACCGAGGCTGGGAGAGCAGGCCCTCAAGGAGCGAGTACCTATTCCCTGTAAGGCACCTGAAATAAAGCAGAGAACCCTGAGGAGCGGGTACCCAGGTTAGCGATTACCCTGAAGGGCAGAGAGAGCTTCCTGCGGCAGCATGGAAGCAGCAGTGTAGCGTAGACAGGAACGGATTCGAGTCCTTGCTAACTGGGGGAGCTAGCAAATGAGTGAAGGTAATATACCCGGATGGCATGATGTCAGCATGAGGGAACGCCCTCGAGGTTCGCACCAAGGGTGGTATAAAGATGTGGGTTGCGCGCACACACGCACCCTAGTAGGTACCTGGGAGGAGCAATGGTGGGAGGCTGCACCAGAGCCATTCTGGGGACGCCAGAGAGGTCGGCTCATCGATGCTGCAGTAGCCATCTTTCCCAGGTAAGTGGGAGGAGCCATGAATAAGGTGAGGCAAGTGGGGCGAAGCCGTCGAAGACCAATGGATGCAACATAAAGATCCCCAGAGCCACTATATCATTCTAGTTGTGGATTTCAACAACTCCACTCTGGTCCTTTATGCCCCGAATGTTTACAGTTCGACCTTTTTTAAGGACATCTATCAGATTCTTCTCCCTTATATAGACCAGGAGATTGTTGTAGGAGAGGACTTTAATGCAGTTCATGATCCCCCAGTTGGATGTCTCACTTTAACCAGCGGGATGGTGCATATAGTAAAGGGATCTCATTTCTGGAACATACTTTACATTTGGTAGATGCCTGGAGAACACTGCACCCCTAGATAGAGATTTTACTCACTTATCCAGGGCCCACGCCATGTACTCTAGGTGGTATGTAGTCACCTTTTTTCTAAAGTCATAGACATGGCGATAGATGATATTATTCTCTCCGACCATGTTCCAGTATGGATTGAATTATTGCAATCCTTTTCAGCCTCTTCCTTCTTTGTCTGGCGTTTTCCTAGCAGATGATTTACTTTTTCAGGACTATCTCCGTGAAAAGTGAGCAGATTACTCCAATCTGAACTCTCAGCATAGAGATGACCCAATATTGTTCTGGTATACTGCAAAGTCTGTGCTTCGAAGAGACATCATCTCCTATTTGGCCTATCGGAGGAATATGCTTGACAAACATTTACTTTCTCTTAGTACTCAACTCCAAGGAGCTCAACATGCCCTTATTCATTCCAATACAAGTGCTAATCAGGAATCCTATCTCTCAGTGCAAGTAGCAATTAACTCACTACTTCATCAAAGAGCCAAAAAAAGTCTCCTATATTACCAGTTTAAACTATATCACTTTGGTAACAAATTGGGGAGACTACTGGCTAATTTGATAAAATCTTCCCGAGAGCCTTGATATATACCTGTGATCCAATCCCCCAATGGTTGGATTGTCAACGATACCACCTCAATTTTAAAATGCTTTCAAAAATATTATTCAGATCTTTACACCTCTGAGGGTTGGGATCAGGAGCATTGTGATCGGTTCTGTGAAAAATTTAACCTTCCCTGTCTTACTTCAGAACAATGTGGGAGATTGAATAAGCCGATTACCGAGGATGAAGTAAAGGTGGCCATTCGTCAGCCAAACGGCTCAAGGCCCCAGGCCCGAATGGGTATAATGCAGTGTTTTATAAATGCCTAATAGACACATTTGGGGCAATCCTCCCGAAGGTATTTAACACCCTGGTCTAAGTGGTACTTCCCTCGAGCATGGGAACGTCACTCACATAACTCTCATTCCCAAATCTGGTAAAGATCCTCTCCTCCCTGCCTCTTACCGTCCAATCTCCTTATTGAATTTTGATTAAAAATTATTGGGAAAAATACTGGCGGAACGCTTAGCTGATATCTTGCCCACCCTTATCAAATCGGGCCAGGTAGGTTTTGTGAGGAAAGGCTACGCCCTTACTAATATTAGGCTGGTGTTAACGGCTATGGAGTTCTGCAACTGAATGGAAACCCTTTATTTAGTTGTCAGCTTTGATGCCAAAAAAGCATTCAACAGAGTTGAATAGGGTTATTTATTTCACCTTTTTACAATCTATGGAAATAGGGGTTTTTTTTTACAAAGCAATCCAACTGCTCTATTGTTGCAGTGGGTTAGAGATTCCACTCGATATCTTGGTGTCTGTATATCTACTGACCTTCAAAGCAGGAGGATAGGCTATCTAAGAAATCCGTGTAGGCAACAAAGTAGGTTTAGATGCCAAAAGATGTCAGATTAGAATTATTTTTATTGGAGACGTATTCTTAAAAAGAGCCCGACTCAGGCCGAGTTTCGCCCCCACACTGGGGCTGCCTCAGGGGCTAAAATACATAAATAACAAATATAACTCAACAAACAGGACATACAAAAAATTGAAATCATAATACATATATAATGGTAACGTATAAAATAAACAGGCGCTATTACAAACAAAATAATGACAAAAATCAAGAGAATTTTAAAGGCAGCGGAGGAGAGAATAAAATAAATTTAAGTACATGACTTTACCTGTATAAGATAAATCTTATGTATATGAGTTGAAGCTCATATCAATGGTTCCTTGATATTCTGTAAAGGTGTGCAAAAAATCAAACAACATCAAATGGGTGTATGTTGTACTCCAAAAAATAGAAAACGCAGCAGAAAACTAACAAATGTAATCAGCATTGCATATATATAAATATGCACACCTTTACAAAACCCCTCTTTTTGGGTTTGGCGCAATCATTTACACCATATGATGCAGATGGACAATTTGGCTTCCCGTGATACACCCCAACACCGACGAGGCTTTTTGTTGACCTGGGACCCTATCTTCAAGCACTGCCACACTGTTCCAGAAGTTTGGTTCTCATCGACTGACCTATAAGACTCTGTGAATGATCCTTTGGATTCGCAGCCTTAGCACACCCCATACATGCGAACTTTGTGGGGGGCGAAATAAATGTATGTTTTGCTATTCTCTGTGACCTGGGGATGCATAAGGAGCCCTGCACCCCAGGTCCGGTTCCTTTTTTCTGTGTAATTCAATAAAACATTTTGTACTAAAACACAAAATACAAATTATAATACTAAAATCTTACTAATAAAAAGAATATTTCAAAACAGCTGATGAATAGAGCATCCAGCAATCAAAAATTGAAAAAGTTTAAAAAATTTTAGAGGACTCGTGAACTGCAGTGGTGGAATCGGTTTTCCTATTGAGGAATAGGCCTGTATTGCAGGCACTACTAGAGTCGCCCGTTTGCGGGGCCTCTGGAATTTTTCCACCGACTCCTGTGGAGGTGAGTACACCGGTGCTAGAGAACTCTGACCGGAACATTGGCCATGACTCAGGGACAAACCTTAGAACTCAGGTCGGTAAAACAGTTATTATAAAACTGCCTATAATTATCTTGGACACACTTTGGAATCTTATTGTAAGATTGGAGTCATCTATTTCTTCTCTGACTGAAGCGGTGGTGGAAACAAATAATGTTTTGAAATTAAATACCAAAACCTTAAAGAACCAGGAAGAAAAAATTGTTAATTTGGACACTTGTGTTAACTTAATAGAAAAGATTCAACAACATCAAATGCAGAATGAGGGGGAAGACACACACACACACACACACACACACACACACTTTCTCTGTACCTCTCTCACATTCACACTTCCTCTATGTCTCTCTCACACACAGACATACTTCTTTCATCTCTCACACGCTAACACACAAACCACACGCTTCCTCTCTCTCTCTCACTCTCGCATGCAGACAAAAACTGAACTGGAAACCACAAGCCAGATTCTGTATGCAGTGCAACAATGGAAAAGCAGAAAATCACTATTCCTCAAAACAATAGAGTGGGAGATTTTTAAAATCCTTATTAGTTTTAATTATTGGGTGGTGTTTGATGTGTCTACTGTTTTGAAATATTTTATTGATGTTTAGGACATTTTAAAATTATATGTTGGGGTGGGGGGGGGGGGGGGGGGAGGTGTCAAAGAAGTATCCGCCCCAGGTGCCAAATACTCTAGATAGACCTCCTGTGTACCAGACTTAGTATTCAACAGAGCAGGAAGAGGAATGAGACTCTTCTCCTCCAGCTCTGCTTTGGGAACCGTTTCGGGGTGGAGGGTTGGGGATTTTTGGCCACAGTATTTCAAAGGTACGGGATGGGAGGGGCTATCAGTACCAATTAGCTGCTACAATGTTTTAAGATATTGGGTGGTGGGAAGTGGGAGGTATCAACTGCTCCAATTTTTTTAATTATTGAGGATAAGTGAGTGCTATTTTTTAAAATACTCAGTAAACTGCTGAGTGGAAAAGTTACCTTTAGCAGAGTATATTCAGTGGAATACTTATCTGGTTAAGTTCCACTGAACATTTGGCTAAAGTTATCCAGATAACTTTATCTGGATAACTTCTCCACATATTGACTTATTGAATATTAATTTCATAGTGCAGGGGTGGCCAACTCCATACCTTGAGTACCACCAACAGACTTGGTTTTCAGGATATCCACAATGAATATGCATGAGATAGATTTGCATGCACTGCTTCCATTGTATGCAAATCTATCTCATGCATATTCATTGTGACTACCCTGAAAACCAGGCTTGTTTGTGGCACTGGAAGACCAGAGTTGCATGCCCATGTCTTACAGGGTCATTCATCAAAATGCGTTATGGCGGTAACACATGCATTAATGCCAGCGATAATAATGCTAGCGCATAGCGTGAATGCAAAATTTGGGAAAATGCAGGATTATGCAGGAGTTTGGGTGGGATTTATGAAAATGAGAGGCAATATTGCATGGTTTTAACGCCAGAAATAACTACACCTCTTTTCCAGGTGTTAAGCTTTGTGATATGACCGAAATGGCCGTAATGCAATTCATGATAAATGTTTTGAATTGCATTTCAGCCGAGAGAGAGAAAGCCTCTGGGGAGGCCCTCACAGTGTTCAACTATTTATATGCTTATAGGAGGGCCATCTAATAGCTCGAGGTGAGGTGTTGGTGGTTTAGGGTTTAGAGGCCAGTTTTTCATGCAATGTGAGATTTGACATCATGAGGAAAGTCTCCCAAAGATGACATTTTGTACTATGTTATCTCGCCCTAGCTTGATGGCACCCTGTTAATAGAGTCCATCGCAGATGGAGTACACAGATGTACCCACAGCATGTTTCAAAGCAATTGGTGCATTCGGTAGGCAAAATGTACTAATGGATCTTGACCCAATGTGGACAGGTTGACAATTGCACCCTATATATGTTGCATTCCTGTCAGGGGCTAAGGGGCTGTTCATTAGGTTTGGTAGGAATAAATTGTGATATTTTCTAGAGCAGAGCTGGGCAGTGTGGGGAGGGCTCGAAGCACTGAGTAAAGTTGTTAGGGGGAGCTTGATTGAAAATCACACAAAACCGAAAACCCAAGTCCTCAAAGGGAATGTCAATCAAATGTTAATTTAATCCTCTAATGTCCAAAATTCCTGAATCATGTACATATAGTGCTATTTATGGATACAGAAAGAATATCTAGCAGTGTTCTGTGAAGACCAATCCCTGGGCTTGATTTTTTGCACGTCTGAATTTTGTCAAACAGAAGCCTTTAGCACTAATGTTTTTGTTCACCAGATAGCTTGTGACAGCAGGCACACCCCAGGCCCCTGCCCCCCAGTCTCTGTCCTTGGATTCCATAAATAATTCTGACAAATTTGACACTTATGTTTTGTTTTTCTTTACAGAAACGAAGCACCAGCAATACGGTAAGCATTTCCCATTTGTAGTGCCCTTGTTTAGATGTAAATTGTTCCTCACATATCATTGAGTCCCAGGGATGGATATCATTCCTTAACCACTAAGGATGAAGTTGGCCAGCTTTGCAGGTAAAGCCAAGACCCAAATGCCTCAAGGAAATTCTGGCACACAAAATCCCTCCCCCTTCCCAAAAAACCCCCAAAATTTAGCTCAGCCCCAAATAATCTTGTATTTCAAATTTTTCAATCAGAACTGCTAGACCTAGGTGCCTCTATATATTAATAATAATAATTATTCTTCTTCTAGTAATCATATTAGTAATAAATGATAGAGTACCTGGGCAGCTCATGTATCAACACCTTCTTTCTTGTAACATTTTTCTCCATCTCTCCAGTCTGTATACCATGAATAGCTGTTGTGCACCATAGGCAATGTTGTCTACTCTAGAGAACCTGCAGACCCCAGCTCAGTTGTATCAACTTTTTAAAATAAGGTTTGTAAGTTTGTTCGAGTAGCCTGCAGTAATTTCACCAATTTGACAAATTAGTTCAGTTAGTTAATTTGACAAAGTTCCGGGTTTGACAAAGTTCAGTAAACTTTGTTTTGGATTAGTCTGATGCAAATTCCCCCAAATTGGTGACTCAGTAGTAGATTCAATGATCCTTGGAGCTCTGTTCCAGGCATATTTCATGCAAATTCTTATGAATCAGTGGAGGCTACTTTGAATCCCTTTCCAATTTTCCCATATTTGATGGGGAACATTTGACAAATTCCATCAATTTCTAATCAAGCTGAAATTAATTAAAATTCAAATTTTTCATGCAATTCTCCTCACTAAAACATACTATCATGATAATTTAGAAACGAGCATAGGACTTTGTCGGTTTTAACGCAAGTAAGTAAGCGGATTTTAAAACATGCTCGTAAGAGAGACATTCCCAGTTTTTCCAATTAGTCCACCAGTTTGCCCAGTCAATATCGAGGTCTTCTTCATCCTGCATGTCTCCCAGTTGATCCAGACCCCTCACCTTGTCCCATAAGCCCTAAAATGCAAGATCTATAGACTTGTTCCTCATCAGGAGCAGCAGTAAAGTTATACGGCTAACAAGCTGATGCACGATGTGGCCTCTGGTTTTAAAATACAGAGTAATGCATGCAAATATTGGCCCCCGCCCTGGAACACCCATGTCCTCTTATTTGTGGCACGCACACGGATACATATGTGTGTATATTGCGGCTTTTTAAAATCTGTGTTGCTTGCATGTAGCCCACATACGCACGTATGCATGCATTTTCGTGTGAGCAACGCTTTGAAAATCGACCTCTATATTCTAATTTTTGATTAAAACTGAAACACCACGATACACCTGATTGAAAAATCCAATATCCCAACTGAAAAAAATCCAACAATAGGCCTACCTGATGTTGTTCTGATGATGTCATCTGTCTGCTGAAAGCAGCAGCCAGATGACATTATTGGAGCTAGCCAATGGAAGCACAAGCCCCGTAAAAGAGTGGGCAGTGAAAGCAGCAGCCTTGCAGGGAGCCCACGCCCTGCCAGCCCAAGTAAAGGATCAGGAAAGGGAGGAGGGAATAAACAGAGAAGGGGACTGCCTGCTACCAGTCTTCCAGCTACACACATACAGCCTGCCATTCCCTCCAGCCACACACTCATAGCCCCAACCACAAACAGTGCAATGGGGAGGGGAAGGGAGAGTCACATATATACACCATGCCACATCCTCCAGCCACACACACATACACCCTCCCACCCTCTCCAGCCATACACACACTCACCACCCTGCCACTCTTTCCAGCCATTCACACACACACACACACACACACACATACCCTCCCACCCTCTCCAACCACAC
Source organism: Rhinatrema bivittatum (assembly GCF_901001135.1). Classification (NCBI taxonomy): domain Eukaryota; kingdom Metazoa; phylum Chordata; class Amphibia; order Gymnophiona; family Rhinatrematidae; genus Rhinatrema; species Rhinatrema bivittatum. The sequence goes on along the minus strand of NC_042618.1, from coordinate 190,571,717 downwards.
ACACACTCACCACCCTGCCATTCTTTCCAGCCATTCACACACACACACACACACACACCCTCCCACCCTCTCCAACCACACACACACATGCATACACCCCCTGTCCCCCTCCAGTCACATACATACACAAACATCCTGCCATCTCTTCCAGCTACAGACACACACACACTCTGTCACCCCCTCCAACCATATAAACACACAAATTATGGGCAGGGTTGGGGAGAGAAGAGTCTCATATACATATCCTCCTACCACCTTCAATCATACACACACACACATAACTTATCACCCTCTCCACACACACACACACCATTACATACACCCACCCTGCTACCTCTTCAGTCACACACACCCCCGATCATCCCTCCAGCCACACACACACCCTACCACCCCCTCCAGTGCTACCTACACATATACACACGCTGCCAACCCCTCCAGCCATGCACACACACCCACCCTGCCACTCCCTCCAACCACATATACAGCCTGCCACCCTCTCCAGCCACACACACCCACCCTGCCAACCCCTGCAGTAACACACACACACACACACATATACACATGCATCCTACCATCCCCTCCAATGACATATATACAAACACATTGCCACTCCCTACTAATCCTCACCCTTACCTTCATTCCCCTTCAGCCACATGCACATACACTACTACCCTCACACTAGTCACACACACCACACCGCACCATGCAGCATGTAAAACTGATTTACACTTTATTAAACAGAATCCACCTAAAAAAACACCAAAAATTTCAATTTGCAACGTGAAACAGATAAACACCTATTTTTGGCCTCCCAACAAAATTCCCTAATTGCATGAAAAATAACCCCCTAAATTTACATTGTATAAACCTCTAGAATCAGAAGCCTTGTATATGAGCTACATTTTGTCACTCAGGGCCTGATTTACTAAGGTTTCCTCATCCCCAGACACAGAAAAAAAGCTTTAATAAATCACGCACTTAAAGAGCAATTTTCAGATATATGTAGCTGCCAACTAAAGAGTTAGTTGGCTGGATCCATCAGGATGATGTCCACTGCAGAGTGGCTAAACTTAGGCATTCTTGGCAGTATTGTTAGGCTGAGGGAGGGAAGAATATATACATATGTACTGGATAAAGATAGAAAATTTGTAAATACACCTGCATTCTTCATTGCATAAATCATCCACTGATGATTTATGCAATTTTTAGTGAATTTATTTTGCAGCTGTTATGGTTTTGAGGTGTTGGAGTGGATTCTTGGGTACTGCGGTGATGGCCACTCCCACGGGGAGGAGCCCCGTGAGGAACTGCAGTTCTAGGCTAGACTCTATACACGCAAACACAAAGAAGTAGGATTTTATTATACAGCTTGATGGCACTGCCCGGGGAGCGGGCAGCAGTGAAGATAACCCAGTGAAGCAGTCAGGGATCCTCAGCAGAGGAGACAGTCTCTCACTTGAACAGATGGTAAGCAGCGCGGCATAGCGGGAACAGATCCCGGATGTAGAGTGGAGCGCTGAAGCTGAAGACAGACTGAAGGTTAGTACTCACTGAAGCTGAAGCTGTAAATGAAGGTCCAGTCAGGCAGAAGTTGATCCATGGCAGGCACCAGATTAGGGATAGCAGGCCCTCAAGGAGCGAGTACCCAGTTTCCCAGGATAGGTACCTGAAATAGAGCAAAAGGGCCCCCGAGGAGCGGGTACCCAGGTTAGAGAAAATACTCTGAAGGGCAGAGAGAGCTTCCTGTGGCAGCTGGAGGCGGCAGAGCAGCTTAGACTGGAGGCAGTCCAAACCTTGCTAACTCAGTTTGTTAGCAAATGAAGGGCAGGCTAAATACTAGGATGTGATGACGTCACTCGGAGGGGACGTAGGTGGCATGCGCGAGCGCACCCTAGGAGGCCCTCAGGAAATTATGGCGAACACCGTCGCTGTTGCCGATCCAGGGACGCCAGAAAGAGCGACATGATGACGCGGCAGCAGCCATCTTCCCAAGGCTTGTGGAGCGAGAAGGAAGAAAGGTGAGGCACAGAGGTCGCTGCTCGACGTCTTCACTCCGCCCTCTTTACCTCTGTGGTGACTCCCTCCAAGGTTGAAGGACGGCTGGCTGCCGCAGCGTCTTCCTGCCAAATTCCTCCGATGTCCCCGGACCGGCTCGACGCTGCAATTCCGCCATGTTGCCTGAAGCCTAGTGTGTGCACGCTCTGATTGAAGTGCCAGCAAGGACGCGAACCTCAGGGGCGTCCCCCTGAGATGACGTAATCCGCTTCCGATATTTAAAGGTCTCTGATATCGCTAACAAACTGAGGGGCAGATTTTAAATACTTGCGCGAGCACGTACTTTTGTTCGCGCAGCAGGCGCGAACAAAAGTACGCTGGATTTTATAAGATACGCGCGTAGCCGCGCGTATCTTATAAAATCCGGGGTCGGCGTGTGCAAGGCTGCGCAATATCGGCAGCCTGCACGCGCCAAGTCGCGCAGCCTGCCTCCGTTCCCTCCGAGGCTGCTCCGATTTCGGAGCGGCCTCGGAGGGAACTTTCCTTCGCCCTTCCCCTACCTAACCCACCCCCCCAGCCCTATCTAAAACCCCCCCCCATAACTTTGCGTGCGTCGACCGGCAGCCCCGCTCCATCCTCCGGTCCCGGGGGCTGGTCCGGAGGCCTCGACCACGCCCCCGGGCCAGCGCCACGCCCCCGGGCCCGCCCCCAAAACATCGCGTCGTTTCGGGAATGCCCCCGGACACGCCCCCTTCCTCCCCTTTTCGAAAGCCCCGGGACTTACGCGCATCCTGGGGCTTTACGCGCACCGGCAGCCTATGCAAAATAGGCGCGCGATGGCCCTGCGCGCGTAAATCCGGAAGGATTTACGCACACGGGCCTTTTAAAATCCACCCGAGTTAGCAAGGATTCGTCCAAGCTACTCTGCCTCCTCGGACTTACCAGAGATACCCGCTCCTCGGGGGCCTCGCTCTCTCTTTGCCTTTCAGGTTACTGTCAGGAACTGGTACTCGCTCCTTGAGGGCCCTCGTTCCTGACTCTTTGCTGATTCTCTTCTGCCTGGAAATTATCGCTGCCTACATCATTGTGAGTTGCCATTGCTCTCTCAGAGCTTTCCCTGGAACCAGGTACTCGCTCCTCGAGGGCCTACCCTTTCTAGCTGCTGAGCTTCTCCGAGACCATTATTGTGAATGTTGTCATCTAGTTCTGTTCATGAACTCTGCATACCCTGCCTACTCACTGTCTACAGTTTCTCAACAGCTCAGCCATCCTGAGATCGCTGTTCCAGTATCTGAGGGACTTCAGCCCTGCCGGGCACTTCAGTGCACCACTGCCACCTCTGGTGGTTTCAAAAACCTGTTTAATAAAAGAACTAGTGTGTGTCTGTCTCCATACTCTAAGCCTAGCCAGTGGTCCCTCTCGGGATCTTCCCCCGGGGGCGTGGTCATCTGCCACCGGCCCAAGGATCCACCCACAACTAACACCAGAATTATTACAGAAATAACTCCCCTATCTGATTGCTCCTCCCATCAGCATAGCGGATTATTACACCGTCTGAGACCGGACGCAACAGCAGCTAGATGAATCAATGAAAATTGCTCCGTAATGATTTGCTCAAAAATGTTGTTATAAGCTCTGATAGGGAAGGGACTGTACACTACTATATGAGTCATCTTGAAGCATTGTGTTTGCTGATGATGCTGTTGACTAAGTATAGCTATTACAGCAATATACATGAATTTACTTTGGACATCTCAATTCTCTTTAATTTGATTTTCTCTGTCATCACAAAATATGGACTATCAACTTGTTTAGTTTGGGGAGACATTGCTTGATTGTCAGGATAGGTGCGTGCAGGGCTTTTAAAATTCTCTTGTATGCATTTTAAACTGTGAAAATGAAACTAGCTGATAGAGGAGTCATCTGCAATATGAAACACTACTTCCTGCTGGCCGAGGAGGTTGGAGGACTGGGGATAGGTCCAGAGATTGGGAAGGGTAAATGCATGGATGGGAATAGGAGTGTTTGTCGAGGGTGGGGGAAATGCATTAGGTGGGGATGGGGGAATTGCATGAGAGCTTCAGGGGGTGTGGTGGGGATGAGTGCATTGGGCGTGATTGGGGGTTGAGTGAGTGCCTCAGGGAAGGAAGCAGGGTGAGTGAAATAGGGAATACAGTGTAGGGGAAGTCCATGTGAATATGGATGGCCATCAAGGATGGGGAGTGGCTTCAAAAGTGATTGGGGAGTGAATCCATTGGAGGTCAGGGATAAAGCTTGTCAATAGAGGGTCAAAGAGTACATGGAGAAATTGAAGGTATATAAGTGAATGGTGAGTATATTTGGAGGGATCAGCAAATGAGCAAGTGCCTCAGGTGGATGAGGGTGTATTAGTGTATTAGGGGTCAGAAGGCTGAATATTGGTATCCATCCTAGCACCTATATTTTGAGGTGCCTCCTAGATCTGTACCAAATTTGTTCAGTCCTGCTCAGATGTATGGTGAATCATCAGGGCTAATTATAACTTCACCCACCATATGCATATTGTAGAATGTAAGTAAGATGATTAGCTAAGCTTCCATCAGGCAGAAGCCAGAATGTATTTCTCTGCTTGCTTATTCTTCAGGTTGTTAATGGAATAGAAATCTACAGTCTGAAAATTGACAGCAAAGTCACTTCCCGATTTGCCCACACTGTTATAAACAGTCGAGCTGTCAATCGAGCTGATGTCTCCCAGGAAGCCTTCTTTGATGTGGATCTTCCAAAGACAGCATTCATCACCAATTTCACAATGTGAGTAGTTAACAGCTGAATTAAAGAAGTTATAAAATTAGAGAATACTCTCGGATATACAAATTATGTACTCTTGTCTTATACTCTGTAAGATTATAGCACACTTTCATATTACCAAAATTAGAAGTTCAATACAGAACTAAAGGAGCCTACTTTCCAGTATGTGCACACCTGTGCTTGCTTCTGCTCATGCCCACATCTATCCATAAAGAGGTACCTTTGTCCAACTCCTCTTGGCACCCTTGATATCTCCTGAAAATTTGATATGGATCAGATGCAAAACCTAAAGGTTATCTGGAGACATAATTGCTTGTGCATATTCATGGAATTTGTGGAGACTTCCCCCAAAATACATCTGTCATGATCCTCATAGATCCCCTGAAAATTTGGTTTGAATCGGATGCAAAACTAAATAATGATTAGGTGGCGTAATTACATGCAGGTCTTCATGGAATACATGAACCAAAAAACATCCATGTCAGGATCCTCATGTTCCCTCTATGTCCTAAAAATTTTGTATGAAGTGGATAGAAAACCAAAAGCTATTAGTTGTCATAATTGCAAGAAAATAATTAGATTGTGTAATTACAAGCATATATTGTGGAATATGTGGACTCCACCACAAAAATATCTATTGTCATGATCCTCATGCACCCTATGACATGTGGTAACAATTTAGTGTGGATCAGATGTAGAATGGATGCAAAATTGAAAAGTATTAAGGAGTAACAGTTGTACATGTGTATTTTTGGAATAAATATATCTAGAAAAAACACCTGTATCCAACTCCTCTTGGCCCCGACATACTCTGCAAATTTGGTATCAATAGGACATCGAATAGGAAAGTTATTAAAGGAGGTTAGACACACACACAAGGTGATTGCATACACTTCCATCCCTTTGGAAAGTTGACATATCCCCATAAAAATAGTGTAAAAATATATAAAAAAATATTCATTTCCTCAGCATTTGCTGTATGGGTAAAGGTCCCTAATCCCAGTTAGTGAATTTCTAGTTGACATCTCATATATTTCACTGTTGTAACACTTTGGGAAGAATCCTGGGTCTTTATGGTGATTTTGGCCCAGTATAAACTAGCTGTCAGATTATCATTCCAATTTATCCTTTAAATCAGACATACAGGGCATAAATGTAGAAATAAAGATGATACCTTTTTATTTGACTAACTGAATACATTTGTGACTAGCTTTCAAGACAAATGCTTCCTTCATCAGGTCAGTGCAGAATGAGCCAATGATGATGTTACCTGAATATACAAGTACATTGCACTTTGGATTATAATGATGCACTAGTGGTGTTTATTTTTAAAGCTGTAAAATAAAATGATGGAGAGGAGGGTTCATGTGGGTGTGGTACAGTGAGAAAGCTGAAAGAAAGGAATGATAACATTTACAGCTATAGGAAAGCTATGCCTCCTTTTGGGTTTGTTTCAAAGTGTTCCATCATTTTAATTTCTAATGCCTTACATTCTTGGGTGGTTTTGAAGCTTCCTTTTAATACCTAGAGCATAAGGGTCACTGATACAGTGGCCTGATCTGAAAAAATGTTTCCCGCACAAGTGCCACCTTGATCTTCTGTGATGTCTTGTCATGTGTCTGTAAAGGTTTATTCATGTCTTTAATTTCTGATTCAGTTCACTTATTTAGCATCCCTCTTCAGGTTTCTGCATCAGATAATGGAGGTAATTTTCAAAAGGTTTTACACTTGTAAATGGACTTTTGCTAACTGATATGATATATGCTATTTTTATGCGCGTAGCGCCTTTGGATATTACCTCCAAAATGTACTACATTAATAGAAGAGCGTGAGTGTCTTCTCTTTATTTTCCATGTCAGTAATTGTAGGATGCTACATCAGTGAAACATTATCCAGTACAGAGCTAAAAATTGATATGCTTTGCTTAGTACAATTTCTTTGTTCTGTGTCTTTAGGACAATTGATGGTGTTACCTATCCTGGCACTATAAAGGAAAAAGAAGTTGCCAAACAGCAGTATCAAAAGGCAGTTTCTCGTGGTCAGACTGCAGGGCTAGTCAAGTAAGACTACTTAATTGTTATGATGTTGTGGTAAACTTGAGTTAGCACCCTGAAGGTTTCTGATGACACACATACTCCTCAATGTGCTTTTTGCAATAGCAAACCCTTTGAAGAATGTACTATCCCAGTGTGCAATACACTGAATAACTGGTATCATGCAAAACATAATATTCACTTTAAACTCATTTTAAGTTTTATGATAATTCTCAAGAGATCTTCATATGTGGAAAACCCACTGACAACATTTAGTCAGTGAAAAGACACTGTTTTAATCATAGTCCTATCTTTTATATTTATTATTTTTTTTATATACCAATATTTGATCTCAATTGAGATATCATACCAGTTTACATTCAGGTACTGTAGGTATTTCCCTATCCCCAGAGGGCTTACAATCTAAGGCCTGGATTTATCAAAATGTGGTAAGTACTGCATGTGATAGCAAAAGGGGTGTGTTTTATGCTAATGTAGCATTTATCACAATGTGCACTTATTACCTGTGTGAAGAGCTAAGTTAGTGCAAATTGTGATACCATTTCAGATTCTGTGATAAGTGCCAGACCTGTTGCATTCAACCACTGGGGGACTGGTTTTTAATGATCCCAGACACATGGGGAGAGAGAGAGAGAGAGAGAGAGAGAGAGAGAGAGAGAGAGAGAGAGAGAGAGAGAGAGAGAGAGAGCACACCTGGCCATAATAGCATGTCCCATAGGCAGGTATTTGTATCCCTATGATAGGCCCACCTAGTAACTCGAGGTGGGGATTAGGTAAGAGTGTAGGGGGTTAGGGGCCACTTTGACATTCTATGTGACACCTACGAACAGAACAGTGGTCTCTTGTGAAGATTTGCTGGCCTTCGGAGAGAGGAAACTCACTCCAAGATGAGATTTGGGCAAGGTTCTCTCAACCTAGCTTGATGTCCATCTCTGTGCCCTACCCTCTCACATATGTTATAACATGTATTATAGTATTGTTTTTAACTATGTATGTCTCATTGTAAACCGCCTTGATGGCCAGATCCTGCCCATAATGTGGTATATAAAAACTTTTTAAATAAAATAAATAAATATGCACAATCTCTTGCTCTGTCCTGGTAGTCCCTGATTGGGCTGGAGGAAATGCTGATTGGCTGATTCTTCTGGCCAGAACAAATCAGAGGCAGGGGATTAAGAGTAGCCGCAGCAGAAAGCTGAGAGTTTTCTTCCACCGCATGCTTCAATCTTCATCTCAGTACCCGCCTGTTCTCAATCTATACTAAAGAAAGAGGCAGGAAGGCTGGGTGATGAGGTGAATTTTAGGACATGGAGATCTTGGCTTTGGGAAGGCTTAGCCTCCCCCAAGCCTCTTATCCTAGGGGTCCATGTTTGGGACATTGATTGAGGGGAAAATGTTGTGAACATATACCCATCCCAGAAATATTCTTTAATGGTAATGATACTGAACAACTAAAGCAAATCTCTATGACAATGGAATATGTAATAGATCAAAACTGACAACTAAAGAGTAATAGATTACCAGGACCAGATTGCATTCACCTCACAGTTCTCAAAACTCTCAAACATGAAACTGCAAACCTTTTATTAGTAATCTATAAGCTATCATTGTCTTTTTGTTTTTAAAGACATTCAGAGTCTTCGACCAATGATTAAAAATAACCCGTAGCAGCTGAAAATACAGGCATAAAATGCTTGCAGACCGCGGGTGTTATGATGGTCCTAAATATATTTACATGAAAATTTAACACACTGAAAGTTTAAGACTATTATACAACGTGTTCAATTGCAGATTTCAATTACCCCAATATTGACTGGGTAAATGTATCATCGGGACATGCTAGAGAGATAAAGTTCATGGATGGAATAAATGACAGCTTTATGGAGCAATTGGTTCAGGAACCGACAAGAGAGGGAGCAATTTTAGATCTTGAATACTGTGTACAATTCTGGTTGCCGCATGTCAAAAAAGATATAGTTGCAATGGAGAAGGTATAGAGAAGGGCATCCAAAATAATAAAGGGGATGGAACAGCTCCCCTATGAGGAAAGACTAAAGAGGTTAGGACTTTTCAGCTTGAAGAAGAGACGGCTGAGGGGGGATATGATAGAGGTGTTTAAAATTATGAGAGATCTAGAACTGGTTAATGTGAATCAGTTATTTACTCTTTCAGATAATAGAAAGGCTAGGGGGCACTCCCTTACCATGTGGCATACTTAAATCTAAACGTGATTTCTACGCTGCAAAAAATACATAAATTTCAATTTAATCCGAAGATGCTTTTTTCATATGTTTCAGAACTGACTAATACTCAGAGACAGTTTAATCGGCCTGGTAATGACAATAATAAAGCAAATGAGTTTGCCAACCATTTTAGTGAGAATTCAAAAGCTAATTAGCAAATTAGCTAATCCAAACCCTCAGTTAATTTCACTACCTACTAATTTGTATTCAAAATGGTCTGTCTTTGACACAGTTTTAGCATCTGAAAGGAGGAATAGCCTAGTGGTTAGAGCAGTGAGCTATGACCCAGGAGACCAGCATTTGAGTCCTGCTGTCACTCCTTGTGACCTTGGGCAAGTCACTTTACCCTCCATTGCCTCAGGTACAAACTTAGACCGTAAGCCCTCTGGGGATAGGGAAATACCTACAGTACCTGAATGTAAACTGATGCGATATCTCAGATCGAATGTCGGTATATAAAAATAATAAATAAATAAAAAAGATCCGATACTTATAAAATTGCTCTAATCAGTTCCAGATATGTTATCTGGCCCTTTGGCCAATATCATTAATTCATCATTGGAAGAAGGGATATTTCCTGATCATCTAAAATGTGCGGTGGTTAAACCAATATTAAAAAACCCACAACTAGATATGCATATGCTATCCAATTTCCGACCCATTTCCACCCTTCATTTTCTATCTAAATTAATCGAGAAAGTGGTGAATCAACAGTTAATGGACCACTTAGAAATCAACCATCTTTGTTATCTCGCCCGATTTGGCTTTCTAAATACTGCAATACTGAAATACTACTGACTTCCCTCACTGATATAGTATTGAGGGGCTTAGATAATGGATGATCTTGTTGGATATTTCCTCCGCGTTTGACACGTTCAATCATGAAACAATGATAAAAAGATTAGAAGAAATTGGGATTGCTGATACCACTTTGGATTGGTTTAGATCCTATCTTTCAAATAGAACTTATAAAGTGAGATTAGGTTGTACGGAACCTGAAACAGTCCCCCTTCGCTCTGGAGTTCCTCAAGGTTCATCACTGTCTCCTACTCTTTTTAATATTTATATGGCTCCACTTTGTAAATTTCTTTCAGGCCTAGGTCTTGTACACTTCATATTCACTGATGAAGTACAAATTTTACTTCCAATAGAAGGTTCTTTTGACTCCACATTAAAACTTTGGAATATTTATTTTAAATCTATTCAGCAATTACTGAATCATATGTTTTTATCATTAAACCAATCCAAAACTGAAATTTTATTGATTTCTAATAAATTAAATGAGAGGGTCATTGCAGAAACCAAAGCATTAAATAATTCACATAGTATTATTTATGATGTTAGAGATTTGGGTTTCATTTTAGATACGGAATTTAATTTTAAGAAGTTCATAAGCAAAACAGTGAAGGATGGATTTTATAAATTACAAATTAAAAAAAAAAATTAAAGCCTTTATTACATATGAATGATTTTAGGACCATCCTTCAGGCTTTGTTATTTTTGAAGCTAGACTAGCAATGCCCTATTATTGGGCCTTCCGGTCTCTACAATCCGTCCTTTGCAGCTTATGCAAAATGCAGCCACCCACCTGTTAACTGGAGGCAAGAAACACGACCATATTACTCCAATTCTGAAAGAACTCCACTGTCTCCCAATTTTTTATAGAATTCAGTTCAAATGCTTATCCATAATCCATAAATAATTGTACGGTGAAAAAATAGAATGGTTAAATGCGGTTTTGCACATCCAGGCACCCCAACGTAATTTACGGTCTGCTGGCAAAGCTTTACTATTCATACTATCTCCCAAACTGGCACACTTAAATACAGTTTATTTATTTTATTTATTTATGAGTTTTTTATATACCGAGGTATAGCAAAAAATGCCTTCACTCCGGTTTACATTTACAACAACCTGTTACATCGAAGGTATTTAAAACAATTACAACAACCTGTTATAACTAAAGCATTTAAACAGTAATTGGAGCTGCTACTGAACCATAACATAGTGCAATAAATAAAAACCAAAAACAAATGAAATAAATCATATTACGAGGTATATATCTGTGCTTAAATTATGTCTGGGGAAGAGATGTTAGAGGGAGAAGATTGAAGAGGTTTCTGTGAGTTAGTGAAATTGTCATTGGAATGATATTGTATATCCGAAGAGTGGATGCGGTAGGTGTGGTCTGTTGTGTTATCCTATGCCGTCTTTGAGTGTTTGGCTGAATAGCCATGTTTTGAGTTCTTTTTCGAAGGTTTTAAGGTTTTCTTGTGAACTCAGGTGTTGCGGTAAGGTGTTCCATAGGTTCAGGCCCGCAATGGAAATGGCTCTATTTCTTGTGGAGGACAGTTTGGCTAACGGTAAAGGTGGCACTTCTAGATGTAAGTTACTTGTTGACCTGGTCGTACGTAGTGACCTGTGTACATGTATGACATTGTCCAGAGCTGTGTTGTCGGCTCTATAAATTGTATTGTGTAGAAGTGTTAGAACTTTGAATTCTATTCTTTTGTCTATCGGAAGCCAGTGTAGATTATTGAGTACGGGGGTTATGTGGTCGGATCTCTTTTAACCAGTTAGGACTCTGGCTGCGGCATTCTGTAATAACTGTAGTGGTTTTAATGATGTTTTAGGTAGACCTATTAAGAGCGAGTTGCAGTAATCTAGGCTGGTGAAGATGAGGGCTTGTAGGACGGTTCTGAATTCTTGGTGGTGAAGCAATGGTTTTAGGTGTTTGAGTATTTGGAGTTTATGGAAGCCTTCTTTTGTTTTAATTGCAATGTGTTTTTTGTAGTTTAGATCGCTGTCAATCCAAAAGCCAAGGTCTTTTACGTTATCTTTGAGTTGTATGCGGAGGTTGTCAATTTGGAGGGGTGGTGTGGTTATTGATCCTGAGTTTTGAATTGTTTTGAATTGTATCGAGGTGTGTGGCTGCAGTCGACAATGCGTCTTCTAAGGTGAAAGTGATTGGAATGAGGAGTTGAATGTCGCCCGCATACATGTAGAAAGTTATTCCTAGGCTTGATAGGAGTTGGCAAAGGGGTAGTAGGTAAATATTGAAGAGTATGGCCGATAGAGCTGATCTTTGTGGTACTCCTGTTTCAAGGGGGATGGCTTCGACAGACAGTTTGCGACAGTTTGCAACAGAGTTCGACAGACAGTTTGCGACAGAGCATTATCACTGGTAGGTCCAAAAATTTGGAATGCTCTACCAGCTGACTTAAGGCTTGAATCCCAGTCAAACACTTAAAAAAAACCAACTAAAGACATGGCCTTTTCAGCAGGCCTTCGCAAATTGAACTCAATCCCTTTTCCCTTACCTTCCTTTCCTGCTAAGCTATTGACTATGCCAATTTAAATTTTAGATATTGTAGTAATGGACTGTTAGAATTTTAGTTATTTTATGGATTGTATTATTTATAATTGTTTTTAGGTTTTTTAGGACTCTGTTTTATGTTAATAATGTTTTATATGTGGGTTTCGAGTATTTTAAAATATAAACCAATATGAAATTTTATGAATACCGGTATAAAAAAGTGTGTAAATAAATAATCGGAGAAAGTTCTTTTTCACTCAATGCACAATTAAAAACTCTGGAATTTGTTGCCAGAGGATGTGGTTAGTGCAGTTAGTATAGCTGTGTTTAAAAAAGGATTGGATAAGTTCTTGGAGGAGAAGTCTATTACCTGCTATTAATTACCGGTAAGTTTACTTAGAAAATAGCCACTGCTATAACTAGCAACAGTAACATGGAATAGATTTAGTTTTTGGGTACTTGCCAGGTTCTTATGGCCTGGATTGGCCACTGTTGGAAACAGGATGCTGGGCTTGATGGACCCTTGGTCTGACCCAGTATGGCATGTTCTTATGTTCTTAAGCATTGTAGGCAAAGCTAAATATACAAAAAGAATGAGACATTTTATTAACCCTTTTATATTCTGCATACATGTAAACCAACTCCTAAATAGTATTTTCTGCATATTCCTATTAATTATGACAGTTTTTCCAATTGGAATGATAGATTTCTGTTTGTCTTTTAATTTTCTATTCCTCCCTTGATTCCTGAAGAATAAGGCTACATATGAGCTTTAGACTATACTCAAATGAGGGAGCATGCTGATTGAAGTGTAAGCAAGCATTTTTGACTTGTAGCTCTTAATTCAAGTTGATATCGTAGAAGGAGCATGCTAATTTCCTTCCTATGCCCAAATGCACTTGTTTGTAACATCAGGAGACAAACTCATATTTGAAAAGGAATAATGAGGCTCATACATTTTAAAATGAACCTGATTATATATTACACAAACTTGAGTTAGTCTAAAGCTCAAGTATCAAGGTTTACATATTTTTTTCTGAGACATGCAGTGCATCTGCATTCTGTTTTTTTTAGATTGTGAATACTTTTATTTGCCAAAATTCACAAGCAACTTTTGATTGTAAATTTGTATTTGTCTTGATATTTTTGCTGGTTTGATTATTTTTTCAATACCATTTTATGGAACTATAGACTGTTCATATTTCGAATTCATTTGCTTAATATTTTCAGGGCATCTGGAAGGAAAACTGAGAAATTCACCATTTCAGTGAATATTGCAGCAGGAAGCAAAGTCACCTTTGAGCTGACCTATGAGGAGCTTTTGCAACGGCAAAGAACATTATATGAAATGTTCATTAAAGTAAAACCAAAACAACTGGTCGATCTTTTTCAGGTAATGTGGCAGGATTTCAGCAATAGAGCTATATTTTAACAATCCAGAGAGCTGATTAAGAGGCCTATGCAATAAATTGTAACATGCATTTTAAGGTGGTTTTGCATGCGCTTCAAATAGTATGTCATGCAGTAAAACCTAATGTGCACATTAAAATGCTTCCACATCATTTTTATGTAAGATGAGGTCCTGGACTGGAAGAGTAGCTAAGCAAGCTAAGCCACGATTCAAATCCCACTGATGCTCCTTGATCAAATCACATCATTTTCAGGTATAAACTTAGGGGATCATTTACTAAACCACATTAGAATTTTAAGATGCAGAAAAATCTTACTGTGCATTTCAAATACTGCACATTATGGGCCGGATTTTAATACCTACGCGTGGGTGTACATTTGTGCGCGCAAACTTGTGCGCACAAATGTATGCCCGATTTTATAACATGCGCGCGCAGCCGCGCACATGTTATAAAATTCGGGGTCAGCGCGTGCAAGGGGGCGCACAATAGTATACCTTCTGCGCGCCGAGCTTTTCCCATTCCCTCCAAGGCCTCCAAGGCCGCTCCAAAATCGGAGCGGCCTCAGAGAGAACTTTCCTTCTGCCCCCCCCATCTTCCCCACCCCCAGCCCTACCTAAATCCTCCCCTAACCTTTATTTTATAAGTTGCACCTGCCTCTGGGCAGACGTAGGTTGCGCGCGCAGGCCGATGGCCGACCTGTGATCATAGGCACAGTGGCAAATGGCCGCTGTGCCTGGAGGCTCCGTCCTCGCCCCCGCCCCCTCCCCCAGACTGCCCCGTCCCTTTTTTCAAGCCCCGGGACTTACATGCGTCCCGGGGCTTTACGCATGCCGCCGGGCCTTTTGAAAATAGGCCCGGCACACGTAGGGCTTTGAAAATCTGCCCCTATCTCTCCCCAGAAAAATCTGGCATTTTGTGGGAATAAATCTAATGCAAATAAAATAACACAACTTGCATGAAAATTTGCAAGCTATGTTACTTTGAGGAAAGATAGCTACAACTCAAGAGCCATAGCTAACTTTTTCTGGGAGTATTGGGATGCTAATGCACATCCTGATGTTCCAAGGGCTCACCTTAAAAGGCTTGAATGGTCAAAATATTTTCCTTCCCTCATCACCCGTTGAGTAGTAAAAAGGCCCCAGTAGTAAAAAGGTTTAAAAAAGTCAATGAGCTGTCCTGTCCTCTCTGTTGCCTCACCCTTCCTCACCACGCTCACACCATTTTAGCAAAAAATTACTCCCCTTACGGAACTTTTAATCTGACCCCCTTTCTTGCATAATCTTAACATTCCTGGTAACACTGATAAACAAATTTCTGGGAACATTTTGTTTCCTCTGAAACAAGTAGATTTTAACAAGCTGAACACAAATATGCATTTATGTCTGTCTGAATCACATATCCTTTGTCAGAAAAGTGCAATATATATTAAGCATTGTTACGTGCCTGTAGTGGCATAAGCTATAATGGCAATGTTGGCACCAGAAAACAAAACAAACAATTTGTTGCCGTAGATTTTCGTTTGTAATCACTGTTCGACGCTTCGCGGATGAGAGTCCAACAATAATCACCCAGCATGGAGGGGTTCTACTTACCTTGATACCGTTTCTCCATTTTGACAATGTCTTGATGAAACCTTTCACCATGTTCGTCACTCACAGCGCCAAGGTTGTCTAGGAAGAAGTCCAAGTGGGAATGAAGAAAATGTATCTTCAATGACATGTTGCACTTCATCAATTTGTATGCCTGAAACTGATTTTCAACTTGTTCGACATAGTCTGCTGCCTTATAGTTGCCTAGAAAGTTACAAATGATGTTCTGTACCTTGCAGAAGACCATCAAAGTGGCTGTCCTTCATCACAGCTCGGATTTGTGAGCCAACGAAAACACCTTCTTTTATCTTGGCATCACTTATGGGTGGAAACATTTGCCACAAATAATCAAAGCCTTTACTTTGCTTGTTCATTGCCTTAACGAAGTTTTTCATCAGCCCAAATTTGATGTACAAAGGTGGAAGAAATATCTTACTTGGATCCACCAATGGGTCGTGCACAACATTCTTCTGCCCTGGACCCAACTTCTTGCGGAGAGGCCAGACTTTTCTGATGTAATGCAAATCTCTTGATCGACTGTCCCACTCACAAAGGAAGCAACAATACTTGGTGTAACCAAGCTGCAGGCCCAGTAGAATTGCAACTACCTTGAGATCACCACACAAATTCCACTTGTACCTCGAGTACTCAATGTGGTTCAGCAGTAGCTGCATGTTCTCATACATTTCTTTCATATAAACGGCATGTCCGACAGGTATTGATGGGTAGATATTGCTGTTGTGCAGCAAAACAGCCTTCAAACTTAAGACTGATGAATCAATAAACAGTCATCATTCTGTTGGGTTGTGGTCACATCCGAGAGCACAAAACAATCCATTGATGTCCCAGCAAAAAGTCAGACTGTCTACTTGGTTGAAATATTTTGTCAAATCTTCATAACGGCTGCGAAATATTGAAATTTTCATATCAGATGACCAAAAGATTCCATCCTTGCAGCCTTGACCCAAGCAGCTTTGCCTGACTCTTCGATAAAGCCAAATCTCTAACCAGATCTTTCAGCTCTGACTGAGATATTAAATGAGGATCTCTGAATGTTGATGGCACAAAGTCAGGATCAGCCGCAGCTTCCATCTGTGATGGCTCACCATCATCGCCTACCTCCTCATCCTCGTCATCAAATGTCTATACCTCTGGCGGTTTTGGAACAGGAAGACTGCCGTCATGCGGCACTAGTCTCATTGCTGATGCAAGGTTAGGGTACTCAATAAACTTCCTGTTCTTTGAGTATCCTGACACATTCGTCATGCAGAAGTAACAGTCAGTTATATGATCTTTCTGTTCCCTCCATATCATTGGGTTGGCAAACAGCATGGATGGTCGCACACCTTTCAGCCAAGCTTGCAGACTACTGGCGCAAGATGCGCAACATATATGAGGAGCCCATGCTCTGTCCTGGTCACCAATTTTGCACCCGAAGTATAACTCGTATGCCTTCTTAATGAGTGCAGTCATACTCCTTAATTCTCTCCTCGTCCAGACCTCAGCCTTGTTTGCCACCGCTTCCAGATTGCCGCCAGCCTTGAACCCAGCTTGCTCAATGACGCCTCTTCAGTCCTTGTCCTGGACGTGGCTTATTCAGACTTCGGCCTGCTCTTGCTCGGGTGCCCCCTGTCAGACTGTGTTCCTATTGGCGCCCGGGTCTCTGGGACTCCGTCTCATCCAGTACAGACTGATACTTATCCCTGTTGCTGCCTCTGGGCTGACCCATCCATCGATGACCACCGACGGAGGCCACCTAAGTCCAGCCGGCACGGCACCCAAAGGCTCAACCCGCGGGGAACGAGGGCTGGTATTGGTGAAGCGCCAGCCAGCCTCTGTCCATCAGCCCTCTCTTCCTGCCAACGGTGGGGAACCGTAGGATCCCTCCTACGGGTAGCGTCAACCCCACCTTGGACCAAGGGTCCACCTCCGGTGCATCACTGAGAAAGCTAAACAAACTGCTGGTCAGGAGAGGTTCAAGATGAACTCACTGCATACAATTCTCCCTTTCATTCAAATGAGGGGTTGGCAGTGCACTGGATCTGATAGATAATTATGCACATGTTCCCATTAATCCTGCCCATCATAGGTCCCTTAGGTTTGTGGTGAAGGATGTGCATGACAAGTTCAACGTGCTCCCCTTAGTCTTCTCAGTGGCCCCTGGTTGTTCACAAAACTCCTTGCAGTCATGGAGGCACAGATTCATGTTGCGCCCGTCGGTCGCAGACGGCTGCGACTTCTGATGCTCACCTCTCTTTTCCCTGCACCGGCGATTCTCAGAGTCATTGCGGCCTCAGCCTGCAAACACCACCTTCCCCGGCATCACTAACTCACCGAAACCTCTTCAATCTTCACGCTACAACCAACTTACTTCTCTAATGTACTAGCCAAGACTATGTATATCCTGTCTCTTTTTTTTTTTTTTTAATTCTTTATTTTCATAATTTTTACAGACAATATAGTCAAACCACATTGACATAATGGAAATTTAGAACTAAGTGAGGAAATAACAACATAATATACATCTTAATAATTAGAGTACACATTTGTTCAATATGAGACCACAAATGGGGACTGTATTATAGGTATTTAGAAATTAGGAAATGACCAGCTTAATAATTAATATCCGCTAATTTCTTATTCCAATGAGACACTTGTGATAAATTTATGAAGAAATATTTGTAGGGGTTGTTCTATTCTGTAAAAAACCTTCCAATTGATCAGGATTAAAGAAAGTATATTTTATGGAAGCTAATTTTATCGAGCATTTGCAAGGATATTGTAACATAAAGGTAGCACCAAGGGCTAATACCCGTTGTTTTTTCATTAAAAAAGCTTTCCGTCTCAATTGAGTTGGCTTAGCAAGATCAGGAAAAATAGTTATCTGTTGACCAAGAAACTTTTTCTCTACAATACGAAAAAACAATTTCATAGTCCATATTTTATCAGGTTCTAGCGCAAACACTACTAATAATGTAGCACGACTCTCAACAGTAATTTGAGAGTCTTGTAGAAAATCTGTTAAATTTTCTAATACATTTGATGTTTGAGGCAAATTATTTTGATTCTCAATATTTCTTACTGGTATATAGAACGCTTTTGTTATTGGGGGAATTGTTTCTTGAGGCACTTTAAGTATTTCTACATAAAATTTCCTTAACATGTCTATAGGAGACATTGTTGATGATTTAGGGAAATTTAATATTCTCAAATTTAACCTTCTAGAATAATTCTCTAGACTTTCCAATCTACGAGAATTGAATTATTGACCTTTTATCAGAGCCACATCTGTTTTACCCAAAGTATCACATTGCTTCTCAATCTCAATTAAACGCTCAACATTTTTCTTAATAGCAGTATCATGGGTCTGTACCTGAAAATGAATCATGTCAACAGATTTATTTACTTTCTCAATTTTAACCCCTAATGAGGATTCTAGTCCTTTTATCGCAGTCCACAGTGTTTCCAGGGTAATTATCGATGGTTTCTCAGGCAAACCAACGTTTGCCTGGACATCTAGTTTCGCAGTGTCCTCCTCTCTTGGAGGGGCTGATGCCGCTCCCATTAGGTGCAATAGACCCTCCTGCGACTCTGCCAAACGCAAAAAGTCCTGATTTGGTAGCAAGCGGAATTCAGGAGTCAGGGAGATGGAATTCCCAGAGGATACAGGCTTAGATGAATCTAGGCCAATTCCCAACATACCTGACGGAGTGCTGGTACTAATTGGTTGCATGAAACCCTCAATAGTTGGTTGGGAACTTAGGGGGGGTACTGCAGAGTTGGGAGGAAAAACTCTTACAGTTCCTTTCCTCTTTTTCCCCATACGTTCTTGAGGGTTACTCTATGAAATAAAGGGGAGACGAGAGAGTTGCACTTACTTGGGCACTTAGATGTTATGTTCCAAGAAGGGTTGATGTTTTAAAACCAGGAATCCGCGTTTTAAGGAGAGACAGTCCAGAAGATAAAACTAAGCCGCGCGCCCCTTTGGCGCGCGCGGCTTTGGCATGCGCCGGCGGCGGCCACGCGCCGCGGTGGGGGAGTTTTTAAACCCCTCGATGGTCTCCGGATGATGACGTCACTCGTCGGGACGTCCTCCAATCAGCCCCGTCGGGGACCAGAAAACAACTCGGGTCTCCCGGTAAGGCCTCAACGGTTCCTCAAACCCCTCTCTCTCCTTTCAGTCCCGCTTGTACACCGCGGTGGGGGAGTTTTTAAACCCCTCGATGGTCTCCGGATGATGACGTCACTCGTCGGGACGTCCTCCAATCAGCCCCGTCGGGGACCAGAAAACAACTCGGGTCTCCCGGTAAGGCCTCAGCGGTTCCTCAAACCCCTCTCTCTCCTTTCAGTCCCGCTTGTACACCGCGGTGGGGGAGTTTTTTAAACCCCTCGATGGTCTCCGGATGATGACGTCACTCGTCGGGACGTCCTCCAATCAGCCCTGTCGGGGACCAGAAAACAACTCGGGTCTCCCGGTAAGGCCTCAGCGGTTCCTCAAACCCCTCTCTCTCCTTTCAGTCCCACTTGTACACCGCGGTGGGGGAGTTTTTAAACCCCTCGATGGTCTCCGGATGATGACGTCACTCGTCGGGACGTCCTCCAATCAGCCCCGTCGGGGACCAGAAAACAACTCGGGTCTCCCGGTAAGGCCTCAGCGGTTCCTCAAACCCCTCTCTCTCCTTTCAGTCCCGCTTGTACACCGCGGTGGGGGAGTTTTTAAACCCCTCGATGGTCTCCGGATGATGACGTCACTCGTCGGGACGTCCTCCAATCAGCCCCGTCGGGGACCAGAAAACAACTCGGGTCTCCCGGTAAGGCCTCAGCGGTTCCTCAAACCCCTCTCTCTCCTTTCAGTCCCCTATCCTGTCTCTTTTAGACGGGAAAGCCCTGGCCTGGGCTTCACCTCTCTGGAAATGCAATGACCCAATCCTCAGTGACTTGGCAGGTTTTCTTGCTCTCTTCAAGTTAGTATTTGACGATCCAGCTTGCAAGACTGTCGCTGGATCTGCTTTTTTACACCTCCAACAAGGAGCTAAGCCACTTCCGGACTATGTTATTGAATTTAAGACCCTGTCTTCAGAACTTCATTGGGACCTGGGGTGCTTAAGTGCAATTTTCCTTCACTCCCGCATCAAGGATGAATTGGCAGCACGTGAATTGCCTAGCACCTTGGACTCACTTATTGACCTTGCAGGCAAAATTGATCGCCATCTGCGTGAACGTTCATCACAGTTAAAGAGTCCTAAGAAACATCCATCAGGGAGTATGCGCTCACGACCAACGCCTGCAACCCAGCCTCAGCCTGCTCCTATTACTGAAGAAGATGAACCCATGCAATTAGGCCGCAGCCACTTAAGTCCTAAAGAGAGATGCTACCGTAAGAGATCAGGTCTCTGTATGTACTGTGGACAACCTGGCTATGCAGTTCAATCCTGTCCCATCTGTCTGGGAAACATGCAGACCCAGGATCCACGGGAGAACTCTTCCAAGGTCTTACTGCACCATCTCCTCCACTGACTCTTCCAGTCTCAATCATTTTTGGGACTCTTGAATTCCAGACTCTTGCACTTGTTGATTCTGGAGCAGGTGGCAATTTTATACTTAGAAGGCTGTTGGAGCACCTTCTGATTCCTATCGTTCCGACACCAACACGCTGCTTCTCTCCTCTATACACGGTGAGCCACTACCAGGAGAAGTTTCCTATTCCACGCAACCAATATGCCTGTGCACTGGCTCTCTTCATACCGAGACCATCTCATTTTTGGTCCTTGACAAAGCCATTCACTCAGTAGTACTTGGCCTACCATGGATGCAAGACCATACACCCCAGTTTGACTGGGGCACCCTGAAAATATCACAGTGGGGAGCGGCTTGTCATGACAGATGCTTGAAGAAAGTAACACCTATGCCCTGCGTGTCAACCTCTACTTCTCTCTCTGGTTTGCTGCCACAATACTCATCATTTCAAGACGTGTTCTCAAAAAAAGCAGCAGATGTATTACCACCACACCGGTCCTTCAACTGTGCTATTAATTGAAAGCCTGACTCAGAGCCCCCTAGAGGAAGAGTAAACTCACTTTCTCTCTCAGATACTGAGGCCATGTCGGCCTATATTCAAGAAAATTTGCAAAAAGGATTTATCCGGCCTTCCAAGTCATCTTCTGGAGCCGGATTCTTTTTCATTGGCAAGAAGGATGGATCCCTTTGTCCATGTATAGACTACAGAGGACTTAATGAAATCACTATAAAGGTGATTTCAGAGTTATTCGACAGACTCCAGGGAGCCAAGATTTTCACCAAACTAGACCTAAAAAGGGCATACAACCTGGTCCGCATTCATCAAGGGGATGAGTGGAAGACGGCCTTTAATACTCGTGATGGCCATTTTGAGTACTTGGTCATGTCCTTTGGTCTATGTAACACTCCGGCCGTATTCCAAAATATGATGAATGAAATACTGCGAGATATGCTTTACCAATGCGTGGTTGTATATTTAGATGACATACTAATTTTTTCCCAAGATCTACAAAGTCATCAGGTGGATGTTGCCAGAGTCTTGCAAAGACTACAGGATAACCATCTTTACACTAAGCTTGAAAAGAGTGCCTTGCATCAGGAGTCTGTTCCCTTTTTGGGCTACATGGTGTCCAGTAGAGGGTTCCAGATGGATCCACAAAAGACCAGAAGCATACAGGACTGGCCTCAACCCACTGGTCTCAAAGCACTCCACCGTTTCCTTGGTTTCACCAATTATTATCGCACATTCATCCACCACTACTCCACCCTGACTGCACCACTTAATGCCATGACAAAGAAGGGAGCCAACCCTTCGCAGTATTCTCCAGAAGTTGTCACTGCCTTTCAAACCCTCAAGGAGGCTTTTCTCAAAAAACATTGCCTTTGCCATCTTGATCCTTGACGACCATTTATAGTCAAGGTTGATGCCTCCGATTTCGGTGTAGGAGCTGTTCTTAGCCAGAACAGTAATACCCATACACTGCACCCTTGCTCTTTTTTTTTCCCTGCGTTTTTCTCCAGCCAAGAGAAATTATGGCATAGGAGATAAAGACCTGTTGGCTATCAAGCTAGCATTCGAAGAGTGGTGCCCATGGCTTGAGGGGGCACAACATCAGATAACTGTATATACAGACCACAAAAATTTTGAATATCTGCGTCATGCGCAGTGACTTAATCTTAGACAAGCCCGACGGTCTTCGTTTTTTAATCGGTTTGACTTTCTACTCAAGTACTGCCCTGCTGACAAGAATACACGTGCAGATGCTCTCTCACGTTCCTTCACGTCAGAAGATGTTCCGGATGCACCTCGCCATATAATCAACCCTGATAAAGTGATTCTGGCCGCTACCCATTCCATTCCAGCTGGGAAAATGGTGGTACCTCGGACCCTGAGAAAGAAACTTCTTAAATGGGCTCACGATTCCCGATTAGCTGGTCACCCTGGGCAAGCCCGTACGCTATCCACCTTAGAAAGATACTATTGGTGGCCTTCAATGAAGGAGGATGTACGAGCGTACGTAGAAATTTGCGCCACCTGTGCAAGACAGAAGCCTTCGGCTGGCCGCCCTTGGGGCCTTCTCCAGTCTTTACCAGCTCCAGAGGAACCTTGGTCGCACATCGCGATGGACTTCGTCGTTGACCTGCCAGTGTCCAGCAGAAACAACACCAAATGGGTCACTGTAGACTGCTTCTTGGAAATGGCACACTTCGTGGCATTACCTGGACTACCATCTGCCCCAGAATTGGCAAAACTGTTTATATGGCATATCTTTCGCCTGCACGGCATGCCGAAGCATATCCTCTCGGATAGAGGTGTACAGTTCACGGCTAAGTTCTGGAGAGCTCTTTACAAGAAATTTGATATTTCTTTAGATCTGGCATCTACAATCAAATATTCAAACGGAAAGAATGAACCGTACACTTAAACAGTTCCTCCGCTCCTACATCAACTCCAGACAAAGCAACTGGGCAGAGTTGCTCCCCTGGGCCACATTCGCCCTAAATTCACACCCATCAGCCGCTACTGGACCAAAACCATTTCAGATAGTGTATGGCCGTCAGCCATTACCTTTGCTACCAATATCCTTGTCAGTTCCATCTCCAGCAGCCCAGGCTTCGGCTGAAGAACTCCATCATTTCTGGGAACAAACCAAAGGCCTTTTCAGAAGGCAGGACAACGGGCCAAGAAATGTTATGTGCTCATCACAGAGCAGCACCTCAATTCCAACCAAGAGACAAGGTATGGCTCAGTACCAAGTTCATCCATCTCAAGCTGCCATCTGTTTGATTCGCTCCATGCTACATTGGGCTTTTCTCCATTCTTTGCCGCCTGGGACCTGTAACTTACAGCTTGCAACTACCCACTTCCATGAAGATACACAGCGCCTTCCACATGTCTCTTTTGAAACCGCTCATCCTCTCTGAGTTTTCAAAAAAGACTCCGGACCCGCAATCTCTTACTGCTGAAGAGGATATCACGTACCAAGTAGATTACATTTTCGATGTATGCAAACATGGAAAGCAATGGGAATACCTCATATCCTGGGAAGGATATGGGCCATAAGAAAATAGTTGGGAGCCTGCTAATAACATCCTTGACAAGGATCTCATCTGACAATTTCATCTAACTCATCCAAGGAAGCCGAAACCCCCTGGGAGGGGCTCTAAGAAGGGGGGTACTGTTGCACCCGTTAGTCACAGATGGCTGTGACTTCTGATGCTCACCTCTCTCTTTTCCCTGCACCAGCAATTCTCAGAGTCATGGCGGCCTCAGCCTGCAAATGCCACCTTCCCCGGCATCCCCGGGACGGCGTGGGCAATCCCACCCACCATCTTGAATTGGGGATTACCTAGGGCACGCGCACGTGCGCCAGTCCCTCTCTTATTCATGTACTGGTGGGAATCTCGGAGGCATCCCCTCTGCATGACGTCACCCACCAGTGTATTTAGTCCCTCCAGCCTATAATTCCTACGTGTTAGCAAGGACTTCCTTCCTGCTTATTCCACTCCTCTTGGAGATGCTTTTGCTTCACTACTCTGAACTCATTCCTGAATTCCTGGACTTAGAACGCTTTAGGTACCCGCTCCTCGGGGGCCTTGTCACGTTCTGGCTATCTGCTTCTTGGAGGGCTTTCCTGCCTGGAGAATCCATCTATCTGTGATTGGGATACTGCCTTGTTCAGCCTTGTGAGTACAATTCTCATTTCTACCATCTTGCTGACGGAACAATCTGTGTACCCTGTGCCTCGGGCCACTCCGTGCTCATCCCTGCTGACCTTCTTCTACACTTCGGAGTGAGTACTATCATCTACCTTGCTCTGCTGACCTCCTGCACCTCTCTGATCTACTTTCTGATTCTTGGCATACCCTGCGCTGCGGGCCACTACCGAATCTACCCTGAGAGATGTGTCATCGGGATAGGAGTTCTCTGGCGTACCCTGCTCTGTGGGCCACTACCAAGGATATCATCATTGAGCAGCCTTACTACTGGACTGTGTCTTCATTCCACTCGGTGGGTATTACCCACATTCCAGTCTAATAGTCTCATTACTTCTGTATCCATCTCTGAGACCACGCTTATTGTAGTGAGTCCCCACAGGGCTCCTCCCTGTAGGTGGAGTCAGCTCTTACTACGATCCAGGGTCCACAACCATACCAGATTATAACAATTCATTGACAGGGAGTCAATGTATTCCTATACCTGAATGACTGGTTAGTGATAGCTCCATCTCCATCAGCAGTGCTGGAATCCTTTGAAAAGTCCATGCGGATCTGTTTGTCCTTGGGCTTCCTAATCAACTTTTTGAAGTCAAATCTCATTCTGGTTCAAATAACTCAGTTCATAGGAGTCTGGAAAGATTTGCTTCAGGAGAAAGTATTTCCCCCCAGTGGAAGAGCCACGCTGCTTATGGGCCTAGCGAGGGCCTTCCTTCAACAGGACTGAGCATCAGCAAGAGCAGTCTAGTCCTCTATTCGTTGGTAGCCACTGTGCATGTGGTTCCCTTTACTCATCTTCACATGCAGGGCCTCTAATTGGGGTTCTGAAACCAATAGGATCAGCTCCATCAACTTTATCCCACTAAATCTGTGACCTTTAGGATGAGGGTATCCCTTCAATGATAGATGAATATGGATGGTTCTAAAAGTGAGTCTCTCACTGAGAGTCCTGCCATATCAAGTGACTGTCTACCAAAGAGGGGCACACACTGGTGCATTGTGGACCCAAGGATTGTGATCTCTAGCATAGAGTCATTTGCAAATCAACCATCTGGAACTAAAATCCATTCATTATGCTTTGAAAGCTTTCTCTCACCTCCTCTCAAGAAAGAGAATCTTAATCTAGACAGACAACCAGGTGGCCATAGTCTATATAAACAAGCAAGTCCTACCTTCTGGGGATCTAGAATACATTGGTGGACTGCAGAGTGTTACAACCTCACAAATGGTCCTTTGATTATAGAGCTGTTGACAACTTGTGCATTTATCAGGAAAAATTGCTGCTTGAGCTGTTCACATCAGAAGTCAACAGGAAGGTAAAAAAGTTCTGCTTCATGCATCCAAGCAGTTACAGATCAATTCCTGAAACTTTTCTGCTAAACTGGAATGTTGGTTCTAATGCATACCCTCTGATTCCTCTAATCACTAGTACCATCCAGAAGATCCTTTGGGTTTATATGAAGAAAATCTTAATTGCATAATTGCATCAGCCTGGCCATGGCAAGCGTGGTTTCCATATGTCTTCCATCTGTAAATTCAGCATATGATTCCATTGAGGATATCTTTGACTCTCATTACACAGAAGGCAGCTGATTTTCCGATCCCAAACTTCCATCCCTGGTCCTCATCCCAGTAAACATCCCTGGATGCTGAACGCTCAGTATTCTCATTTTTGCTTCTTCTGAAGGCAGTAGAGAATGTGATGATTTTGGCTAGAAAGCCTTCAGCCAGATTCTCCTACATTTTCAAGTGGAAAAGATTCTTGTCTTGGTATAAGACTAGGCTCATGGATCCCTTCTCCGAGAGACTTGCTTCAGTGCCTTTTCTTCTTCTTGTCCTCAAGCCTTTGCTCTTGTTCAGTCTAGGTTCATTTCAGCTCCCTTGTAGCATATCACCAACAGATGGAAGGGGCTCTGATCTCTTTCCACCCTTTCATATCCAAACTCTTGAAGGGAGTGTGGCACTCCAGGATTCAGATCAGTAAACTGCCAGTGCCTTAGGACCTCATTGTAGTCCTCCCTCAACTTATGAAGCCTCAAGCCAGTGGACTTGAAGTTTCTCATCTGGAAAGTGTTTTTTCTCATGGCCATCACTTCAGCATGAAGCATAAGTGAACTGCAGGCTCTGGTTTCATATTCACCATACCTACAATTTTTCCACAACATAGTGGTTCTACAAACTCATCTCAAGTTTCATGCGTTTCACATTAACCAAGCTATTCTTCTGCATACTTTCTTTTCAAGACCTCATATTCACAGAGGACAGCAGACTCTTCACTCCTTGGACTGTAAAAAAAAGTCCTTCTGTATTATCTAAGAGGATTTATCCTCACCATCAAACTTCTCAGCTGTTTGTGATCTTTGATTTCAGTAGAATGTGTTACATTCACCGGTCGCAGGAGGATCCTGCAACTGGCATCTCTCACTCCAGGTTCCGACTTAGCCTATTTATTTATTTATTTGAAGCTTTTTTTATACCGGTATTAGTAGTTACATCATACCGGTTTACATCAGAACTGCAGGTAGAAAATACATCAAACAGGTACTGGGGATGGGACTACAGAGAAAAAGGGAGAGAAGTAGCCAAAAACTGGCAAACAAGAGCAGCAAACTGTAAAGGATAACAGGTAAACAGTGGAATATCTTTGTACATAGGTTCAGGTCAGGTACTGATGCAGGAAAGGGTCAAAGGAGGTGCAGGGGATCTAATCTGGGTAAGCCTGCTTGAAGAGCCAGGTCTTTAATTTATTTTTGAATTTGATGGTGCAAAGCTCAAGTCGGAGGTATGTGGGAAGTGAATTCCAGCGGGTAGGACCAGCAATGGAGAAGGCTCAATCCCTTGTGGAGGTGAGGTGTGCCTTCTTGAGGGATGGCACATGGAGGGTTCCTTTGTAGGTTGCTCTGGTGGGACGGTTAGAGAGTATGAGGCAGAACAGTTCATCAAGCCAGTTGGCGTTGTGTCTGTAGATGGATTTATGAATAATAGTAAGGGTTTTGTAGAGGATGCGTGAGGGGATCGGGAGCCAATGGAGGTCTTTAAGGATGGGGGTTATATGGTCAGATTTACGAGCATTTGTGATGATCCTCGCTACTGCATTCTGGAGCATTTGAAGCGGTTTTATGGTGGAATAGGGGAGACCTAGGAGAAGGGAGTTGCAGTAGTCCATTTTAGAAGAGAGGATGGCCTGAATGACAGTGCAGAAATCATGGGTATAAAGTAAGGGTTTTAGTTTTTTTAGGACATTGAGCTTAGAGAAACCTGCCTTGAGGATTGTGTTGATGTATTTCTTTAGGTTCAGTTGCTGGTCAATCAGGACACCGAGGTCTCATACAAAGGGCTGAGCGGAGATGGAACTAAATGCTGGGTCATTTGCAAGGGAGGGTTTGGGGATTTGGGATATGAAGAGCAGTTCAGTTTTGGTGGTGTTTAAGGCAAGTTGGAGATTTGTGAGTAGGGTATTAATGGAAGTAAGGCATTTCTCCCAGAGTTTTAGAGATTCGGAGATAGAGTCATGAATTGGTATGATGATTTGGACGTCATCGGCATATAGGTAGAATTTGAGGCCAAGGTCAGATAGAAGCTGGCATAGAGGTATGAGGTAAATATTGAATAGGGTGGATGAAAGGGAGGAACCTTGTGGAACTCCTTAGGAGAGGGAGTAATGAGTGGATTCAGCGTTGCCTATTTTGACTGAGAATTGTCTATTAGACAGGTAGGATTTAAACCACAGGAGGGCTGAACCTGAGATGCCTATGTCAGATAGGCGGGCGAGGAGGTGGTTGTGGCTTATTGTGTCGAACGCAGAGTTGATGTCGAGAAGGGCAAAAAAGTAGCAATGACCTTGATCCATGCCTCTGATGAGGTGGTCAGAAAGGGTGAGTAAGAGGGTTTCAGTATTGAAATGCTTGCGAAAACCGAATTGTGAAGGGTGAAGGATATTGTTGTTCTCAAGGTAGTCCATGAGTTGGGAGTTGACTACCTTTTCCATGATTTGAGAAATGAGTGGGAGGTTTGAGATAGGATGGAAATTAGATGGGTCGTTGTGGTCTAACGAAGGTTTTTTGAGCAGGGGTTTGACCACTGCATGCTTGAGTGTGTCTGGGACTATGAAAGAGGAGAGGGAGCAATTAATGATGTCAGCTAGAGGTTTAGCGATGGTGTTGGGAATGGTTAGGAGTGCTTTAGTGGGGATGGTGTCTGTGGGGTGGGATGCCACCAGTCTCCTCTGTGGTGTCTGTGGGGTGGGAGGCCACCAGTCTCCTCTTCCATGGAGGTAATGCCGCCCCAATGCCACCATCCCATGGGTCTTCTTAGGTGTGCAAGCAGCACAAGGCCACTTAAAGGCACCATGGTGAGACCTTGACTGCCAGCACTCTTGGATGATGTCATGTAGCTGGGTATATAAGTATCAGCCGCGGACCCTAGCAACACCTCAGCAATGGGCCTTCTACCTTGCAGTACATGTTGCCTAGCACTCCAGTTTCTGTGTTCCTGATTGCCTTATCCAGCCTTGCCTTCCAGCCTTGTCTTCTCCAGCCTTGCCTTCCTCCTTTCCATTTTGTCCAGTGTCTTCAGTGTGTCTTTAGCCACCCTTGGCCTGACTCTCCAGATCTTGACCCTGAACATGATTGCCTGCTGCTTGGACTTGTTCCTTTGCTTGGACCTGACTATAAATGCCTCCCATCTGGACCTGACCCCTTGCCTGGACCTGACCACTCTTGCTATCTACCTGCCCTGACCTTAGCCTGTCTTTAACTATTAGTCTGCTGCCTGCCCTGACCCGGGCATGCCTTTGGACTCTAGTTCTCTTTACTGCCCTAGGGAGCTGCTTGCTGGCTGTTAGAACCGAAGGGCTCAACCTGTGGGGGAGGTGGCTGATATAGGTGAAGCTCAAGACTGTCCCCACTACAAGGCACATTCGTCAACTGCTGGCATAGGCCTCATGGGTTCTCCCTTTAGGCTGTGTCAATTGTACCACAGCACAAAGAGCTCACACCCCTGCTACCCTTCACAGAATGGAAAACATGGCTGCCAAATGAACTCTGTCCAGTTGGCTAGTGTACAGTATATTGCATTAGAATGTGCTGGCCGGATTACAGATTACATATTCTGTCAACGCCAATCAAATTAGAGCTATGGTGACTTCAGTTGCTCATCTCAGGGCCACTTCCAGTGAAGACATTTGCAAAGCTGCTGCTTGGTCGTCTGTACACTTTTTCACATTCCAGTACTGGTTGGACAACATGTCCTGAGGAGACAGTAACTTTGGACAAACAGTTCTGTGCAGCCTGTTTATCTAGTAGTCCACTCTCCACCTGCTGGGGCCAGGTTGTCTTAAGTAAGTGCTTTGGACCCTCCACACATAATGGCTAATTCACATCTGCCTGTCAATGGAGAAAGCAAGTTTGCTTATCTGTAAACAGGTTTTCCATAGATGGCAGGATGAATTACTTATTCTCATTACCTACCCTTTTCTTGGGAGAGTTGACGACCTGACTAAAGCTTAAGCTTTGAAGAAGCTAAAGTGCTCACAAGGCAGCAAGCATGCGCCAGACTTCTCTTCCATGCTCAGTAAAACCATTACTGAGCTTTGAGAACTGTGTTGGCGCCATCGGATGAGATCAATCACTTGTAATGGCTGACTCATTCTGCCATCTGTGGAGAACCCTATTTACAGGTAAGGAAACTTGCTGCATTTAGCCACATATAAATGAGGGAGCATCACTTGTAAGTTAGGCTATACCAGGCCCACAGGAAGTGGCATAATGTGCAACCTCCTCTAACCATTTCTTGTGAGCCAGCTAAAGGCAAAACGTTAATGGCCACCTTGGACTAGGTGATAAATTTTTAGAGGATAGTTATAAACAGTGTGCATAACTCAGCACATACACATACAAGTAGATGTGTCTAAGGGTTTGCCTATGTTTTATAAATTGTGCAGCAGGAGCTGCCCAGTTTATAAAATACCACGTATCTCCACTCTGAAAGTATGCATATATGTATCAGTATGTGCACATGTTTTTTAATGCAGAGCTCGAAGTATTTTATACACCTATTTTATAAAACTGCATGTATATATTTTATGTGCAAAATAACTGTACCTTGTGCGTACAATAACCCTCAGTTTATGTACAGGCAATTATTTTTATAAAGTTGACTG
This sequence comes from Rhinatrema bivittatum, assembly GCF_901001135.1. NCBI lineage: Eukaryota > Metazoa > Chordata > Amphibia > Gymnophiona > Rhinatrematidae > Rhinatrema > Rhinatrema bivittatum. Next base: position 190,540,927 of record NC_042618.1, on the reverse strand, counting down.
AAATATGCGCTTATGAAAATAACTTGTGTGTGTGTATGTATGAATCCTCCACCACGTGCTTCAGAGCTCCCAACCAAAAACTGCAGACAAAAGTGAAGTCAGATTTAATTTCCATGAGTAGATCAGCAGGTGTAAAAGCATGCATGCACATTTGATGACCTATGCACATGCTCTGCTTGTAAAATATGTGAGTGTCCTAGTGATTTCCGACCTCAGTCTGGCATGCTTTTACAGCGCCCTCAAAATACCTTCTTCATCCATACTTTTTCATGCAGCAGCAAAAGCACGAGCACCCATGAGGCCTTCTGGAAATTGACTTGACCCACAAGAAGGCTACTTGTACCCATTATATGCCAATTTTACATGTATAAAGCCCGGATACATTTTTGAAACTTCACCCCTTACTATGCATACTGTGATCCAAAATCTCCTGTGCTAACTGGCCATTTCTTTGTTAGCTTGTTAGCTTCTCTACCTGGGAACACAGAAAGTGCCCCTCCCCCTGACAGAGCTGGACCCACCCAGACAGGCAGCCCTCCCAAAGGCCTCATCTGGCCTCACCAAGAGGCATTCCTGCAGCACATAGCAGGAACACTCCCGCACCTCTTCCATCTAAGAGGCTTTGGGCATGCTGGTATTGAAGCAGCTCTTAGCAGCAGCATTTGCTGGCAGCTGTGGTATGCGGTGAGGGCAGGAGGGATGTGATATCCCTCTTATCTGTGAAGATACTGCCCAGGACCTATTTCAGGAGGGGTGGGTTAGGCTTCTGATGGGGAAAGACCCTCCGTAGGGATGGTGTGGGGGGTGGATGGGAGGGGGTTCTTGCTGTATGCTGCAGGGATGCCTGTGGAGTTCAGTTATTCCTGATGTGTGCCATGGAAGGGCTGCCACTCAGGAACTCCTGTTATGCCAAGGGTAAAACGGTGCTGTACGGGGGGGGGGAGGACGATGGTCAGAAGGGGGCCACTTTCTGTTGATGGTTCAAGGAGAGAGAATTCCCCAAGCTAATTGGACCAAAGTGAAAGTGGGATTTTGTGATGGGTGAAAGTGTTCCTAGTGGTGTCATGTGCTGTCAGCAGTGGTGTGGGGAAGAGGGCTCTGACATGTCACCTGTCCATGAAGCTCCTGCTTCTCCAAATTGGTTAGACTTGTTTGTGGAGGGGTGGGCGAGAGGTGGCGGTCCTGCCAGGTGTGGGGAAACCTCTCTGGGGCGTGTGTTCCTGATATGCACCATGGAAATGTGCCTTGGGATGGGGACTGTACCACTTGAGTGAGTGGTGGTGGTGGTGGTGGTGGTGGGGATTATTTGATATGTGCCGTGGGATGGGGAGGCTGTCGCTCATGGGGATTTTGCTGTGTCAAGTGAAGGTTGATGCTCGGTGGGGAGCTACTTTATTTTCACCAGGTTTGGCTGAGGAAAAGGGAATCCCTTGAACTAACTGGCCCAAAGTGAATGGGCAGGTTAGTACATGAAATTTCTAGTAGCAGCTAAGGTGGATATAAAACTTTTTTCTGTTAATGTCTATGTTAGTAGCATGGCCACAATATTAGATGTAAATTTTACCATGCTCTCGGTAAATAGTTTTTTTTATAGCTCATAAGGACCATTTTAATATGAACATAAAAAAGTTACCAAGTTGAAATGTAAAATTATTTTTGTGTGATTTTTATTGCATAGGCCTCTCTATAATTTAGCCAAATCCATGCAACTGTCGGACCAAAATTACAGTAGAATGGGTATAGCATAATAAGACACTTTTTTTTTTTAAGATACTGTATCTGTGAACTGAACCATTTTCCAAAATCCATTTGGAAGCTAAGTAGTTCATATATATCTTGTACAGACCAAATAATTATGAGGTCAAGATTGAGTGGGTTGATGAGCAGCAAGTTACACAGGTGAAGTTATCTCGGCTAAAGTTACCTAGGTTATTAAGCAAAGCATGTTTCAGGCTGAATATACCTGGTTAAGTTTAACATTATCTGGGTAAGTTCACCTGGATATCTAGACCTGCTCTCCACCCTGACCAGACTTACCTGGCTAAACTTAGCTGGGCTGCACGGAATATCGGCACTACCTACCTAAGTTTAAGCCCCACAACCCTCTTTTTTTTATTTTGGTAATTTCTAACCAGTTAATGACTTATCTGGCTGAAACTTACTCTTTTGGTAGGGAAGGAAATTCAAAACTTCAGGTTTAGCTGGCTAAGTCCAAGCTTAGCTTGACAAATCCCTTTGAATATGAAACTCCAAGAGAGCAATTTTCAAAAGCTATTTATGGGGGGAAATGGCTATCTGCCCCCGTAAATCTGCTGTCTGAAAATTGCTCTCCCTACTTGCAGGTACGAGCATTACTCACATTGAGCCGAGATGTTCCTGGGATTGGGGATTAGGGAGAGGAATGCAAGAGTGCACAACATAGATTTGTATTTTCAAAAATATGCACATTGTTTGGAAGGGGAAAGGTATCCGTTGAAAAAGCAGGTGCAGATCTCTCCGGGCACTTTTCCCCTAGGCATTTCTCAAAGGGGAAAGCACATATGTACTTTCCCCTTGAGAACTGGTGCAGAGCTCATGGGTTAAAGCAGGGGTGCTCAAACCGGTCCTTGGGGCCTCCTCGGCCAGTCGGATTTTCAGGATCTCTCAAATGAATATGCATGAGAATTATTTGCATGCCTTACCTCTGAGCACCAGTTTGACCACTCGTGGGTTAAAGTACCTATGGACTTTGCAAGTACCTGTGTTGTTTAGAAAATTGCCCCTTATTGGGGTACTTGCAAAATGAATGGGTATTTCAACCGGTGAACTTTGCAACAGTTCTTGAAGGGAAAGTATGCACGTACTTTCTCTATGAGAATAGTTTAGGGAAAAAGAATCCACAAAGATTTGCATCTGCTTATTCTGTGACTACTTTTTCTTTTCCAAATTTCTCTTCCTGCACATATACAATATCCAATAATATGCTTTTCTCTTCATTGCATATTTCAGATTGAAGTAGATATTTATGAGCCACAAGGTCTCAGCTCCCTAGAGGCCCATGGGACTTTCATCACTAATGATTTATCTCCAGTTATTCAGAAGTCTATCGCTGGAAACAAGGTACAATAATTGCTGCAGTTTCTCTGTGACTTATACTAAGTTCAGTGATCCTATAAGGATTTTAAATAGCCCTGGTGCAGTATAAGTAGGTACTCCAAAATAATCTGTGTCCCTGTCTAGTAAAAATATTTCTGTACCTTTAAGCCCCTGAGATGGTGGTCAGATGCCTCTAGGGGTCCCTTTTTCTAACTTCCTGTAGGAGGGAACCCAAGAACCAATATTTCCTTGTGGGAGCTTCTGTAACATCATGGAAGTTGCCAATTGCCCAGCTATCTTTTAGGCTCGCCTTTGCTGAGGCTTCTACGAGAAAGATGCATAACAGCTGTCCTTTTCCTATCAAGTTCTTTCTATCTTCAGGCATCTACTAATTGAGAGTAATTTTTTTAACCCAGGGTTCTGAGAGGTTCAGATCTTGAAAGCTGGAATCTCCATCCTGTCTAAGTTTCCTGTGCTACCAGTCTTCTTAACTAAGCAGGGACGCTGCAACAAGCTGTAGTGACCCACAGAGTGCTTTTAAGTTTCTAACTTATTCTAGTTCTATTTTCCAAAATCGACTATTGCAATTCCATTTTGCAAGGACTCCCGGCCTCTCCGATTCTAAAAGATCTCCCCTGGCTCCCAGTACAATTCAGGATACTTCATAAATCTCTTACAATCATCCATAAATATATTCACCATCAGGCCCCCCTTGATTTGCTACACTCCCTCAAACTGCACTCAGCGGCTAGACCTTTAAGGGATGCCTACAAGGGATCCTTACATGTACCTCCTATTAAAGCTGTACAACACTCGAATATCAGAGACCGTACATTCTCCATCACAGGTCCCACCATCTGGAACGCCATGCCTCCGGACCTCAGGCAGGAATCTTGTCTACCAATTTTTAAAAAGAAATTAAAGACATGGCTGTTCTGCCGAGCCTTCCCAGACTCTAACCCAACAGTCTGATTTTAATCTGTTCTAGCAATTATGCTCTAAACCACATATACAAATTACTACTATAAGGACGTTTAAAAGTTATTATGAGGACGGTTCCTCGCATCCCTCTTATACTCCATTGTATATTTTCCTTCTCTTCGTGCCCTCTCTTTTTTCCTACTCCAAGTTAACATATCCTTGTTATAATGTAACTTTATACTCCTTTCAATTTGTCTCTTGTTATTGGTTGTTTATAGTTACTGCTTGTTCGATGTAAACCGAGTTGATTTGATTTGTATCAAGAAAGTCGGTATATAAAAGTCTTAAATAATAATAATAATAGTTAAACAAGATGCAATAAGGGGTGCTAAACCTATTGCGGGTGTTTACTCAAGTTTTAGCACAGGTTTTTTGGTGCTAATGTAGCCCTCATATGTTAAAAGGGCTTTAGTGCCAAAAAACCCCACACTAAAATACCAGTGGCAGGCTTAGTGCATGGTGCATGCAAATTGGAGGGTAATAGCCTAATTAGCTATTACTCTACATGCAAGGAGCTGCGCTAAGCAAGAGACTGCCTACGGTAGCGGTTCTTCTACTACCATGAGAAATTTAACCTTGCTCAGAGTTAGGCATTAAATGTCACGAGGCTAGCCCGACCAAAACTCCGCTCCTTCCCCAAGGTCTTCCCAATGGGCCAAGTGGTCCGGGTTGGACCCAGGAGTCCTCTACCTGAAATGGTGCATTCTGAGGTCCATGTCTGAAAATAGCCTTTACGAGACCCCAAATCCCCCCTCCAGGCCAGGAACCCCTGCCGGAGACCCTCCTCTGGCAGGGCTGTTCCAAATTGGTCCTTTTCACTGACACTTGTCAACGAAAGGACTGTTCTTTTCACTGACATGTGACAGTGAATAGACCAATTGACAGTAAGGAAAGGAGTGAATAAATTAATATTAAATGTCAGGCAGGGTCTCCAGCAGCGGTTCCTGGCCTGGAGGGGGGATTTGGGGGTCTGGCAAGCCCTGTTTTAAGACACTGACTTCGGAATACACCATTTCAGGTAGTGGATCCCCAGGTTTGACCTGGACCACTTGGCCTATCAGGCCAGACCTTGGGGGTGGGGAGGGAGCTTTGGTCATGTCAGCCACTGGTGCTGGTTGTGGGCACGCATAGCCACATTTCCTGGGCTCCCAATACTTTTGAGCCCTAGGCACACACAATTTATCCTTAGCGCTTCCTTTTTACAGCACTAGTTCATTTTAATATAATATCGGGCGCCCAGGAGAGGTGCCTGTGCACGTTAGGAAAATAGGCACTGAAAGTAGAGCCTTAAAGTGTGTAAGGTGTTTGATGCTATTAGGCTGTAGCTTGTGGTTGTCTGTGAATGGGATTGTTGTAATTAATTAGTTCACTTTCTTGTAAATAAATTTATCGTCCTTTCGAACCACATTATCCAGAATGGTTTGAACTCATTGTATCTGCCCTGAGCCAGCTTGAGTGAATATGGAAATGGAATCTTTAATACACCCAAAAGAGATTTCGCCATCAACAAATGTGTCTGGTCAACCCTCCAGCAGACTGAGTCACCTCAGGTAGTCTACAGCAACATCATTTATTTAGTTGTTATGAATTCGCTGCCCGCGGGTCCCCCTGCAAACAGGCTCACTCACCCCATGCTGCTTTCCACCTGACGCGGCCGGATGCCGCCGTCGGGCCTACCGCCCAGCCGGAGCCGCGGACTTTGCAGTCCCCTGCAGCCCGGAGGCCGCCCATCGGGTCTCCATCGCGGCTGGAGCTGCGGGCCTTTTGCCCTCTTCAGTGCGGCTGGGAATGCCGCCGACGTCTTGCTCATCTTCGCGGCGCGAAGGCCGCATCCCCGGGCCAGAGTGGCAGCTGGAGCCGCCCCCGGGGCCTCCTGCAGTGGCTGGAGCCGCTGCCGTCATCAGACCTGCTCCTCAGGCCCAGCCCTGCGTCTGTATGTGATGACGCTGTGCAGGCCGCTGTCCACGGTCCTGCACAGCCCTGCTTCCTGCTCCTTAGGTGCCGGCGCGTGCCTCTCTGCAGGATTTAAAGGGCCAGGCACAGGAAGTGTGCTGGCCCCACCTAGGGAGTGGACTTCCTGCTTCAGCCCTAAAAAAGGGCTGCTCCGTCAGTCAGTCTTGGCCTTGCATCGGAGTTGCTTCACTCTGGAGGCTCCTGCCTGCCAGAGCTCTGTCAGGTCTTCTTCGTCTTCTCCATGGAGTTCTTGTTGTTTCATCTCATCATGCCAAGTCATGTTCATGCCTGAGGTTCCCGTCCAGGTGTCCTGGTGTCTCGTCTTGGTCTTCTGTTTCCTGATGTTCCAGGTTCCTTGATGTCCTGCTCCTGTGTCTTCGTCTTCAGCGCTCTTGAGCCTTCTGGTACCTGTTAGGCCGGGGGTCCCTCGGATGATGTCTTGCCCGAGCGTGGGCTAGCCTACAGGTGGACTGGTGTCCTGAGCTCCTGAGCCGTCATGTCCTGCCAGCCGTTGGTGGAGCTTCGGATGACATTGGATCCGTCGTTGGAGTTCTGCTTCGACTGGATCCTTCCCTGCGCTTGTCCCGCTCCCAGCTTGGTCCGTGACCAGCTTCCTCGGGCTGTGTAGGGTGCGCAGTGGGACAGGGTGGTCCGCGACTCAGTCCCGCGGGTGGGCTGAGTAGGGCGCCCTGAGAGACAGTGCCAATGTCCTTCCGCCCAGCTTCTCATCTCGTCTGGACTTCATCAGTTCCTCGTCTCATCCTGGATACCGTTGCATCACTCTTGGTATCATGTCTCGTTCCTGATGTCGTCGCATCGACCCTGGTCCGGGATGCCGTCGCATCAACCACTGGTCCGTGATGTCTTCGCATCAGCTTTGGTGTCAAGTCTTCGTCTGCGATGCCATTGCATCGATCCTGGTGTCATGTCTTCGTCCACGATGCCGTTGCATCGATCCTGCTGTCATGTCTTCGTGTCAAGGCCCGTCTGCCCTCGACCTCAGGCCAGGCGTGCTGCTCCATGCCGATCCAAGCGGCAGGTCCGAAAGGGCTCGGAATGGTCGGAGGACCATTCACATTCCAACATCATCTGTTGTTGGCTATGGGAGCTTGCCGGCCTGGCAGAGGGTAAGACCGTCAGCCATGGTGGAACACGCCGTCAACCCTTGGTTCGGTCCTGGATCCATCTGGGGTCGGGCTGAGGCCCATGGGCACACTAAAACACCACTTCTCAACATTAGTTAGTTAGTTATTATTTAGATTTATTACCTGTGACCAGTAAGGATCCCTAAGAGCCACTGTTTAGATTTACCCCAAACAAGGGTTATAATAGTATTTTCACATAAAACACACAATGCAGTCAGGAGGGAAGACATTCAGCTGATTGGCCATTTAGGGATCTATTTACTAAGCAGCATTAATATGCACTGAATGCAGTGCTTAATGTGTGTCAAAAATATGTTAACATGCGTTCTCTGTAATGCTCACTTAAGTGTTACCAATAATGCAATCTTATGTGCACACTGAAAATATTAATGAGCTATGTCACATGCAAATGCAAGCAAATTAGCTCATTAATATTAAACATTTCTTTCCCTGTCAGTAAAGGGAACAATCACCATTCAGAACTCACTGACAAGGAAGAAGCCAATTCCCATTCAGTATTGAGTTCTAAATGGGGATTGGTCTGTTCACCCTGTTATGCAGTGAATACATAAATATTAAGTTTTGGGAGCTGTCATCTCTATCTCTACCAGAGCTTAATATTCAGCCTAGAAGGAGAAGGTAAGTTGCTTTCCTCCTCTCAGTGGGCTTTTATGGGGATTCGGAACAGGGGTATTCGGCATGTTCCACATCACTTTTTTTAAGGTAGGGAATGGGGGAGGGAAATGGTGCCACTTGGTCCACTACAGTTTTTTAAATCTATGGGGGCAATAGGGGAGAATAGATTGTTGCTCGATCAGTTACATTTTCTTTTACCATGGGGGTAGGCAGGAAGCAGGGCAATGTGGCACTGCTCAACCCTAGGTTGATATTCAAAAGCCCAGAAAGTGGCAAAGTTACCTGGGTACCTTTATCTGACTATATTCAGTGGCACTTTTACCTGCATATATGCCACTGAATATCTAGTTAAACATACTTGAATAAGATTATCTGGTAACTTTGCCAATCACCTGGCTCGTTAAATTTCATCTTCAATGAAAATCATCTTCAGTAAGACTACATTCATCCAGCAGTGATAAAGATCCAACTCACTGACTATTGTTTTGTTTTAAAAAGTATGGCTCACCCTCCTATGACTCCATCATCTCAAAAGGATGCCTCCTCCACCAACACCTCCAGCTCTTCAGAGGAAGATTACCCCCTAGATGACATAGGTGCGGACATCCCCTCTGCTAATATGAGGATGGTCTTATCGTGTACCCCAACTGAAGATGAGAGGCACACCAGTGCTGCCAGACCTTTATTCTCTAGCCTCCCAAACATCAGCTCTTGGGAGCCCATCAGCTCTCTGGAGGCCTCTTGCAGCTATCACCCCTTGCCATTGTCTTCAGTGTTTAGTTCCTTTGAAGGACCTGTGAATAGTGACTGCACATTGCTGCACAGAAGCACCAGATTTGGGCAGTCCAAGGGACCAGAGCCACCCCTTAAAAGGAGAGGAATGCCCAGGAAAAACTACATTGTTAGCTAAGCACATATCATCTTTGTCTTGTAAATAAATGCACCTTCACCTTTGAAATTTCTTTGTATAAGAGTGTTCCTTTCCTCTACAGCCTGCTGGTGAGTCTGGTGATGTATCTCTTGCAATACATCCTCACCCAAGTCATATACCGCCTTCTCCTCATCATCTCTAGACCCTGTATGATGATCATCTTGACCCTCTGGAGAAGGCAGGCCTCGTCTTTTGGCCAAGTTATGAAGCATGCAGCAGACTAGAAAGATCTCACAGATCTTTTTTGGGTTGTAGAGAAATTCTGTGCAGGCAGTAGAAATGTGTTTTGAGTAGGTCAAAGATTCTTTCAATGACTGACCTGATCTGTCTGTGAACCCTGTTGAGGCAGACATCTGCTGCAGTCTGTGGGTATGCCAATGGGATCATGAGCCCAGCTTTCAGTGGATATCCTCTATCTCTTGTAGGAGAGAAAGCATAGAAGAGCATAGTGTATGATGTCCCAAGCTAGTTGGCAGCAAGGCTTTTCCCTGGTAGAAGCTGGAATAGGTCTCCTGGGCTAAAGTGGTAAGACCACCTGGAGATAGAAGAAAAGGGCAGATATTAGTTGTTGTGTGCTTGTAGCAGCATACATACCTAAAAGCCAATTCCAGAGATGAGACCTTCCTAGAAGCTGACTGTGAGACCATATAGACATTCTGACAGGATCCCGGAAATCTGGACACAATGTCCATAATGATCCCTTTGGCTTCGCAGATTGCTTATATGTCGAGGGAGTGGAAGCCCCTGCAGTTGCAGAAGGTAGTCTCATTGCCTGCAGGTGCTCTTATAGGGATTTGAGTGCGATCAATAGCCCCCAGGATAGAGAGGAACCGTGCAATATGGTAGAAATCAGTCATAATTTGTTGTTGCCTTCTCTGAGGGAAAGATAAATATTGATGTGTTTTCCTGAGAAATGCAGCCAGAAAATGATCAATACATATGGAAGTGACCCATTGGCTTATTCCAGCTGTGACCCCTAGAGGTGTCTGGAAGGTGACAGGGAAGAAAAGACCAGGACCATAGTAACCTTGAGGTATACTGGCAAGGCATGGCCTCTCTGGGTGAAAGGGTGCAGGTCCAGTTCTAACTGCTGGCATAGGTATAGTATGGTTTCCTTGCTGAACTTGAATCTGTACATGACTTGCTCCTCAGACAGATGTAAAAACAATGTTCAGGTCCTGTATATTCTCTGTAAGGCGTGCTTTCTCTTCCTCCTCTATTCTCTCTCCCTCCTCAAATGTCGCGCCATGAGTATCCGTAAGTTTTCAATATTCATGTTCAACTTCAGTTCACTCCTACTCCAACCATTAGCAACAATCAGCCCTTGTGAATGTCACCCCCCAGTTAATCCCAGTCAGCTTCAGTAACATAAACACATACTCACCCAGTTAGCTCCAGTCAGCCCCAGTGACACACCCTAGTTAGCCTTAGTCAGTCTTAATGACACACAGCCTCCCCAGTCAGCCCCAGTTGCAAACACACACCCACCCATCCCCAGTTGGCCCCACTCACCCCACACACACACACACACACACACACACACACACACGCAAACCTAGTATCAGACAAAAGGTCAATCCTGAGAAAAAGAAACATTACAGCCAAACACACTTCTGGGCAAGAACAATAATTTCCCAGTTAGACCTTCAACCCTTTCTCAGTCTCCCTTGCCTCCTAGTTAGCAGCCCTGTCTATTCACTGAGAGAAGCCAGCAGCCCAAACTGTTGTGCCGCCGACCCACAGACCCCCGCGGCCGGCACCCTACTTACCGCGGGTTGCCTCGTGGCAGCAGCGACATCAGTGAGGCCTGCTCGGGCCTGGCCGGCTTCTCTTCGTGGCGCTCCCTCCGCGAGGGAGACGCCGCCGACGTCCTCTGGCTCCGCCCTTCTAGGCGCGCGCTGGAGCACAACTTTTAAAGGGACCAGCGCGGAAACCGGCGACTCCACCCCTGAAGGACGTCAGACAACGGCAGGGATTTAACCCCTGCAGTCAGCCCTGTTCCTCACCTTGCAACGAGGTTCTCTCTGTTCAGAGGTTGCTAGTTGCTGTTCCTGGTTCCTGATCTTGGCTTCTGACTTTGGCTCATCCACTTGCTTCTGACTTCGGCTTTGTCCTCTGGCTTCTGACTTCGGCTCGTCCACTGGCTTTCGACTTCGGCTTCGGTTCCTGGTCTGTGACTTCTACTTGCTCTCTGTGTCCTGTTTCGCTTCATCCAGGAGGTCTCGCCTAAGTCTAAGCGGCTTGGGTCCTCACGGGCTCCTCCTGGGGGGACCTCGGGCTTCCAGTGGTGAAATTCCAATTGGCCTCCTGGCTTCAGCTTCAGTACTCCTCAGGATTCCTGGATTCCTCTTCAAGACTCACCCACAGGAGACCGTACATAAGTCCAAGCGGCCTGGGTCCTCAGGGGCTCCTCCCGGGGGGACCTTGGCTTCCAGTGGTGAAGATTTAATCGGTCTCCTGCCCTGTACCGCCTCCCGGCTTTGACCTCCACTGTGGGTCCTCACACAGTGCGCCACCATCTGTCTGAGCCAGCTCAAGGGTCCATGAAGTCCAATTTCAACAGTTTGCAAGACCATGGACCCGGCTGGTGTGGCTGGCCTAAAGGCCATCCCCGGAATTGCCCAGCATCTACAGCAGCAGCAGCTCTGCCTAGATGCCCTGACAGCAACAGTAGAGAGACTGGCCAACGCCTGCATGCCACACCTGTGGCAGCCCCTCCTGCACTGGTTTCCTTGCCCGATTCCGGACCAGTGAACCCCACACAACTACAGGTACCGACCAGGTACTTGGGGGAAGCGAAACAGTGTCGCGGATTCCTCAACCAGTGCTACATACGCTTCACCCTGCTGCTTTCTCAGTTTCCGACTGATCTAGTAAAGACCAGTTACATAGTGTCCTTGCTTGACGGGAAGCCCCTGGCCTGGCCCTCCCCATTGTGGGAACGTAAGATTCCCATTCTTGTAAACCTGGAACAGTTCGTTTCCACCTTTCGACACATTTTGATGAGCCTGCCCACCGACCTACAGCGGTTGCCGAGTTACATCAGTTACGTCAAGGTACTCGTTCCCTCGCAGAGTACATGGTTGAATTCCGTACGCTGGCCGCCAAACTGGACTGGAGGGACGATAGTTTACATGGTATATTCCTGGAAAGAATGTCCTCACGTCTCAAGGACGAATTAGCAGCAAGGGACCTTCCAGATGATCTGGATAGCTTGATTGACCTGGCAGGACGTGTTGACCGCCGAATCCAACATCGGTTCCGAGAAGGGAAGTCTGGCCGTAGAACCGGTAATTCCGAGTCCACATTTCCTCAACCTGTACCCACTCTGCCTGCTTCCACCAGCACCCAAGGGATCGAACCCTTGCAATTGGGAACAGACCCGATCTCGCAAGAGGAAAGAAGACATCGCCGCACTCAGGATTTGTGCTTATACTGCGGCAACAAGGGGCACTTCCTAGCCCAGTGTCAGGAGTGGCCGGGAAACACCAGAACCCAGGTGTCATCGGGAGCTGACCCTAGGTAATACTGCTTCCGCCTCCCCATGTACCGTACCGGTTACCCTCAATTATCCCGGAGGTACCTTCGATACCTGGCCTTGGTAGACTCCGGAGCAGGAGGGAATTTCATTCTCTCTGATCTTGTTCGGTAGTTACAGCTTACGGTCCAACCCCATCTTCCTCCACTCCAAGTTTCCTCGATCTACGGCACTCCCCTCCCGGGGAGCATCTCCACTTGCACCAAACCCTTGATTCTACGTACTGGTCTCTTACACTCTGAAGAGATTTCATTTCTTGTGCTGGAGAGATCCATTCACCCCCATCATCTTGGGCTTAACCTGGCTCCGGAAGCACTCCCCCATCATCCACTGGGACACTCTCCAGATCGCATCTTGTTTTACCTCCTGCCTGGCGGCAATCCCTCGACCCAGTGTGCCACTTCTGACCACGCCTATATCGCTTCCGCCGCAATATCAAGATTACTGGGATGTCTTCTCAAAGGAGAAGGCTGAACTGCTCCCCGAACATCGGCCCTTTGATTGTGCCATAAACCTGGTTCCTGGTACTACGCCTCCCAAGGGGCGGGTTTACCCCTTGTCACTCCCGGAGCCCTGAGCTATGTCTTCTTATATCCAGGAGAACTTGGAGAGGGGCTTCATTCAGCCTTCCAACTCCCCCGCTGGAGCCGGGTTCTTCTTTGTCAAGAAGGATGGATCACTCCGACCCTGTATAGACTACCGTGGCCTCAACGCCATCACACGATGGGACAGATATCCTTTGCCTCTGATTCTCGAATTGCTAGACCGGCTACAAGGAGCTAAAGTCTTTACCAAGCTGGACCTCCAGGGTGCATATAAACTGGTAAGGATACAACCCGGCGACGAATGGAAGACCACGTTCAATACCAGAGACGGGCATTACGAGTCTCTGGTCATGCCCTTCGGCTTATGCAACGCTCCTGCAGTTTTCCAGAACCTTATGAACGAGGTATTACGGGAAATGTTGCATACCTCCGTCATAGTGTACCTCGACGCTGTATTGATTTATTCTAAGGACCTGTCCATGCACCGCACATATGTGCGACAAGTGTTACAGAAGCTTTGGGATAACTGTCTCTTCGCCAAGATAGAGAAGTGTGAGTCCAAACAAGAGTTGTTACCTTTCCTCGGATATATTGTCTCTTCCACGGGCTTCGATATGGACCCAGATAAGGTAGCGGCCATCAAGGATTGGCCAGAAATAGTAGGGGTCAAAGCGCTACAACGCTTCCTTGGCTTCACCAATTTCTACCTCCAGTTCATACCCCATTACACCTGAATGGTGGCTCTGCACACGGCCCTTACCAAGAAGGTTGCCGACGCCAAGAACTGGTCTCCGGCAGCGTTAAAGGCCTTTCAGGAGCTGAAGGAAGCTTTCCTTCTAGATGTCTGCCTTCATCACCCTGATCCTCAGCGTCAGTTCATTGTAGAGGTAGATGCATCTGACCTCGTGATGGGAGCGGTCCTGAGCCAGATATCCATGAGGGGTAAACCCCTTACCTTGCTCCTATTTCTCTCGGAAGTTCTCACCCGCTGAGAGGAATCACAGTATAGGAGACAAGGAGTTATTGGCAATTAAGCTTGCCTTGGAGGAGTGGCGCCAGTGGCTGCAAGGGGCCCAGCACCCCATGATTGTTTATACAGACCACAAGAACCTGGAATTCCTGTGCCGAGCCCAGCGGCTCAACCCTAGACAAGCCTGATGGTCACTCTTCTTTAGCCGGTTCAACTTTCTCCTCCGTTACAGACCTGCTATTAAGAACGTCTGGGCAGACACCCTCTCCCACACTGCGGAGACAGAGAATGACCCCAATCCGCCTCGATATATCCTCGACCCTGCTAAGGTCCTGCTAGCTGCCTCGGAGGTGGTCCCTGCGGGTAAGACGGTGGTACCGGTCTGTCTGCGCAAGAAGATTTTGTCATGGGCCCACGATTCTTTAACCGTAGGTCATTCAGGGATTGCTCGGACTTTGGACCTGTTGTCAGAATACTACTGGTGGCCTCAAGTCAAAAAAGATGTCTGTCTTTATATTGGTTCCTGTCCAACCTGTGCCCGACAGAAGCCTTTGCCTGACCATCCCTGGGGGCTTCTCCAACCTTTACCCATTCCCACCGAGCCCTGGACCTATTATCTACCGACTTCATAGTGGATTTTCCACCCTCGGAAGAGAAGACTGTGATATGGGTCACGGTTGATAGATTTTCAAAGATGGCCCATTTCGTGCCCTCACTAAATTATCAACGGCGCCCGAGCTTGCAAGTCTCTTCACCCAGCACATTTTTCACCTGCACGGACTTCCTCTCCATATTGCCTCCAACCGGGGCTCGTAATTCACGGCTAAATACTGGAGAGCACTCTGCAAGAAATTTGAAGTCCAGTTAGACTTTACCACAGTTTTTCACCCTCAAAGCAATGGCCAAGCGGAGCGCACAAACAGGACCTTGAAAGCTTTCCTCCTAGCCTTTGTGGGAGACCTACAAGATGACTGGGTGACTTTATTGCCGTGGGCAGAATTCTCCTACAGTCATCATAGGCATTCTGCTACCAACATGTCTCCCTTCCAGATCATCTATGGGAAACGACTCAGACCTCCTTTGCCCCTGCCTCTGGTGGTGTCATCGCCAGCCATACAACTCACTGCCCAACAGTTACAGAATCTGTGGGGTTCCACTTGGGAGAAACTACAACTCATGGCAGCCACTGCAAAGAAATACGCTGATCGTTTATGACGCCCAGCTCCTGCATTTCTCCTTGGGGATAAGGTATGGCTAAGTACCAGACACCTCCACCTGCGGGTTCCGTCTATGCGCCTAGCTCCAAGGTACATTGGTCCGTTTGCAGTATCAGAACGGGTGGGCACCGTCTCCTACAGCCTCTGCCTTCCATCCATGCTAAGGATTCATAACGTCTTCCACGTATCCCTGTTCAAGCCTTTGGTCTTGTCAGTCTTCCACAACAAGTCCCCTGAACCTACCAGCCCTGTGGCTCAGGAAGGCACCATTTATCAAGTAAAAGAGGTATTGGATGTGCGGTTTCATCATAGACGTTGGGAATACCTCCTTTCTTGGGAAGGCTATGGTCCTGAAGAAAATACTTGGGAGCCTGACTCCAATATTTTGGATAAGTCTCTCCTCCACCAGTTTCATCTACGCCACCCTGCTAGCCGAAACCTCCAGGAAGGGGGCGTAGAAGGGGGGGGTACTGTTGTGCCGCCGACCCGAGACCCCCGCAGGCTGCCTCCCTACTTACCGTGGGTTGCATCGCGGCAGCAGCGGCATCGGTGAGGCCTGCTCAGGCCTAGCCGGCTTCTCTTTGCAGTGCTCCCTCCGCAAGGGAGACGCCGCCGACGTCCTCTGGCTCTGCCCCTCTAGAGGCGCGCGAGCTGGAGCATAACCTTTAAAGGGACCAGCGCGAGAACTGCCAGCTCCATCCCCGAAGGACGTCAGACGCCAGCAGGGATTTAAACCCTGCAGTCAGTCCTGTTCCTTGCCTTGCAACAAGGTTCTCTCTGTTCTTATGTTGCTAGTTGCTGTTCCTAGTTCCTGATCTTGGCTTCTGACTTCGGCTCGTCCACTGGCTTCTGACTTCGGCTTCATCCTCTGGCTTCTGACTTCTGCTTCATCCTCTGGCTTCTGACTTCTGCTTCGTCCTCTGGCCTCTGACTTCAGCTTCAGTTCCTGGTCCGTGACTTCTACTTGCTCTCGGTGTCCTGTTCCGCTTCATCCAGGAGGTCTCGCCTAAATCCAAGCGGCTCGGGTCCTCACGGGCTCCTCCTGGGGGGACCTCAGGCTTCCAGTGGTGAAGTTCCAGTTGGCCTCCTGGCTTCAACTTCGGTACTCCTCAGGATTCCTCTTCAAGACTCACCCACAGGAGACTGTACATAAGTCCAAGCGGCCTGGGTCCTCATGGGCTCCTCCCGGGGGGACCTTGGCTTCCAGTGGTGAAGATTTAACTGGTCTCCTGCCCCATACCGCCTCCCGGCTTCGACCTCCACTGTGGGTCCTCACACAGTGCGCCACCATCTGTCTGAGCAAGCTCAAGGGTCCACGAAGTCCAATTTCAACACAAACAACAGGTCCAAAAAGAGAATGAAAGTTTGAAACTGGCATATTAAATAGCAGATATAAAAGTATTCACACATACTTGATAACATTCATATCTGCGTTCTTTATAAAATAGCAAAACACATGCCAACATCCAAACCATGCACCAAACGTGCCCACTTTGTTCACACGTACTTTCCTGCGTGAGTATGTGCTTACTGTTATGTTCTGTGTGTTAGAACTAGATAGTGGGCCCTTAGGCCATGGCAAGAGCTGACTACACCCACAGGGAGGAGCCTTGTGGGGACTCAGCACAACAGGCGGGGTCTCAGCAGTGATGGACACCAGAGCAAGCAAAGATAACCTGAGGAGCGGATTAATAGACTCAGTCCAGAGTAGATGACCTGCAAGCTGGTCTCTCCAGTAGTGGCCCACAGTGTGGGGTAACCCGGGGAATACTTCCTCTTGATGGAGCTTGCGCAGGTTGTCTCTGGTAGTGGTCCTCAGTGCAGGGAAGGCCGGAGGCCGGTGCTGGAAGTTGCACAAGACAGTATGGATCCGGTAGTGGTCCGCTGCATGGGGTAACCCGGGGAGGACTTTCTCTTGATGGAACTTGTGCAGGCTGTCTCCGGTGGTGGTCCGCAGTGTGGGGTAGGCAGAGGCTGGTGGTAGACGTTTGCACAAGACAGTGTGGATCTGGTAGTGGTCCACAGAGTGGGATAACCCGAGAATCCACACAGCAAAGGAAGAGGAAGGTGTAGAGAAGATCCAGTACTCACTCCAAACTGAAGCAGCAAGCTGTAGTGGTAGGCACTGTGGAGACCCGAGGTACAGGAGCACTGAAGGGTCATCCGTGGAATCAGTGTAGAGACTCACTGGGAAGGAGAGGTGAGGTAAGTAGAAATGGATCTCCGAGGAGCGGATAGCCCTGAGTGCAACAAGGCCTCTGAGGCGTGGGTACTAAGATCACTCAGACAGGAACGCAGGAAAAGCGAAGTCCCAGAATGGCAGAATTGAGCAGGACAGGAATCCTTGCTAACTCGTAGGTAGGATGGCCCGATAGGATTATATACACGTAGGTAGTGATGTCAGGCGGTGAGGACGCCCCTGAGGTTCCCACCCTGACGTGGTTAAGAAGGGGGCAGGCACACACGCACATGTGCCCTAGGTCACTCCAGAAGTAAGATGGCTGCCAGGAGGGCCAACGCTGTCCCAGGAACGCCATGGAGGTCGGCGTGCAGAAGCAGAGGTGTCCATCCTCCCCAGACTCAGAGCTGCAGGGCAAAAAGAGGTGAGCAGCAAAGGTCGCAGCTATCTGCGACCGATGGGCGCAACACTTACTTAGCATGTTTAAAAAATTGTATGTCGAACATACACGCTTACAAAGCATTTTCTTTTTTTTTTTCATGTCGAAATGTCTTTGAAAATTTACTCATTGGAGCAGATTTCCATTAGAAACCAGGCAATGTCGAGATTATATATGATTATTTCAAAATATGTTAAAGCTTTCTAAAAAAAGATGAATCAGAGTTCATCACAGTGCTATAGCAGCATATCATGAAAATTTCAAGGGCCTCCCTATTTCTCATCAGTATACAATTGCCAGATTCATGAAATCATCTTATATGATCATAAACCTCCAGTTAAAGGTCCTCCTATACCCGGGGATCTAAATGTTTTCTTAGATGTTATGGCAGCATATTACATGAGCAACCATCGGACTTTGATAGAACAACTAAGGAGGTTGGTTATTGGGTGGGAGGTAGTCCTCCAATGGTTTACATTGTTTTTGGAGGAGAGGCAACAAGAGCAAGTCTACTTCAAGGATGAACAGGCTGACTGGTTTTTCCCTAAAGCAGTGGTTTCAATCTTTTTTCGGCCAGGACAAACTTGACAGATGGTTCTCACATGTGTGACATACTGATCATGTGATTGTCATGGGGCTAAATGTAAACATACCCTCTGCATCCACAGGAACCCTCTTGACCCCCAACAATGGATGCTGAGCAGAACTAGGGCATTATCCATACAACTCAGCATATGAAAAAGATATTCTGGTTCTGGTGACATCTCAGTAAAAGCAAATCAAACTCCCTCCCACAATAGCCCTTCTTATGAAAAGACAGAAATGTATCCCTAATGCATGTCTTATCGAGAAAACACAACAAATAAGATTGATACAAATGCCTACATGCTAGTAAAATACCTCACCTCAGTCACACACACAGAACTGACTTTCACCAAGTATAGAAAGACCACAAATTATAAATATGGAGACAGAAACTGGAAAGGAAAACCAAAACAGCCACTCTGCATGCAGTGCAAACCTGGAGAAATGGAAAAAGAAATATAACACCTAACATAATAAAACACACAAATTAACCCGCACAAAGTAACACCTGCATTATGGAACACACTCGAACAGTAACAACCCAACCTATGAAATGGCAATACTACAAATATTAAACCAGGCTCTAAACACTAATACACTTCCTATTAGGAAAACAGAATAAGCCAAGCTGCTATAGATCCCCACACAGAAATAATTGTAAAGCTATAATAATAAATGTTACAAAACAGCTGAAGAACATAATAACATACAAGAATTAAAAACTCATAAAAATTATTAAAAATTGTCCAGATACCAATAAAATATTCCAAATAAACAGACATCTCATAATAACCAATAATTAAAATGGCAGTCAAGAAAAATACATTTAAAAAGCTACCTTTACTTGCCCTCTCCAGCAACACCTACTCCTTTCCCTTGCAGGCCAAAAGTACACACCAGAAGCAGCTGTGGCTGCTGAAGCTCTGTCCTCATGGTCCTCTTCCTTAGGGCCCATAACCACTCTCCCTGACCAATCTCTCTCTCAGTCACACACATGCTCTTTCATTTACATACAAGCTCTCAATCACACAAAATGCTCTCTCTCTCTCTCTGGCTCACTGTCACTCATGACTTCCCCCCCCCCCCCTCCTGCCCAGCACAAATGGCAGCTGCAGTAGCCTTCTTCTTCAGCCCTTGCAACCCAAGAACAAAGAATCCCATCAGCTGTGGGGGCTAACTCTATTCTTTCTCTCATTGCTGATCACTGGATGTGCTTCATTTTGGTCCAGGCCAACGCTGCTTCCAGTGCTTTATGCACATACTTGGGAACCTTTGATACACAATCGACCTGAGATTTCATCCACTGGCTCAGGCTCCAAGTTATGCGCACAAGCTTTCTCCTCTCATGGACACTCTTAACACACTCACATATTCACTTTCATGCTCATTTTCACAGACCTGCCTGCTCACATTCCTCACATTCTCCTACATATATAATATACTCCCTCTCCCTACCAACGGCAGCAGTCTTCTTCTTTGGGCAACCCAAGCAGCCATGAAACTCCTCCTCCATCTTCTTCAGGCCATGCCTTCTTCGTCCTCTACATTTGCTGTGGGCTATAGGATGCCTCCTTCTTCCTGCCCCATGGGCCAATCAGAGGCTTCCTTCCTTCTTCCTACTCCCACTAGCAGGAAGAAGGGAGGAGGCTTCTCATTGGCCTGTGGGGACAGGAAAAAGGGAGGAGGCTTCCGATTGGCCCATGGGGCAGGAAGAAGAGAGGAAGTTTCCCATTGGCCCATGGGGAAAGGAAAAAAGGAGGAAGGAAGCCCAACCAGTGCAGTAAGACACCAGGAGTCGTGACACACCTGCCAGTGCTTGGCAGCACACTGATGTGTCACGACACACCGGTTGAGAATCGCTGCCCTACAGCATGGGGTTCCTCAGGGTCCAGCATTGACATCTGCTTTATTCATCATTTACTTAAGACCTTTTTTGCTGCTTATTATATGAATTAAAAATTGACCTTAAGGTATTTGCAGATGACATATAATTATATTTCCCTGTGAGGAACTCTTTGGCATTTGAACTTTCTTATGTTACAAGCTGTTTAACTTTGATTAATTCCTGGATGTGGTCTCTTTACTGTTGAATTTCTCAAAAAGTAAAGTTCTTTACTTCACTCAAAAACCTAAACTGGAATTTTCTTCTGTCTGTAGATGGTGATGTGATTCAGGTCAAAGATACTATTAGAAATTAGGATTCTAGTTTGACTCTTAATTGATATTTAAAGCCCAAAGTCAGTCAATTTTATGATCAAGCTATTTTAAGTTATAGCTGTTGTGTCATCTAAAGTACATTTTAAATCAAAGTGACTTTTGCACCATTGTTCAGGCCTTTGTACTTCCAACACTAGATTACTGTAATTCTTTATATGCAAGACTTCCTTTGTCTAGTTTGAAAGCATGCAAGTTCTTCAGAACTTGGCCACCCAGCTTGTGTTAAGGGGCAGGCCCTGGGAACATGTATCACCTCTGCTTCAGCAATCAGATTGGCCTCTGGTACAGCAAGTAAAGTTTAAAGTACTCGTGCTGTCATTAAAGGCCCTGAAAATGGACTGTCCTTATTTGTCTGAACTACTTACAGTTCATAATCCTTCTCTGGTCCTTCGCTCTTAGGGGAAAGGATTGTTAGCTATTCCTTCAGTTAAATTTAGTCATTTAAAAGAAACTGGGAGTCATGCTTATTCCATTTTAGGACTCTCACTATGGGATAAATAACCAGAGTCTGGGAGGGGCTTGATAAATAGCCACAATTCTGTAAACAATTTAAATCATTACTATTTCAAGAGGCATTCAGGATAGGTTAACTGCAGGTAGATGTTTTAGTTTATATACAAAGGGCTTATTTTTGTAATTTGTCTGTCAAATGGTGATTTCATGAGTTGGGTTAGAACTATTTATTTATCTATTTATTTGTTTAAAATACTAATTTTCTACCTATAGCGGTCCAGCCACTATAGGTAGAAAATAAGTATATTAAATAAATAAAGAGTTCTAGTTCAACTCATGAAACTGTCTTTTGAATTTTTGGTGAGGGCAGAACTGAAGTTCCTTTTTTTGAAAAGTTTTTTTGGGTTTTTTTTCAGAGCAGTTACAACTCCCCAGAGAGTAAGCAAGGTACTCTCCCTATACTAAAATTTTCCGTAACAGAATAGTTAAAACTCTTTATTTTCAAGACACATAGCACACTACAATACAAACTAGGCAACATTTCCAGAGAAAGCTCCAAGCTTAGTAAAACCAGTTCAAATACAGCAAACTTAAAAGGTTAACAAGCACTTCCACCCTGAAACTCAGAGAGTCAAGCATTACATAAAGTCCTATGCCAAATCCAGAAAGGTCCTCAAACCTGTTCATATTTCTCTGATCTGTCCTTATGAAAAAATAAAATCTTTTATATCGAGGCTATTTTCGCCGCAACTTATTTCCAGTGTTTCCAAATGTGGAATGGTCTTCCAAAAAATGCAACAATTATCCTTGCTGCATGAACCAAATAGGAAATCATCCTTTTAACCTTTGAAGTTATCTGCAAGGTTAAAAGGACTCTCATTTACTCAGCAAACACAGTTGTGCAGTTATAAAAAAAATTATGACCCACAATCGATTGAACGGTTCCTGGCATGTCAGAACAAAATTTTCCCACCACCTTCCAAAACAAAACAAAACAATCAACAAAATACCTAGAAGTACAGAACACAAACAAATTAAATGTTACAAAAAATTACAAAGGCAGATGCCAAACAATAGGTAAAGCAGCATAAAAACCCACCACAAATGACAATTAAACCCTTCTTCTCCATACCTCATAGGAAAATAGAACAAGCCAATCTACTATAGATCCCTACACAAACTTCACACTAGTAGGATATATCACCTCAGTCATGCATTTATTTATTTATTTGAAAACTTTGTAGTCCAATAACCCGAAAATGTTAGCAGATAACAAATGCACATAATAAAATCAGCAGAATGCAAAACAAAACAATCAACAAAATACCTAGAAGTACAGAACACAAACAAATTAAATGTTACAAAAAATTACAAAGGCAGATGCCAAACAATAGGTAAAGCAGCATAAAAGCCCACCACAAATGACAATTAAACCCTTCTTCTCCATACCCTCTCTGGCATAAGGGGCATGTATTACTTAATTTAGAGAAATATAAAATATATCTATATATTATAACAGTAATTTTGAAAACTAATCCAAAATTTCTCTCAAAAGTCCTTGTGAGACTGGAAAATTGGGCATCGAAATGGCAGATGAAATTTAATGTGGATAAGTGCAAGGCGATGCATATAGGGAAAAATAACCCATGCTATAGTTACATAATGTTAGGTTCCATATTAGGTGCTACCACCCAAGAAAGAGATCTAGGCGTCATAGTGGATAACACATTGAAATCGTCGGTTCAGTGTGCTGCGGCAGTCAAAAAAGCAAACAGAATGTTGGGAATTATTAGGAAGGGAATGGTGAATAAAATGGAAAATGTCATAATGCCTCTGTGTACAATTTTGATCGCCGCATCTCAAAAAATATATAATTACGATGGAGAAGGTACACAGAAGGGCGACCAAAATGATAAGGGGAATGGAACAACTCCCCTATGAGGAAAGACTAAAGAGGTTAGGACTTTTCAGCTTGGAGAAGAGACAGCTGAGGGGGGATATGATAGAGGTGTTTAAAATCGTGAGAGGTCTATAACAGGTAGATGTGAATCAGTTATTTAATCTTTCAGATAATAGAAAGACTAGGGGGCACTCCATGAAGTTAGCATGTGGCACATTTAAAACTAAATCGGAGAAAGTTCTTCTTCACTCAGTGCACAATTAAACTCTGGAATTTGTTGCCAGAGGATGTGGTTAGTGCAGTTAGTATAGCTGTGTTTAAAAAAGGATTGGATAAGTTTTTGGAGGAGAAGTCCATTACCTGCAATTAATTAAGTTGACTTAGAAAATAGCCACTGCTATTGCCAGCAACAGTAACATGAAATAAACTTAGTTTTTGGGTACTTGCCAGGTTCTTATGGCCTGATTTGGCCACTGTTGGAAATAGGATGCTGGGCTTGATGGACCCTTGGTCTGACCCAGTATGGCATGTTCTTATGTTCTTATTACAGCAGGCCCTAAACACCAATACACCTCCTATTAGGAAAATAGAACAAGCCAATCTACTATAGATCCCTACACAAACTTCACACTAGTAGGATATATCACCTCAGTCATGCATTTATTTATTTATTTGAAAACTTTGTAGTCCAATAACCCGAAAATGTTAGCAGATAACAAATGCACATAATAAAATCAGCAGAATGCAAAACAAAACAATCAACAAAATACCTAGAAGTACAGAACACAAACAAATTAAATGTTACAAAAAATTACAAAGGCAGATGCCAAACAATAGGTAAAGCAGCATAAAAACCCACAATAAATCTGTAATGAATTTACTAAACACATAAATGCAGAACACAGACAGACCCTCACCCAATACAGAATAAAGAGATCATAATGCATAAATCATCATGTAGACAAAAATTGAACTGGAAAGCATAAGCCAGACTATATGCAGTGTAACAATGGAAAAATAGAAATACCATTCCTCATAAAATAATCAACTAAAACTATATTAATAAAACTATATTAATAAAAACAATAAATGTTTCAAAACAGCTGATGTATAGAACATCCAGTAATTAAATCTCATATAAAAATTATAAAAAAAATTTCACAAACACCAATAAAATATTTCAAACTAGCAAACACATTAAATAGCACCCAATAATTAGAACTAGTAATAATAAAAAAATAAATCCCTGTTTTCCATAACTGGGAACTTTTGATTTCTGGTCACCCTGAGATTTCTGTGGGGGAGAAGGGGAACTTTTTCCTTCTTCTCTCTCATACAAGTTCTTTCATGCTCATACACACGCTCACTTACACATAGATGCTCTCATACATGCTCTCTCATACATATACATGTTCTTACACACACACCCGCTCTCACACTTGCTCTTGACCACAGCAAAATGGCTGGAGTAACACTGTTCATCCTTCCAGTGCAGCTCCTGCAGCCAGTGACAGAATACCCCCATGCTACCTAAGCCAGGCTGATCCTGTCCTGACTTTTCCTCTTTACTGCATGCAGTCCCTTGTGCTTGCAGTGTGTGAAAGCCAGGACTGGATCAGCCTGTCCCTTCTGACATGGAGCTCTATGGTCCCCCTATCTGAGAACTCTACCCCAACAAACATTCTCCCCCTCACCCATGCTGGATCTGAGCTGCACTATCCCCCACCCATGGAGTCGCACAACACTTCCTGCGGACCTGTTTTTCCTCTACCATGCAGCATTGGCATTTCACAACCTCCAGCAGAAGACACTGGCCTGGGCATTTGTGCGTCTCTGCCCCAAGAACTATCAATTTATACAGAGACACTCACAGTGTCTGATCCTGGCATTTCACACATGCACATTCACACCTTAAATTTAAAGGTCCTTTAACCACCAGCACAACATTTAGCATTTTAGAAGTGGGCATGCAGCCGTTTCTGGGGTGAAGAGTGCTGCTGCACCCATTGAACAGCAGTGGAAGGATGGGTGGGGATGGGGTACAGCGCTCCGACGTGCCCATCCAAGCCCCTCCAGGGGGAAGGGAAAGCTTGTGGCTCCTGCATCATCTGCCCAGACCTGGGCCCCAGCCTGGGTACTGAGGACAGCATTTCTGGGGCAGGAAAAGGTGGAGCTGGCGGAGAGGGGGGATTTTGGTAACTCTTAGCTACTCAAAAAAACGTTCCCAGCATTGGAGTTTAGCACCTTCGCAAGTGGGGAACTTCTCTCTCACTAGCAATCGCGGGGCTAGCTCTTCCTTTATGCTGATCTCGCAATGCATGAGATCAGCAGGAAGGAAGTGCTAGCTCCACAAATTTTGAATACCAGAAGGGGCCCAGCACAGAAGGAGCAGTAGTTGAATGGGCTCCCCTCCTCTTCCTCCTGCTGCTGGCAGCGAGTGGGTCTTCTGCTATTTCATTCGCAGGCAGTGGGAGCACTGAGAGGAGAGGATCACCTTGCTGGTGACTGTAAAGAATCAGTAAGTGGTGCTCGGAGACATTTTTAAAACTTAAAAGTACTGGTGAGAAGTAAATTATTGGGGTATATTATTTAGCGTGTTCGTGTGTTTTTGTTTTAAATAGGTAGTCAGAAAGGCAGGCAACAAACAGAAGTTTGGGTGTTTGTATTTCCCACCCACCCCTAGCTCATCAAATCTTTATGGATAGAAATCCCTTATGTGTTGGGGAAGAGTATAGTGATAGGAGTATACTACTGTCCACCGGGCCAAAACGGTGAGACGGACAGTGAAATGCTAAGAGAAATTAGGGAAGTTAACCAAACTAGTAGTGCAGTAATAATGGGAGATCTCTAGTACCCCAATATTGACTGGGTAAGTGAAACATCAGGGCATGCTAGAGAGATCAAGAACCTGAATGGAATAAAATACAGTTTTGTGGAACAATTGGTACTGGAACCAATGAAAGAGGGAACAATTTTAGATCTAATTCTTAGTGGAATGCAGGATTTGGTGAGAGAGGTAACGGTGGTGGGGCCGCTTGCAATAGTGATCATAATATGATCAAATTTGAATTAATGACTGGAAGTGTTATAAGCGCGCGCTGGCGCGGTCGTCTCGAGCTGGTGGTGAGCCCTTGGGCCACGGCGAAAGCTAGGGAGGAGCCCCAGCCACACCGTGGGAGGTGAGCTGGGCAGGCATGGTGAGCCAGGCGGGAACAGAAGCAGGCACAGAGTCTGACCCTCAGCCGGACCTGCACGCCCATGGTAGCCAACACTGGGAAGTTGACTGATGAACGGTCCTCCGACTGTTCCCGGCCCTTTCGGACCTGCCGCTGGGAACGGCAATGGGCAGCAGGCCGGACAGAGGCGAGGGCAGACAGAGTCCTTTACACTGAAGACGTCAGACGGGGGCTGAAGCAGACATCCAAGACAGGCTGAAGCAAGACGTTGGAGACATCGTAGACAAGGCAGGTGCAGACATCGTAGACAAGGCTGGAAGGAAACATGGCACTGTCCATCAGGGCGCCCTACTCAGCCCACCCGTGGGACTGAGTCGCGGACCACCCCGTCCCAGACGCGCCCTACACAGCCCAGGAAGGCTGGTCGCGGACCACGCTGAGGAAAGGAGGGTGCAGGGAAGACAAAGCGGAAGATCCAGGCGAACAGGAACTCCAATGCTGGGATACTGACATCTGAAGCACCTTCGGCTGGCAGGCAGGGAAGCTCAAGAGCCCGGGGGACGAATCCCTCCTGTTGGCCACTCCAGGGCCCAACAGGACAGAAGGCTCAGGAACCAGACGAGGACATAGGGCGGAACACCCGGAACTGGAACAGGAACGGAATCAGGCAGCTTCAGGAACAGACATCAAAGCAAGGTCAGGAACAGACATCCGGACAGAGACAGGACAAGGAGCCATCAATACATGGAGGACCTGGATCGGCAAGGTTACAGGCGACTGTAATGCACAATCCGAAGGCCAGTTGCAAATGACAAGGAAGTCCTTATATACTGGAGGTAGAAGGCAACTCCCTAGGAGGAGCTTGCCAGGACCGCCCCTCACTGGTCCTATAAATAAGGTGGAGAGCTGCGGGCCGGCCCCTAGGAGAAGGGCGTCGCCAAACAGGAAGTCCAAACGCTGGCATGCAAGCCACAGGCACAGCTAGGTCTCTCAGGCCCTGGAGCAAGTCCCGGATGGAACACAGGCGAGGCCCTGGCTTCGGAGCGGCCTCCGGTGGAAGGTGAGAGACCACCTGTAGCGCAGCAACAGGGGGGATCGTAACAGGAAGGGGGATAGTAAGTAAATCCCTGGCTCTAGTGCTAAACTTTCAAAAGGGAAACTTTTATAAAATGAGAAAAATAGTTAGAAAAAAATTGAAAGGTACAACTACAAAGGTAAAAAGTGTGCAACAGGTGTGGACATTGTTAAAAAAAAAATACCATCCTAGAAACACAGACCAGATGTATTCCACGCATTAAGAAAGGTGAAAGGAAGGCAAAACAATTACCAACATGGTTAAAAGGTGAGGTGAAAGAGGCTATTTCAGCCAAAAGATCTTCATTCAAAAATTGGAAGAAGGATCCATCAGAAGAAAATAGGATAAAAGTGTTAAGCATTGGCAAGTTAAATGTAAGACATTGATAACATAGAAACATAGCAACGATGGCAGAAGAAGACCAAACGGCCCATCCAGTCTGCCTAGCAAGCTTTCACAGTTAAGACAGGCTAAGAGAGAATTTGAAAAGAAGTTGGCCATAGAGGCAAAAATTCACAATAAAAACTTTAAAAAATATATCCGAAGCAGAAAGCCTGCGAGGGAGTTGGTTGGACCATTGGATGATCAAGGGGTTAAAGGAGCACTTAAAGAAAATAAGGCCATTGTGGAAAGATTAAAGAATTTCTTTGCTTCGGTGTTTACTAAAGAGGATGTTGGGGAGATACCTGTTATGGAGAAGTTTTTCATGGGTGATGATTCATATCAACTGAACCAAATCACGGTGAACCTGGAAGTTGTGGTACTCTTGATTGACAAACTGAAGAGTAGTAAATCACCTGGACCAGATGGTATACACCCCACGGTTCTGAAAGAGCTAAAAAATGAAATTTCAGACCTATTTTAATTAATTTGTAACCTATCATTAAAATCATCCAATGTACCTGAAGACTGAAAGATGGCCAATATAACCCCTATATTTAAAAAGGGATCTAGGGGTGATCTGTGAAACTATAGACTGGTGAGCCTGACTTCAGTGCTGGGAAAAATCATGGAAAAACTGTTATAAAGAATAAAATCACAAAACATTTAGATGGTTTGATGGGACACCGCCATCATGGATTTACCCAAGGGAAGTCTTGCCTCACAAATCTCCTACATTTTTTTGAAGGGGTGAATAAACATGTGGACAAAGGTGAACCAGTAAATGTGGTGTATTTGGATTTTCAGAAGGCATTTGACAAAGTTCCGCATGAGAGGTTTCTAAGAAAACTAAAAAGTTATGGGATAGGAGGTGATGTCCTTTTGTGGATTACAAGATGGTTAAAAGACAGGAAACAGAGAGTAGGGTTAAATGGTCAGTTTTCACACTGGAAAAAGGTAAACAGTGGAAGGCCTCAGGGATCTGTACTTTGACCAGTGCTTTTAAATATATTTATTAATGATCTGGAAAGGGGTACGACAAGTGAGGTGATCAAATTTGCAGATGACACTAAATTATGCAGAGTAGTTAAATCTCAAGTGGATTGTGTTGAATTGCAGGAGGACCTTGCGAGACTGGAAGATTGGGCTTCTAAATGGCAGATGAAATATAACAAGTGCAATGTGATGCATATAGAGTGCTAGTGCAAAGTGATGCATATAGAGAAAAATAACCTTTGCTGTAGTTACACAGTGTTAGGTTCTATCTTAAGAGTTACCAGCCAGGAAAGAGATCTAAGTGTCATAGTGGATAATGCATTGAAATAGTCAGCTCACTGTGCTGTGGTGATAAAGAAGCAAACAGAATGTTAGGGATTATTAGGAAGGGAATGGCAAATAAAACAGAGGATGTCATAATACCTCTGTGTCGCTCCAAGGTGAGTCTGCACCTTGAATACTGTGTGCAATTCTGGTCACCACATCTCAAAAAGGATATAGCTACACTGGAGAAAGTGCAGAAAAGGGTGACCAAAATAAGGGGCTTGGAACAGCTGCCTTATGAGGAAAGGCTAAAGATGTTAGAGCTGTTCAGTTTGGAGAAGAGATGACTGGGGGGGGGGGGGGGGGGGATATGATAGGTCAACAAAATCATGAAAGGACTTAAACAAGCTAAGGTAAATCTGTTATTTATTCTCTCAGATAATAGAAGGACCAGGGGGCACTCCATGAAGTTAGCAAGTAGCTCATTTAAAACAAATCGAAGAAAATTCTTTTTCACTTAGGGGTAGATTTTCAAAGGGGTACGCACGTACCCCCCGAAAACCTACCCCAAACCCCCCCTGCACGCGTTGAGCCTATTTTGCATAGGCTCGGCGGCGCGCGCAAGTCCCGGGGCTTGCATGGAGGGGCGTGTCGGGGGTGTGCCGCGAGTGATGCGGTGTTTCGGGGGCAGGCCCGGGGGCGTGGCGCCAGCCCGGGGGCGTGGTCGAGGCCTCCGGACCAGCCCCCGGGTCGGGTGATGGTGCGCCAGCAGCCTGCTGGCGCGCGCAGATTTAAGCCTGCTTTCCGCAGGCGTAAATCTGGCAACAAAGGTAGGGGGGGTTTAGATAGGGCCGGGGGGGTGGGTTAGGTAGGGGAAGTGAGGGGAAGGGAGGGGAAGGTGGGGGGAGGGCAAAGGAAAGTTCCCTCCGAGGCCGCTCCGATTTCGGAGCGGCCTCGGAGGGAACAGGCAACGCGCGCTGGGCTCGGCGCGCGCAGGTTGCACAAATGTGCACCCCCTTGCGCGCGCCGACCCCGGATTTTATAAGATACGCGTGGCTACGCCTGGTGCGCGAACAAAAGTACGCGCTTGCGCAATTTTATAAAATCCGGCCCTTAGCGCATAGTTAAGCTCTGGAATTCATTGCCAGAGGATATGGTTACAGCAGTTAGTGTAACTGGGTTTAAAAAAGGCTTGAATAGTTTCCAAGAGGAAAAATCCATAAACTCTTATTATGGTAATTAATAAGCAACAGTAGCTTGTGATTTATCTAATGTTTAGGAACTTTCCAGGTACTTGTGACTTGGATTGGCCACTGTTGGAAACAGGATACTGGGTTTGATGGACCCTTGGTCTGACCCAGTATGGCATATCTGATGTTCTTATGACATTTAGCTAAATGTGTATAAGGAGGGAGGAGGAGGCAGCCACTCAAAGTTTTGGAGGGCACTTGTTGCCACCTGAAGTGGCCACCTCACTCTGCCTCATTATAGAACCACTCCTGGCTGCATGGGAAGGTCCGCAGGTGCTCAGAAAAACCATCTTGGTCTAGCTGAGTTTTGAGAGTGTTATCCATTTTGGTGCCATCGGATAATGTCACCCCTGCTTTTGTGGCTTATTTGTCCTGCTGTTCATGGAGGACACTATTGCAGGTGAGCAACTTAGCTTTATTTATTCTGTTGACTGCTGTTCTCTGAAAGCAGTCTACCTCTCTACAACTCATGACAGAGCTTTTACTAGCTTTGCTCTAGTAGCTTAGAATAATTTTTCAGGGATGTCAAGATTATGTACTATTCTGTAAACACATAAAAATACAATGGAAGAGCCTGGTTTTTAAAACAGATCTGTTTGCTCTATAGACTTTCTATTGCCTGAAGCTGCTTTTTAAATAGTTAGTCTTACACATCACCTCCTTGTATATTTTATTGTATTGCTTGTTTTATATGGGTTCTGTTTTAGGAAGTTATCATTTAGGTAGGATCGTTGAATACTACGAGTGACATATTTTTGTAAAGATATTGTGACTTGTTGGTTACAGCAGGTCCATGCATGTAAATGTTTTATTATATTTTATTTCTCTGTTTTTTGTATAATTATGTTATTGAATTTCAGTGTTAAAGGTAATTCGTCATTCTTACTTGTACCATGCTGAAAGCATTCTTTGAATGATCTGGCAGGTGATAATTTCAAATAAATATATAAATTAATTAATTAAAGTTTGATTTCATGGGAACTCTTTTTCCAGGGTCATGTATCTTTCAAGCCAACAATTGATCAACAGCGAACATGTGAAAACTGCTCAACTTCTCTGCTGGATGGGGATTTTGTCATAAAATATGATGTGAATCGAGAATCTCCAGGGAATGTACAGGTAAAACCTATTGTATAGGGCAATTTTCAAACTGTCCACATTGGTGCAAAGTCTGTGAGGACAACCTGAGGTCTTTGTACCAATTTTCAAAGTGAAAATATGCAAGGACTTTCACTTTGAACATTGTAGTGTGTACAAATTTACCTAGAGATATTTGCATCTGCTTTTTCTGCAGGTGCTTTTTTCATAGCAATGACACATATAGATTTGAAAATGCAATCTCTGTCCATTATTTTCCTCCCTTGACCTAACAGGGCATTCCCGGAACACCATATTCTAATGTGGCTAAAAGTACATTCATCGTGGAATACCGCATGTACTTTTAACTGGACGAAGAGTTTGCAATTTTCAGTTAGCCCTTTTACCCAAGTAAGGAGGTAATTTTCAAAAGCATTGCTGCAGGTAAAACGGTGTTTTTCCTATGGAAATGGCTGGAATAAAATTGCCAGTGGAAAAATATAATTAGTGGCATGCCCAGGGATCTGTATTGGGACCAGTGTTTAACTTATTCATGAATAATTTGGAAAAAGGAGCAAGACGTGATGTGATAGGATTGCAAAAAAAATATTCAGAGGAACTAAAACACAAACAAACTGTGAGGAACTGCAGAAGGACTTTGCAAACCCTGGCCTGAGCATCTAAATTTATTATGGACAAATGCAAAAGGATGTAAAAATAATCCTAGCTAGTGGTACACAATGCTGGGATCTGCATTAGAAATAACCACCCCTGGAAAGGATCTTGGAGTCAATGTGGACAATACATTGAAATCCTTGGCTCAGTGTGCGGTGGTAGCCAAAAAAGCAAACAGAATGTTAGGAATTATTCAAAATGAAATTGAGTATAAAACTGAATCTCTTTTGTAGAGATCTATGATGTAACTGCATTTTGGGTACTGCGGGCAGTGCTGGTTGCCCCATCTCAAGATATTGAGGAGCTAGGAAAGGTACAGGGAAGGGCAACCAAAAATGATAAAGGGGATGAAATGGCTCCCTTATGAAGAAAAGTTAAACAGGTTAGGGCTCTTTAGCTTAAAGAAGAGATGACTGAGAGAGAATATGATAGCAGTTTATAAAATCAGGCTAATAGGAAACGGTTATTTACCCTTTGAAATAATACTAAGATTAGGGGTCACGCTATGAAACTATCAGGTAGCAGCTTTAAAAAAATTGGTGAAAGTATTTTTTTCACTCAATGAACAATAAAACTGTGGAATTTGTTACCAGAAGATGTGGTCAAAGCATTTAGCATAGCTCGATTTAAAAAGTATTTGGATTAATTCCTGGAGGAAAACGCCATAAACAATAATTAACCTGGTGGAATTGGGGGGGGGGGGCAGGGGGAAGACACCGCTTAACATTGGGAGTGAGTAACATGGAATGGTATCTGCTCTTTGGGATCTGCCAAGTACTTCCTAATGACTTGGAATGGCCACTGTTGGAACAGGATGCAGGGCTCGGACCTTAGGTCTGACCCAGCATGGCACTTCTTATATTGGGCTTGGGATTCGTGTGGGTAAACCTACATGTATATGACATATTAGTTCACTTAGACTTACCCAAGAAATTTGTATGTAGAAGAATAGTTTTGGTGGGATAACTTTCAAGGTGGATTAATGCACATACATCAATTTTCAAAATGGACTTAACTTCGTGCAGCTGCCACATAACTCACCCTCGATGTTACAACATTACTCTTCTTATTGGTATTACTATTTACCTGAGTAATTGGCTTTTGAAAATTGTTCTCTTAGAGGGAAACTTTGAAAGAGTCTTCTATGGGTAAAACAATGCTTTACATGCAGAAATGGCACCTGATATGCAGGCAAACTTACAAGCGTATGTCATGTTCACATGTGAGTTTACTTGGATTGAGGGGAGATATTACCAGGGAAGGGTTTTGGGACAGGATTACTCTTATGTCCATATTTTTTACATTTTCAAAAGCATGAATGTAAAATTTCCAGAAAACTTTCTGTGCACAACAATGCTGGAGCGCTGTGAAGTAAGGGGCACCCTGGGTGCCACTGACATCACCCACTATCACTGACGTAAATGAGTTGGCAGGGAGCCAATTTTCACCTAGGTTGCCATTTGTCCTAGAACCAGCCTGGTGCACAATTTAGTATGTGCAACTCTATGTGGGTAGTTTCAGTATGATAATTGTCAAAAAGAAAAATAGACACATACATGCATATGTTCCCTTTTTGTTGGTATAACTTGTGGGCGTGTTTGCCATCTAATTTATGTGGGCTGATACAAAATGATCTCTTTAATGCCCCAAAAGATATAAACAAATGTTCTATAAAGTTGGTGGTGGTAAAATATGTTCTATAGTGATACCTACCTAGATATGGAAATTTTCTTCTCTCTTACTCCTTGGGGTGGAGGATTTTAAGCATATTGCAGAAATAATGTCTCTTAGCCCAGAAAAATTGGAAAGGCCATAAGTCAAATGTTAATAGACAGGACCTTATTTGGGAGAGGGTGGAACAGGTTTCAGTCGCTCCCAAATTTTGATGTCCAAATTGGCACCAACATTTGGGATATCCCCCTTCACCGTTACCCAGACATCCACCACCATTGTTACCCTCTGACTTTCTGTGTATGGTGCCAGCAGCAGTAAAATCACGCCCACCCTACACACGGGGGACTCTGGATGCAGATTTTAACGGGAAGTCTGTGCAAGAGGAGGCGCTGCATCACTATTCCTGTGGAGAGAGCTGCTCCCTCCACTGCTGCGCATGGATAGCAAATGGGGCCCAGGATAACTCTTGCCTCTTTGGAAGAAAGAAGAGGCATGGGGTGGTGGCAGATACTTGGAGAGAACGAGAAGTGTCAGCAGCTGTAGAAACCTGTAAGGATTCCCCCCCCCCCCCCCCCCCCCCCCCCGTAGAGTTTGCTACCATAACCAACAGTACACATATACTTCCTAATTCATCATGGTACCTGCGAGTTCAGCCTTGAAGATGGTATATGATCTGCCTATTAGTAGCTGAAATACTAACACCATCTTTTTAGGTAGTAAAGGCCTTTTGCAAAGGCACATTGAGAGTATGTGAGCAGCTGTGAGCAATACTATAAACTGGAATCCAGAAAATATGGGGAGAGTCCTGAATCATACTGTGAGATTAGATTTTTTTTTTACCAGGCTTAGGAGGGAAATGGATAAAGGCCCTATGTAATTTTTCCCTGTGCGTTCAGTTTTGGGTCACCATGTAACAACCAGCTTTAAATGTCTGAATGCTTGGTTTTCTGTCAAGAGTCTTGTTAGCTACATAGAATTCATATGTTATTAATGGACAAAACTAGTGCTCAGCAACAAAGAAAAAATGGACTGGAATTGCCCTCAGGAACCTCACCCACAACCGCTGCTCACACAACAGATGGATCAATTAAAAAAGAAAACTTTCACATTTGTATGCCTTGTTTTTGTGTTTTTCAGATTGTAAATGGATATTTTGTCCATTTTTTTGCACCTTCAAATCTTCCAAGCATACCCAAGAATATCATTTTTGTAATAGACAAAAGTGGATCTATGTCTGGGCGCAAAATAATTCAGGTACTGTGATCGATCCTTCTTAAGCTAAAAAAAAGATGTTTACCAAACCTACTTGCAGAAAGTTTCTGTGAATTATGAATTTCAGAGGCAGGCTGCTCCAGTGGATCAGTGGCAGCACTGCATACTAATATGTGAAGGTTAGGGTCTTCCATCCTGTTCCCCAGCTCACTCAGGGCTGGGGATGCTGCAAAGGTGGCACTCACAGCCCTTGGGAAAATTGGTCCCAGTCACCGTGCAATGGCAACACCTAGGTTGACGGCTTTCAGTAGCCCACATTATTTGCAATGTACAAAGGCACTTTCAGAGAGAAAATTAGCAGCCACAAAGTACACATCTGCCCCTGCTCTGTGTACATGCAGCCAAGAGAGGGTAAAATAGGGCTCCTACTTTTGAAAATGTCAAGTACACTCACTGTTATTCCCCCCAAGCTAAACACACACATAGGTATATGTTTTTAACATGGATAAACGTGAAAGCCCACATTTTTAAACACAGATAAAAGTAAAAGCCCACGTATTTAACATAGATAAAAGTGAAATCCCACATGTAGTTTTTGCGTGGCAAAGGAGGGCAATTTTCCACCAAGTCATTTTACCTGGGTAAATGGCTTTGAAAATTGCCCACTTGGAGTTCTGGAGGAAGTTCTGATGGCTGAGGATTGTCACTGAAATAAATGACTGGGCTACGAGTAGGAAGTAGGCAGGATATAAAATAAAAAAAGTTATGAATGAATACTTATGGCACTGCAAACCCACAGAGGCTTGTTCTGATTGAACTGGAAGCCCAAAGAAACAGTCAGGACACACATATATATATATATATATAGATATATATATATATGTGTCTATATATATATATATATATATATACACACATATATATATATATACACACACTCATACACACATATATATATATATATATATGTGTGTGTATGAGTGTGTGTATATATATATATATATATATATATATATATATATACACACTCACACACAGATATCGATAATGATAGAGATAGAGATATCGCTATCAATAGCGATATCTCTATATCTTGATGGCTAGCATTTCGACTTACATATTTTTAGGAAGGTGCCTGAAGTGTTCCTAGTTCAGTCATTTATCTTTTGTACTACTTAGGGCTGCTGAGGAAAACTATGGATGGGAGGGCTGAGTAAAGTATAGCTCAGGTCCTTGTTAGAGAAAGAAGAGATATACTAAAAAAGAGGATTTCAGGAAACAATTGTAGATAATTGCTTATACATATTTATCTTAAAGCCCATGATGCTTTGTTGTTAGTGACATTTCAAGAATTTCTACTGTTCCATGGAATACTGTGGAATTCAGTTGCATCCTGCAGTAAATCACTGTTAATCCTGTGTACTGTGTTGTATCTTCCAGGATTTCTCTAGCGTGAATTATGGGGCTCAAAACACTAAATAGTGTTGATTGGTGAAACTAATGAGAGGCAGAGCATGCACACGGTAAAAGACTTGGTCTTCAGTAAAGGGAGACTAGGCCTTTTAATGTGTATAAGCTCTGTATCTCCAAAGCCCCACTTTTAGCCCATCCAGAGTAGAAGGGCCGTTTAGCTCAGACAAGGACACCACCCATCCCCAAGCAACACAAGAAAAGCCTCCTCCCACCGGCCCTCAATCTCCCAACATAAGAGATGCCCCTTGACCTCCAATCCCCATAACTGCCTCCTCAAGCAGGTTTGATGTATAGTGACGTGCTACTAGCCATCACTATTTTAAAGCATCCCTCCTGCCAGCAAATACTTGGGAGGAAGGTCTCTGGTGAAATGGTGAGTTGGGATTCTGAGGAAGGGGGGCCTTAGATATTGGGGGCTGGAGGATAGGTTCCTTTTCTTGGTGTATTGGTAGCTTTGGGTATCGGAGGCTGGGGAACTTCTCTTGTGGTGTTTAGTGGAGTGAGAGGGGGAAATCAGTCACTGGAATCTTGAGTTAAATATTAGCATGATAGCCTTGCCAGCACAATAATATTTAAAAGCTAATCCTATGCTGGTGCTAAATTTGCCAGACCCAAATACAAACCAACATCCACAAACACTGTGATACATAATATATTTACATATTAAAACACGGCACATATGATCCTATTCCTGCTGGAACACCATGATGTTCCAGCAGGAATAGGATCATATGTGCCGTGTTTTAATATGTAAATATATTATGTATCACAGTGTTTGTGGATGTTGGTTTGTATTTGGGTCTGGCAAATTTAGCACCAGCATAGGATTAGCTTTTAAATATTATTGTGCTGGCAAGGCTATCATGCTAATATTTAACTCAAGATTCCAGTGACTGATTTCCCCCTCTCACTCCACTAAACACCACAAGAGAAGTTCCCCTTTTTCCTAAAAGTCATGTAATCAATATCATCGTACAAATCTTTTTCCAAAGCGTTTCATAAAATCAGAGCTATAAAGGAAAATGTGCAATTATGTGTCTCCTTTCGCTTTAAAACTTTAAATGAGGGAACAGAAACCCAGTTTTGTGATGCAGATCGCAACTGTCTAGCGGTTATATATGGTGATATCACAGCAGGGTGATGATCGCTAATGAGTTCATTATCACCCTATTTGAATATTTTGT
This sequence comes from Rhinatrema bivittatum, assembly GCF_901001135.1. Taxonomy (NCBI): domain Eukaryota; kingdom Metazoa; phylum Chordata; class Amphibia; order Gymnophiona; family Rhinatrematidae; genus Rhinatrema; species Rhinatrema bivittatum. The sequence continues at coordinate 190,503,726 of NC_042618.1, read as the reverse complement.
ATGCCACTTTTTAGCATAAGCATGTCTTATTTTGCACAGGTTTTTTTTTACCTATGCTAAATCATTAGTGATTAGAATGCAATTTAGCAAATTAAGAATTCTGCAAATTTTGCAGAACTTGTGAAATTTCTCGCAATCTTAATTCCAAAGGTTTCGCTTATCAACCTCACTACATTAACATCTTTGATTTCTATGGACCCTCCTCCCAAAAAAGACCCCTGGTTTCTTACAACATATAATAGCAAAAAAATACATCAACATAATATAGTGGCATAAAAATACAGAAAACATAATACAGCAGAATATGAAGACTATGACATATATGCTATAAGTATTCCCTTATCCTTATCCTTTTCTTACGAGGAGTCAGGACAATTACCAAGCTCGCTACCAGGGCCGGTGGAAGCACTAGGCGAACTAGGCCTGGGCCTAGGGCACCGAGTATTAGGGGGCGCCATGAGCAGTGGTATCCCGAGGCTCATGCAGCCGCCGGTGGACCTCATCCCACTGGCGGAGGAGCAGCAACACATAGCAGGCAGATCAGCAGGGCTGTGGTGGAGCTCACATCATCACGGCCCGAAGAAAAAAGTCGCGTTTAAACGTTCAGGTGCTCCTCCTCCTTCCTGCCTGCACAGCCCCAGAAGAAAAGTTGCCGGAACCGCGCGGGCAGGAAGGAGGAGGAGCATCAGCTGCGTGCTGTGCTGTGTGCCGGATACACACAGCAAGAAGATCGGCAGGGCCATGGTGGAGCACGGCCCCAAGAAAAAGGTTGTGTCTAAACATGCAGGTGCTCCTCCTCCTTCCTGCCTGCGTGGCCCCGGAAGAAAATGTAGCCGGGGCTGCGCGGGCGGGAAGGAGGAGGAGCATCAGCGCGTGCAGAAGAGGAGCAGCGCTTACGGGCCGCTGTGAATCCAAAGTCGCAGCGGCCCGAGAAGAGGAAGAGGCCCGGTTGCAGGGCCACCGCGGATCCCACATTGCGGCAGGCGGCCCGAGAAGATCAGGGCCACTGCAGAGCCCATCCTGCGGCGACCCGTGAAGAGGAGGCCCAGAGGTGAGAGAGAGGCTGAGGGTCTGTAGAGTGTGTATGTGTGTGTGTATGAGATGAGTTGAGAGATTGTATGTGAGAGTGAGTTGAGAGACTGTGTGTGGGAGTGAGGATCTGAATGTTTGCAGAGACAGCATGTGAGAAGCCTCTGTGTGTGTGAGAGAGACAGCATGTGACAGTGAGAGCCAGTGTTTGAGCAAGACAGCATGTGGGAGTGAGAGAGAGCCTGTGTGTGTGAGACTCAGACTGCATGTGCCAGTGAGAGACTGTGTGTATGAATGATTGTATGAGAGAGAGCATGTGACAGTGAGAGCCTGTGCTTGAGCAAGACAGCAGGTGGGAGTGAGAGAAAGCCTGTGTGTGTGAGTCAGACAGCATGTGCCAGTGAGAGACTGTGTGTATGAATGATTGTATGAGAGAGAGCATGTGACAATGAGAGCCTCTGTGTGTGTGTGAGAGAGAAATGCATGTGAGAATGAGAACCTGACTGTGTGTTTGAGGGAAGAAGATGGAGAGAAAATAAATAGAAAAAAAGACAATATAAAAGGAATTGGCAAAAAAATAAGAAAGGGAAGGTGGAAAAAAAAAGCCTGGGACCAACCGATTAGAAAACTAAGATCAGACAGCAAAGGTAAAAAAAAAATTACTTTTTAGTGATTGGCACATGTAATCTTTGGGAATGTTCAAGAGTAGCACTTTTTCTATGCGGATCTGACAATGTACGAGATCAGCATGGAGGAAATGGAAGCCCACGGGGCCTGCACAGAGGAGGCAGCAGAATGGGCTTCAGTGCCAGTAGCAGCAATCGGCGCCTCCCCAATAGCCATGCGCTGGAGTTTCACAATGTTCCTTGGGACATGTTCATGGGGTCTCCCTGCCACTCCTTGCAGAAGAAACAGGTGGTGGACTGTACATTTTCAAGGCTCCTCAGTCTGAGGGCTGTGGTTCTGGTGCCCATTTCTCAAGAAAATATGGGTAGATAATCCATCTATTTCATTGTGCTCAAGAAGGAGGATTCCTTTCATCCCATTCTGGATCTCAAGGGAGTCAACTGTCATTTGCAAGTGACTCCTTTTCGCATGGAAACATTATGCTTAGCGATAATGGCTACAGTCAGGGGATTTTTTGACCTCTCTGGATCTATCTGAGGGTTATCTACATATTCCCATCCGACTAAAGCACTGTTTTCTAAGATTTGCGGTTTTGAGAAGGCATTATTAGTTTTGGGCACTGCCTTTTGGTCCCAGAACCTTCTCTAAAGTCCTGGTGGTGTGGTGGCAGAGTTGTGAAAGGATGGGATCCTAGTATACCCATATCTAGACGACTGGCTGATTCATTCTAAGTCTCTGGAAGAGAGCTGTTTGGTGACCAGGAAGGTGATCTCCCTGTAGCAGGAGCTCGGCTGGGTGGTGAATCTAGCTAAGAGCAAACGTCAGCCTTTTCAGTCACTGGAATATCTTGGAGTTCGATTCGACATGAAGCAGGGCAAGATTTTCCTGCCAGAAGTTCGTATTCAGAAGTTGATGGTGCAGCTACATTTTTTGATGGATGCTATTCGCCTGACCGTTGGTTGTATCTGCAAGTGCTTGGTTTAATGGCAGCAACTCTGGACGTGGTGCCGTAGGCAAGGTCACATATGCATTCCCTTCAGCATTCCTTGCTGTCTCAGTGGAATCCACTAGAGATGTGCATTCGTTTATGACAAATGTTTGCAGACAAATGTTTGCAGAGAATTAGGCAATTTCATTGAAATTGCCTAATTCGTCATGGTTCGGGGGCCCTGGCCCCCGAAACAGATTTTCACCAAACTACGAGAAAAATTTGTTTTTCGGGTTTGTACTGGAGGAGGGGCACATTTTATTTTTTTAAATAAAAAACCACCCCAAGCCATCGGCGCCATCTTGTGCTCCTATCATGTGACAGGAGCTGACCAATGGCACCGGTAGCCCCTGTGACATAGTAGGTCAGAGGCTATTGGCGCCATTTTGAGCGAGGCAGGCCAAACCGCACGGAGGGACAAATCGCTCGCGGGACCCCGCTGGACCACCAGGGATGTTGGTAAGTCTTGGGGAGGGATTGAGATGGTCGGGGGGGGGGGGGGGGGATTTGTATTTAATGTTTTATAGTAAATTTTAATGCTTGGGGTGTTTTTTTTTTTAGCTTCATTTTCCTGCATCGTTTTTTGGGCCGGTTTCGTTTTTCCCGCTTAGTTTTTTGTTCGTTTTTCCAAAAAGCTAACCAAGGAAAAACGAACTTTACCCCGAAGCGTCCAACTCAAAAAATGACCCATTAGTAAAAAATGAAGCTTATCTCTAGAATCCACAGTCTCAGGATTACTCAGTCTGGCTCCATCTACTGATGGAAGTCTCCTCCCAGCTACAGTGGTGGCTTCAAATGGAAAATCTCAGAAGAGGGGTTTCCCTAATTTCTCTGGACTGGTTAGTACCCTTGACAGATGCGAGCCTCCACGGTTGGTGATCTCACTGTCAAGAACTGAAAGCGCAAGGGCACTGGAGTCCAGCAGAGTCTCTCTGGAACATCAATCAACTAGAGGCCAGGGCAGTCCAGTTGGCATGTTTGCAGTTTGAAGGCAGACTGCAGGGTCGAGCTGTCCAGATAATGTCAGACAATGCGAGGACAGTGGCAGGGAAGAACCAAGAGCCAGCAAGTATCGCAGGAGATAGACCAACTAATGGAATGGGTGGAAACCATTCTCCAGGAGATTTCAGCCTTGCACATTTCAGGAAGGGAAAATATAAGAGCAGACTTTTTCAGCAAGGAGAGCCTGGACCCAGGAGAATGGAAATTGTTGAAAGAGGTGTTTCAACTGATAATGAATCACTGTGGCCTTCTGTTTCTAGACTTGCTGGCGACTTTTTGTAATGCGAATGTTCTTCAATTCTTCAGTCTCAGGAGAGATCCAAAATCCTTGGGTATTTATGCACTCCTGCATGTCTGGCTGGAGGAAAAGCTGCTGTATGCCTTTCCCCCATGGCTCTTGTTGGGCAAAATAATTTGGAGGGACAAAGGCCAAAGGGGGATGGTGCTTTTGGTGGCACCGGTTTGGCCCAAGAGACTATGGTATGCAGATCTGTGAAGACTCCTGGTAGACTCCCCCCTCCATCTTCCGGCGCACAGGAATCTGTTGCAGCAGGGATCTGTCCTTCACGAAGATTCGACTTGGTTTTGTCTTACTGTATGGCCATTGAGAGGGCTTGCTTGTTGAAGTGTGGATATTCTTCTGCGGTGATTTTCACTTTGCTACGAGCATGAAAGTTCTACACTTTCTTATCCTATGTGTGGGTTTGGCGAGTATTTGAGGTTTGATATGAAGATCAAGGAGTGCTTCCTCATTCAGTTAGGATCCCGCTTATTTTGGAGTTTTTGCAGGATGGGTTGAATAAAGGGTTGGCCCTTAATTCCTTGAAGGTACAGGTAGCGGTTCTTGCCTGTTTCAGGGGCCAAGTGAATGGTGAATCCTTGTCATCTCATCCTGATGTGGCCTGTTTCTTGAGGGGAGTGAAACATCTTCATCCTCCCTTGCAGTTACTGGTTCCTTTGTGGAGCTTTAATATGGTGTTGGATTTCTTGGCAGGTCTTACATTTTGATCACTGCGTAGCCTTTCATTGTGATTACTGACCTTAAAAACAGTGTAAGGAAGAACCCACAAAGCAGTATGGTAAACGGTCTAGAATAGACACGGATGTGAAAAAACAAAGCAAGACCGGAGCCTTGGAAAGAGAATTTATTGATTGATTATAACCAGCTCGACTCTGGCCAAAGTTTTGCCTTTTATGACTGCATCAGGGGCTCTGGGAATAAAAAGATTTTTATCAAAAATAAATAATAATAATAAATTGTAAAACAATCCCAATAGGAAATAATAATAAAAGATTAAGTAAGAAATAATTTTAATGAGAGTAAGATAAAGTAAAGTAAAATACAATTAAAATTAATGAGCAAAGAGGACAACAGGTTACATGTTAAAATCAAGAACAGAGAAAAAAACTCTTTTATAAAAATTACCTTAGTTTTTAAATAAAATATAGAGTATATGTCCGGGCACCATATATGATTATGGGATGTATTCACTAAAAATGAAAATTCAAAGTTAAAAGATACAATGAGGAAATAATAACAATAATAAAAATTGAAAAATAAAAAAATAAAAATAAAAAGTTTTTTTTACCTTGTTTAATCACTTGTGGTATGACTTGGTGGCTAGTCCTACAAAAATGGGCAACAAGGATTTTTTTAGTTCCATAAGAATCTTCACTGAAACTGAATGATTCTTATGTGCTATCTGTTGAATGAAATGGATTTATTCATACATGATGTGTAGCAAATATTTAAACAATCTTTAAATGATATATTTTAGAAGAAAACAAAAATGAAACTAAAGATATTAAAAGCCAAACTTTAAAAAGCAAAATTTAAAAATATAAAAAATAATGGACAGTTAAAAACGGAATATAAAAATAAGAGGTGATGAGTTAAATATTAAAAGATGTTAGAATATCTGTAAAATTGTAGGATAATTAATTAAACTACCGTAGTCACTTAAAAAATGAAACTGAAAGGTATTAAAAATTGAACTTAAAAGGCAACTTTAAAAATAATGTATTGTTGAAAACGGACTTTAAAAAATATTGGACTTTAAAAAAATAAACTGTTAAAAAGGTATTAAGAAATAAATAGAAAATATATGGTGGTGAGCTAAAGTATCTGTAAAAATGCAGGGTAATTGAACTACCGCAGTCGCTCTCTATGGGGGTCATTTTCCAAGTGGCTCGCACGCGATAAGGGACGTTTCATATGCGAAAAGTCCCTTATCGCGTGCGATACCAGGATGGGGGCGGAGTCGGCCCCGGAAGAGGAGGAGTCGGGGCATCACCGGGGCCGACTCCACGAAGACGCTGCGGACGACGAAAAGGTAAGGGCCTTTTTGCGTCCTACTTTGCGCCCAATAGCTACACCTTCTATGGTGGTGCTATTGGGTGCGAAACCGGCAGCGATCACACCGCCGCGGTGTGATCGATGGCGGCTAGTGCAGGACCGCCCCCCCCGGGTCGCCCCCCAGTAGTGCAATTTTCTAAAGTATCGCAAATGAGGCCCTATATCTGTATTGAACGGTGCTTCATGCAAATTACAAGGCTTCAAAAGAGAGGTTAAGTTCTTGAAGGAGAAGTCCATTAATGGCTATTAATCAAATTTACTTATGGAATAGCCACTGCTATTAATTGCATCAGTGGCATGGGATCTTCTTAGTGTTTGGGTAATTGCCAGCTTCTTGTGGCCTGGTTTGGTCTCTGTTGGAAACAGGATGCTGGGCTTGATGGACCCTTGGTCTGACCCAGCATGACAATTTCTTATGTTCGTATGTTCTTATCTAGATGTCCATCGAGGTTGATTTCAAGAGAAAAAGTGTCAGAAACCTACTAAAGCTCTATACGGGATCAGAGTAGGTCATTTTAGACTTTTTCCTCCCATTATCGTGGCAACATTCGAGTTATGACTTCGGCTTACTATGCAGTAGTGAGGCAACATTCTATGCATGTTTGTAAAAATGGACATTACTATAGTGCGGACCGATTCATTCGATGTGTTGTATTCAACAATTTAATTCAGTGTATTGATATCTTAGAGCCAGCAATTATAAAAACGCTAAGCAGAATGTCATATTAAGATCTATTTGGATTACCCACATACCTTCAAAGTTCACTTGAAAGACTAACAGCGATATTCTCCAATCAATAATAGCAAAATAGAAAATGGCTGCGGTGAACACAGTTCTTCCTTTTATACTCAACATTTCAGCGTTTCAAAAAGCACATGAAAAATGTGACGTTATATCCTTCTTTACTGGTGTCAATCATTTTAGCGATATGTAGCTCCCGTAAGCAACCTTAAAACTGAAACTAGAAGTTAAAAGCAATACCAAAGCAACTAAAGACAAACATTGGAAAATATATTTAAAAGGATACTGAAAATGATATTGACCTGCTAATATGTACTTAAAATAGAAATAAAAAAAAAAAAATTAAAAAAATAAAACTTAAAATAATATAATAAAATAAAGACAAAGAAATAAAAATGCCAAATAAAATTGAAGTAAAAACCATAAAAAAAAAATTTTTAAATATATTTTTTGCCCATGAAACAAATAAATTCAAATTTAAAAACATAGCTGGTTCTTACTGGATTTTACAAAAAATACAGTGTAGTCAATATCTTGGTTCAAACCAGCTGGGGACATTGTATTAAATTTAAAAATTAGTCTTTGCTCTGTTCTTAAAAGTGACTTGTCCATGTAACCTTCTCTCCATGACAGTTTTGGTTTGCACAGTACACAAAGGACCTTATTTGCCAAGGCTATCGCAGGCTTGCACTGTTAGTGCAAGTCTGCGATAGCCTGCGAAGGTAGCGCACGCCTGCGCTACCTAAATCGGGGCGAAGTCGGTCCCGGAAGAGGAGGAGTCGGGGCATCACCGGGGCCGCGTCCTGGGGCTTGCGCGCGCCGCCGAGCCTATGCAAAATAGGCTCGGCGCGCAGGGGCAGATTTGCTCAGGTTACGCGCGTATGTTACACGAGTAGACTTTGAAAATCTGCCCCTAATTCTTTATCATTTCTTAAACTTTCTATAGCCAGTTTCTCTTCTTTATTGATGTTATATGTAATGTGATGGTTTCTGTTTTTGATTTTTTTTCTAATTCTTTCATTACAGAAACTTGGTATGTGTGAATAATTGGATTGGTTGGGCCTGTTGGCACCCATTTGCTTGGTTTTTTTTTTACAACAGATTGGGTGGAGTTATAAATTTTGAAATTCGAAAAAGTATCAATAATTTTTAATTTGCAAATGAATTTAAATAAATTTATTCGTGTCTGAAAGGCATTGTAACTAGGGGTAGGGACAAAAAATAGTCCTTTTTAAGACACTAATCTCCTCTTTCTTCAGTTTTCTCTCTGACAAATTTATAATCTTGTTGTCACATTCTATCATGTTGTTTGATGGTATTGGTTGTGATTGTTACTGAAAAGTGTGTTTTCCCATTTGTCTGTGCTTCATGGTTCGTCGAATCTCTTCTCCATAGTTTCCCTAATTGTATTACTCGTTCATTTTTTGAAAACATATTGGGTTGTTGTGTATTGTGTGGTGGTGATGTAAATAAGGGTAGTGATGGGTCAGGTGTGTGTCCTGATGCTTCTCTCATTCGTTTAATATTTATTTCTGTAACTGGCTTTTTTCTTCTTCCACATTGTCCCTTCTTTGTTTTGTGTCATGCTTGGTGTTATTTGTCAAATTGCTTCTCTGTTTTTTATAATTAAATGACTGTTTTAGTTGTTGATTCCAGGTGTACACATTATTTCTTTTATAGTCTAGTTCATCTCTTTTGAATTTTTCTAATTTCATACGTTTTAGATCTTTTGTGAATTTCTCCAAGTTATCTTTGTAATCATTGTAAATAAAATTCTTTTTTAAAAATTTTAATTCTAAATCCAGTTCATCTTTGAATTCCTCCTCCTTTTTCTTGGATGTTTTGATAATCTGGATCATGAGGTCCAAAGAACATTTGTTCAGAATTGCTTCCCATGATTACAGGAATGTTTGATCATCTTTAAACAGGTTCGGAGGTTTATTTATTCTTAAACCTCTTGGAATGTGTTTATGTCGGCAGTATTCAAGAAGGGTAGATGCATGGAGACTGCTTCTGATAAATCTTTTGCTGTTGTTAATTGTATTCTCCCATTTAGGGGATCATTTTCCAAGTGGATCGTACGCAATAAGGGATGTTTCGCACGAAAACAGAAACCATCACATTACATATAACATCAATAAAGAAGAGAAACTGGCTATAGAAAGTTTAAGAAATGATAAAGAGTTAGGGCCTGATTTACCAATTTCACATGGTTAACGCATGGCTAACGCATGCGTTAGTAAAAGGGGCGTTCCCATGCAAATGAAGCACTTTCCGCATAGCTGCAAATTTTTCACGATCTGCGAAGATTTCACGAATCGCAAATATGATTTTGCGATTCGCTCTGAAATCGCACTTTGTGAAATGAAAACACCTCGCTGTGCGATGTTTTCGCGGTCAGTGAAAAAAATTGTAAAGAAATACCATGTACTGCGATAATGTAACATGTCTAAAAGTTCACTTCCTGCCCCTCCTCCTTTGAGGGTTTGGAAGGAGTTTTGTAGTGGAGGTAGGTGGTTGGAGTTGGAGTAGGATTTGGAGATATTATATTGATTAATGAGTGCGGTGTCTAGTTTTCTTCTGTGTTTTCATCTGTTTCCCTTAACCTGTGTCTTTTGTCATATCTGTTGGAGTGAAAGCTGGTCTGTTACTTGTTTGTCCTTATCTGTGTGGAGGAGGAGGAGGAGTGCGGTGGTGGTGAGGAGGAGGAGTGCGGTGGTGGTGGTGAGGAGGAGTGTGGTGGAGGATGGAGCATGACAGGAGTGGGAGGAGAGGACAGAAGAGGGGAGTTGAGAGTAGAGGGAGGAGGAGGGAGAGGGGGAGGGAGGAAGAGGGACCCAGTGGTAGGGGTATGAGGAGTAGGAGCTGGGACAGGGGTAGCAGGAGGGGAGTGATAGGAGGGTGGGGTGGGGGAAAGGGTGAGGCAGGAAAGAATGGTGGAAGGAGGTAGGGCTAGCCAGCCAGGCCAGAGGGGAAGGGAGCTGGAAGCGCAGGGGTCAGGTGGGAGGGGAGGAAGGGAGTGGGGAATCAGGTGGGTCAGAGAGTGAAGGTAGGGAGGAGACCCCTCCAGAAGTGGCACCCCAATCAGGCAGCCAGGCAAGGGTGAGGCAGCATGCTATCCGCTTCAGCCAGGAGGACAACGATCGGCTCATTGAAGGTGTCCTCCGCCATTATGCCCATCTGTTTGGCAACCTCTCAGTGAAGACCTCTAAGGCAGCCAAGGCACAGCTATGGGCCAGCATTGCAGCGGACATCAGGCATCAGAGTGGGATACCTCACTCCGGGGAGCAAGTGGCCCACCGTTATCGGGACATCAAGGCCAAGCTGAAGGTCAAGATAGCCGAGAGAAATGAGTACCTGCATGAGACGGGAGGAACGGCCCCTTGCCCAATCCGCTACACTGACATGGAGAGGCGTCTAATGCAGTGGCTGGGACCAGACGTGTTTGAGGGGTTGGATCCACGTCTTGATACATCCTACCTCGAAGATGTCCTTTGCTGTCCTGTTCAAGGTTCATACACAATGCTTAGAACTGTTTTGTGTTTAGGTTCCCCATGTGCTCTCCTGACCAGTCTTGACCCTCCCCCCATCCCCCAGACCACAGACTGAGACTAGCAGTGTGAGGTGTAACTGAAATGTTTAGAACTGTTTACTTTTTCACTTCCCACATGTGCTCTCCAGAGCCCACATTTGAGCCCCCCCCCCCCCCCCCCCCAGGCCACAGGCCATTAGGTACAGAAAAACAACATTACTTTATAAGCAGCCTGACATGTTGGTCAATGAAAATGTGTTCCTGTTCCATGCTACTGTAATGCAACAAAATGCTGTGGTACTGATGCTGTGTATGATGATGGCCCGGCGGTGCCTGCTTTCCTGCCTTCATTCCGGTCTCCGGCTCCTCCTTGTCCTTCAGTTCCAGTATTCCTGTCCTCGGCTTGATCTCCTGGTTTGACCTCGGCTTGTCTTCTCGCCTCTGCTTGTCTGCTGCCCGTCTCGACTTCTGGCCCGGTTCTTCTTTCCGCCTGTCTGCTGCCTGCCCCGGATCTTCTGCCTGGACTCCGTTCTGCTCCTTTGCTGCCAGCCCAGACCTGGACCTCTGACCCTATCTTTGTCTTCTGTTTCACCAGTGTCCTTGAGGTACTCGCACCTAAGTCCTGCCGGCCCCAGCACCCAATGCGACAGGGCTCAACCTGCCGGGAACGCGGGCTGGAACAGGTGAAGGTCCTGCCGGGTTGTTCTCATCAGTGCCACCTCCCAGAGACGAGGCTCATTGGAGGCATCCCTCAGTGATTACCATCACTCCCTCCGGCCCAAGGGTCCACAACCGTAACAGAATCGGTCCATTTCCTTGCTGTCTCTGGATATGGAAGGAGATGCGGAGGAATATCACCTGTTGCATCCCTTGGATGTCAAGAGACATGTTGTGAGGTATTTGGAGGTTTCTAAACCTTTCTGAAAGTCGGATCGCTTGTTTGTCCTTTATAGCGGAGGTAAACAGGGCGAGCCGGCTTTGTGGGCTACAATAGCTCGCTGGATTAAGGAGGTAGTCACGACTGCGTATGTGACTGCTGAAAAGCTTTGCCTACTCAGGTTAGGGCTCATTCTACTAGGGCTCAGGAAGTATAATGGGCAGAGGTTAGATTATTGTCTCCTATTGGCATTTGCCAAGCTGCGACATAGTCCTCTTTACACACTTTTGCCAAGTATTATCACTTGGATGTGCAGGCCCAGGAGGACACAGCCTTTGCACGTGTGGTTTTGACTGGGCTGCGGGCCGCCTCCGACTCTATTCGGGAGTAGCTTGGCTACTTCCTACTGGTCCTGAATCCATCTGTCTACATGCTAGGAAAGGAGAAATTACTATTTACCTGGTAATTTTGTTTTCCTTAATGTAGACAGATGGATTCAGCTTCCTGCCTTTGGCTGCCGAATGATTGTGTTAATAGTCCTCATGTGTGGCTACGTGTTCCGGGGTATTACTGGTAAGTGTTCAACCAATCCCAAGATTGGGGGTCATACATTCCTTGCTCGAGTTCATTGTTACCTGTTGGATGAGTACAGTAATGGTTGCCTGTTTTTAATCAAGTTTTTTGCTAGTCTGTCCACAGTCGGCTTTTGAAGAGAATACTGGCAGGCTGATGTCACTGCAGGCTGTGACAGTTTGCATTGTATTCTTCTGCTGGTAGAGATGCATGACCTGAATCCATGGTCCTGAATCCATCTGTCTATATTAAGGAAATTATCACATAAGTAGTAATTTCTCTTTATGAGGATTATGCCATTAAAGTCACAGAACTGACTGCAACTGTAAACTTTATTTCACTGAGCAGTTTTAATATGGTAAAAATCATAAATCTACCAATTTCTCAAGTTTTCATAACTATATTTAAAAACATCATTAATAATCTACCATGTGAATTTTTCACTTCTAAATCTTCTAGTGGCATCCAAATATGGATTCACCTCACCCACAGCTTGAAGAACACTAAAACCATGTGACATTGTGCTCCATTCTGACAGTAGGATAGTTTGTCTTTATTTAGTAGCTGCGCTTGCTGTTGATTCATTCATTGTTGGTGCTTTATTGGGTGTTCATCTCTTTTTTTTTTTTTCAGTGCACCTATCACATGGTAATTTACTTCTTTCTTATCTCTCTTAGACAAAAGAAGCGCTCCTTAAGATATTAGACGACATGAAGGAGCATGATCATTTTAATTACATATTGTTTGCCTCCATCGAAGAGCCATGGCAGCAAACTTTAATCAAAGCTACGCCTGAAAATGTAGCTAATGCCAAGAAATTTATTGAGACTATTTACGCCTCTGGGGGTACGTACCATCAACAGTTACATATTTAATATTGTAGTATATTTGAATTCAATTTACTAAGCCACATAAGTTGCTTAGAGAAGGCAAATGGAGTGGGGGGGGGGGGGGGGGTTCAAGGGGTATCATGTGCTGGCTGTTTTGCTGACTTTAGAATTGGCAGTGCAATTGGAATGTCGATAAACTTCTGAGACACGTGAAGGCTTTTGTTATGCCATGGGGAATAAGGAGTCTCTGACTTACCCGTCCTCTGCTAGGTCCAGTAAAAAAACAAAACAAAGTATGAGAAGTACATATGGTCATGTGAATGTGAAATATTTTATCAAAATCGAATAATTACACAGAAAGCAACCGTGAGAGCCTAATTTCTGGTATTAATTGGACAAAAGAATGGATAGTTTTTATCAGTTTTAGGTTTTGTTATTGTATCTGTGTCTACCTCTGATTTATTTCTCTGGAGTGATGATAAATTGAATTTTATCTTTACTAAGAAGTTAACTTATTTTAAATATTTTGTGCACTAAGTTGAGTTTGAGAATTTTCTTTAAAAAATTCTCTTTCTATATATATATATATACTGTAAACTTTTTTAAATTCTTTAGGTTTTTGGCTTCTAATATGCCAACATATCTGATGCCCTGGCATTCTGGGATTTTTGGTTTTGCTTATTTCATGTTGAGATTTATTTAAATTGGTGTATTATGCTGTTGGTTTTTTTTTTCCAAATATATTAGCTTATGTTAGTCTGAATCAGTAACAGCTCTTTTCTGTTTTCTGTTAAGTTGTCTTTGATTTTAATATGATTAATGATGCACTTCAAAAATGGATAGGAAATGATATCTGGACTTTTGTTTATTTAGAAACTAGTTTGGCCTTCATAAAATATACTGCCAGATATTAGATTAACTCATATCTGAGTGATTTTCTTGTCCATTGCAGAATTCAGCCTGACACGTCTTGATTGTTTTACTTCTCTGCACTGTTATGTCTTGTTTCAATGTTTTTATTTTTTCTTCTCTTAACTCTTAAAGTACTAGAAGCTTTTCCTCTGGATGTCCTCAACATACACAATCAAGCCAATTCTGTAAGAATCACAGGAGAGCAGGCGCTCCGTGTTGAGCGCCCACTGTCACAATGCATGCCCAGCCACTCTCTTGGGCGTGCGATTCTTTATTTAAATGAGGGATGGTTCTAATAAGGAGGCGCTAGGGACAATAACGCGTCCCTAGTGCCTCCTTATTAGTGTAGAGGTGGCTGTCAGCAGGTTCTGACAATCGAGCGTCGATTTTACCGGCATCAGTTTCCAAACCCGCTGACAGCCCCGGGTTAGGAAAACGAACACCGGTAAAATTGAGTGGCCATTTTTCTAACCTGCTGACTGGCGAGCAGATTTTTTTTTTTTTTTTAATTTTTGATTCTTTTGACTTGGCAGTGCTTTTTAAACAAGCATTTTATAAAGATAAAGAAAAGGAGAAAAATAGTTGAGCGATAAGGATGCACCAAGCTAGAAGTTTTTAGTAACCTACATAAACATATTAATGTTAAAATCAAACTGCCTAATTTGTTCCTAACAATCAGGTTTAATTTACACACCTAGTTTATTATTTTAAATTGTTACCGTACTATGATGGCACATGAGTAATTTGTAGGGATGTGAATCGTTTTTTGACGATTTAAAATATCGTCTGATATATTTTAAATCGTCAAAAATCGTTAGAGCTGCGATACAATAACAATTCCCTCAATTTATCGTCAAAAAATCGTAAATCGGGGGAAGGGGGAGGGCGAAAAAACCGGCACACTAAAAAAACCCTAAAACCCACCCCGACCCTTTAAAATAAATCCCCCACCCTCCCAAACCCTCCCAAAATGCCTTAAATTACCTGGGGTCCAGAGGAAGGGTCCCGCTGTGATCTTCCACTCTCGGACCTCCGGTGCTTGTAGAAATGGCGCCGGCGCTACCTTTGGTTTTTCCGTACGGAAAAACGATTTGCATGCAGGAAGTCGTTCCCGGACCCCCGCTGGACCCCCAGGGACTTTTGGCCAGCTTGGGGGGGCCTCCTGACCCCCACAAGACTTGCCAAAAGTCCAGCGGGGTCCGGAACGACCTCCTGCAGTCGAATTGTGTTGTCTATGGCCGGCGCCATTTTGCGCCGCCATTTTGCACAAAATGGCACCGGCCGTAGACAACACGATTCGACTGCAGGAGGTCGTTCCGGACCCCCGCTGGACTTTTGGCAAGTCTTGTGGGGGTCAGGAGGCCCCCCAAGCTGGCCAAAAGTCCAGCGGGGGTCCGGGAGCGATCTCCTACGCTCCTGACCTCGGGGGACAAAAAACAAAATGGCGCCGGCGCTACCTTTGACCTGTCATATGACAAGGCAAAGGTAGCGCCGGCGGCATTTCTACAAGCACCGGAGGTCTGAGAGTAAAAGATCACACCGGGACCCTTCCTCTGGACCCAGGTAATTTAAGGCATTTTGGGGGGGTTCGGGAGGGTGGGGGATTTATTTTAAAGGGTCGGGGTGGGTTTTAGGGTTGTTTTAGTGTGCCGGTTTTCCCGCCCTCCTCCCCACTGGACCCCAGGTAATTTAAGGCATTTTGGGGGTGGGGGATTTATTTTAAAGGGTCGGGGTGGGTTTTAGGGATGTTTTAGTGTGCCGGTTTTCGATTTTCACGATTTTCACGATTTTTAAAAAACCCAAAAGGCAACGATCCGATTCCCTCCCCCTCGCAGCCGAAATCGATCGTTAAGACGATCGATCACACGATTCACATCTCTAGTAATTTGTAATCTATACCACCCATATTTCTCTTTATCGTGCCCTTTTGTAAACCGTTGTGATGGTATTTAACTTAACGACAGTATAGAAAAATGTTTAAATAAATAAATATTATTGCTAGGAGGATGTACAGAAAAGCAGTATTTTCTGCTTTTCTGTATACTTTTCCAGATTGCTCAGCTTGACCGCACATTTTACTTTCAGTATCCCAGGCGACAAACTAATAGCCTCATCAACATGCATTTGCATGTGATGAGCAGCTATTAGTTTTCGGGGGGGTTGGCCGCATATTTTCGACGGGCGTCTATTACCCCTTATACTAGTAGGGGTTTAGAGCATACTAAATGGTGCGCTCGGCCAAGCACACTGTACTGTATCGGCCTGAATATTTCTGTGTATACTAGTACACTGGCAAACATTGATTTGATCTGGGATCTCTTAATCTCTGTGCTGGTTCTGCTATTATTACTGCACACTCCACAGTTCAGATAAAGTCTGTTCCACTTTCTTCTCAGAGTTTGCAAGTTGTGGGCATTACAAACATTGCTGAAAACCTCCCTCTTGGCTGAACTATACCCAGTGACGTTAGACCACCCTGAGATTTCCCATTCTTTCCTACTCTTCTCTCCCTCCTATCACATAGGTTATATGCAGACAACATCCAATTTTTATTTCTCCTGACTTCATCCTGGTCAACTACCTCCCATTTCGTCTCTCTCTGACTGTCATCCATTACAGCCTGGCCCAGTCATAATAGATTATCCTTGATTCTGTCAAAAATTGAAATCATCACTCTAGGGAAATCCATACCACATGACTTGCCCAAAGATTTTCAATTTGATGGTCATGCTATACCAATTATACAAACTGGGGTAGCTTTTATAAATCTACGCCCCTCACGTACTTTTGTTTGCTCACCAGACGCAAACAAAAGTACGCAGGATTTTATAAGATACGCGCGGAGCCACGCGTATCTTATAAAATCCGGGGTCGGCGCGCACAAGGGGGTGCACATTTGTGCACCTTGCATGCGCCGAGCCCTGCTGTGTGCGCTGCCCGTACCCTCCGAGGCCGCTCCAAAATCGGAGCGGCCTCTGAGGGAACTTTCCTTCCACCCTCTCACACCTTGCCCTCCCTTCCCCTACCTAACCCACCCCCCAGGTCCTATCTAAACCCCCCCACCTGTGTTTTAAAAGTTACACCTGCCAGAAGCAGGACCCGGGACCCGTTTCGGAAGCCTTGGCTATGCCCCCGAAATGCCCCCGGGCTGGCACCATGCCCCTGACACGCCCCCGGAATGCCCCGAATGTCGTGTTGGCCGTGACACACCCTGACACGCCCCCCTAGCAAAGCCCCGGGACTTACACACGTCCCGGGGCTTGTGCGCGCCGCCGTGCCTATGGAAAATAGGCTCGGCACTCGCAGGGGGGTTTTTAAAAGAGTTATGTGCATAACTTATGTGCGTAACCCTTTTAAAATCCGGCCCACTGTGTGCAATCTAGGGATATTGCTAGAATCCACCCTCTCCTTGCACAAACACATAAAATCTGTAGTTCACTTATCCTTTTTAAACTCAGTGTTACCACTCATGGAGCGCTGTGTCACGCCCGACCACTGAATGCTGCAATTCCGCTGTAGAGACATGCTGCCGCAGGTTCCCCTAGGTGCGTGCGCAGCAGCCCATTTCTTAAAGGGCTGTGGCAGGAAACCTATTTAAACCTATTTAAAGGGCAGGAAACCTATTTAAAGGGGTCTCAGCTACAGGTCCCCTGTCTGAAGCATTTTCCTACTGTTGCCTGTTAACTCGTCAGACTGTGCCTGGATCATTCTTGCTTGCTGCCTGCCCTGACTCGTACTGTGCCTCGAACTCCTCTTGTGTTATGGTTTTGATGTGTTTGAGTGGATTCCTGAGTACTTTGGGAGATGACCACGCCGACGGGGAGGAGCCCAGTGGGGAACCACAGTACTGGGCTAGACTCAGGACGCACAAACACTGAATTGTCTTTATTATACAGCAGATGTAAGCCGCCAGAGGTGGCAGTAGTGAGCAGGTTCTGAAGTAGCAGTCCAGGGACCCTCACCAGAGGGACCCTTCTCACCAAATAGATATAGGGATATTCCAGTGTAGGGTTCCCAGCACGGCAAAGCTGTAGATGAGATAGACTGAGAGTTATATTACTCACTAGGTGGTAGCTGTATGTAGTAGGTTCCCACCAGTCAGAAGTAGATGGTTCCAGGCACTGGGGCAGGGAGAGCAGGCCCTCGAGGAGCGAGTACCTGATCCCAGTGAGGCACCTGTAAGAAGAGGAATGGGCCCCCGAGGAGCGGGTACCCAGGTTATTAGTTACCTCGAAGGGCAGAGAGAAAGCTTGCAGTGGGTGCATGGAAGCGGCAGAACAGCGCAGACTGGATGAATCCAGTCCGAAATCCAGTCTAATCCAATCTTTGTTAACTCAATTAGCCAGCAAGTAAGGGCAGCCTTAATACCTGGATGTTGTGATGTCACTCGAGGGGGATGCCCCCGAGGTTCACACCAAAGTCAGAATAAAGATGTGGGTAGTGCGCGCGCACCCTAGTAGGTCCTTGAGAGGAACATGCAGGAGGCAACGCCATAGCTGTTCCGGGGACGCCGGAGAGGGCGGCAAGCAGACGTGGCGGTATCAATTTTCCCAAGGTAAGCGGGAGAAGTCGAGAACAAAGTGAGGCATACAGGGCGAAGCCATCTGAGACTGACGGACGCAACAGTACCCCTCTTCAAAGGGCACCTTCCAGGCTTCCTACCTGGTCTTGGTTTCTGAAGATGCATTCTGTGGAATTGTTGAAGCATCTCTTTATCCATGATATTTGCGTGAGGTTCCCAAGAGTTATTTTCCGGTCCATAACCCTTCCATGACAGGAGGTTTTCCCATACTCTATCTCTTTTCCTGGCATCAAGGATAGTGTGTACCTTGATGTCTTCTTCTGCATCAATAGGTGTAGGTTCAGGTGTCTTAGTTGAAAACTCACTGAGAATTAATGGTTTCAATAGTGAGACATGGAATGCATTATGAATCTTCAATACTGGTGGTAGTTTTAGACTGTAGGTGAGATTACCAAGTCGTCGGAGAATGGGGAAGGGACCGACGAAGCGAGGAGCAAAACGAGCTGAAGTTAGCTTGAGTCTTAAGTGTTTAGTTGACGGCCAGACTTTGTCACCAGGCTGAAATTCTGGAGCCTTGACGTGATAAATATCATAGCTTTTCTTTGCTCTTTGTCCTGCTTTGAGAAGCATCTCTTGAGTTTTAGTCCAAAGTTTTTGAATATTTATGGCAGTAGATTGAGCTACCGGGGACGACAATGAAAGTGGAAGTGGTAAAGTTGGAGCTGGTAGTCATCCATAGACCACTTCAAATGGTGTTGATCCAGTGGATGTTGCTGGATGAGAGTTGATGGCGAATTCAGCCCAAGGCAACAGTTCAGCCCAATCATTTTGACGTGAGCCAACATAGGTGCGAATGACATGTTTGAGGGTCCTATTCATTCTCTCTGTTTGCCCGTTTGACTGAGGATGTATGCAGAAGTGAAGTCGAGAGAGATATCAAACTTCTTGCACAATGCCTTCCAGAACTTGGCTGTGAATTGAGTTCCTCTGTCAGAGACAATGAGCTTCGGGATGCCGTGAAGGTGAAAGATGTAAGTCTTGCAAGTTCTATAGCTGATGGCAAGCCGGGAGAGCCAAGTGAGCCATCTTTCAGAAACGAGATGGTGGTGTTTCTTCCTGAAAGCGGTAAGTCTACCACAAAGTCTGTAGCAATGTGAGTCCAGGGTTCGTCTGGCACTGGCAGCGGTTGGAGCAGGCCCCAAGGACGTCCGGGCGGCAGTTTCTGTCTAGTGCAGTTGGTACATGAAGCCACGTAAGAGAAGGTGTCTTCCTTCATGGTGGGCCACCAAGAGTACCTCTGTAAATTTGCTAGGGTTCTGCATTGACCAGGGTGTCCAACCAGTTTAGAGTAGTGGGACCATGCTAATAGCTTTTTCCTTTTGTTCTTGGGTACAATGGTCTTACTCGCAGGTACAGGGTGCATAGCGTGTTCTGTTGTTCAGAGATTCACTGGGCCAGGCCTGGAATGGCCTGCATTCCGGTGAGCTGAGCTGAATCCATGGAGTTAGCAATCTGTTATGATTTTGAGGTGTTTGAGTGGATTCCTGCGTACTGTGGGAAATGACCACGCCCACGGGGAGGAGCCCAATGGGGAACCACAGTACTGGGCTAGATTCAGGACGCACAAACACTGAATTGTCTTTATTATACAGCAGATGTAAGCCACCAGAGGTGACAGTAGTGAGCAGGTTCTGAAGTAGCAGTCCAGGGACCCTCGGCAGAGGGACCCTTCTCACCAAGTAGATATAGGGATAATCCAGTATAGGGTTCCCAGCACGGCAAAGCTGTAGATGAGATAGTCTGAGGTTATATTACTCACTAGGTGGTAGCTGTATGTAGAAGGTTCCCACCAGGCAGAAGTAGATGGTTCCAGGCATCGGGGCAGGGAGAGCAGGCCCTCGAGGAGCGAGTACCTGATCCCAGTGAGGCACCTGTAAGAAGAGGAATGGGCCCCCGAGGAGCGGGTACCCAGGTTAGTAGTTACCCCGAAGGGCAGAGAGAAAGCTTTCAGCGGGTGCATGGAAGCGGCAGAGCAGTGCAGACCGGACGAATCCAGTCCGAAATCCAGTCTAATCTGACCTTTGCTAACTCGATTAGATAGCAACTAGGGGCAGCCTAAATACCTGTATGTTGTGATGTCACTCGAGGGGGGTGCCCCCAAGGTTCGTGCCAAAATCAGAATAAAGATGTGGTTAGCACGCGCGCGCGCACCCTAGTAGGCCCTTGGGAGGAACATGGCGGGAGGTAACACCATAGCCATTCCGGGGACACCGGAGAGGGCGGCAAGCAGACGCGGTGGTAGCCATTTTCCCAATGTAAGCGGGAGGAGCCGAGAACAAAGTGAGGCATACGGGGTGAAGCCGTCTGAGACCAGACGCAACATCTTGCCTTCTGCCTGCCCCCGGATGTATTATACTCTGGACACCCCTTGCTAGCCATTGACCCACGCAGAGGACAACTGTCAGGCCCTGTGCCTAGACCCAGCCTTTGTCCGCCTGCTACAGCAGAGAGCCTGGGGACCCCTTCATGGGGCGTTCCACCCTGTCGCAGTCCAAGATTCCACGTAAGTAACAGATAGCTGAGGCCATGGACCCGTGGACCTATCCAGACTTCAAGCAATACCAGGATTAGCACAGAGAATCCAACAGCAGTAATACTGCTTAGAATTCCTGACCAATTCCTTGGATCGCCTCAGCGCTCGACTTGATGCCACCGCTACTCGGGCACCTACTCCTCCTCCTGAGACATCCAATATGGCTGCTTCTGCACCCTCCTTCTGCTTGTCAGTACCGACACAGTATACTGGAGATCCTGTGCTGTGTCGAGGATTTCTCGATTAGTGCTTTATGCACTTCGATTTTCAGCCAGGAGATTTTTCTACAGACTCCTTAAAGACCACCTTCATCTTATCCCTCCTTGAGGGGAAAGACCTGGCTTGGACCTCCCCTCTATGGGAGTGTGCAGATCCCTTCCTCCTTCAAAACCTGCAGGAATTTGTAAAGACTTTTAAGCAGGTCTTTGACGATCCAGGATGACTCACCATTGCAGGTTCTGATCTGCTTCATCTCCGCCAGGGAGCTCGCTCACTTATGGATTACGCCATAGAATTCAGAACTTTGGCTACTGAACTTAACTGGTGAGCATTGTATCTTCTTGGAAGGATTGTCTTCCAGGATAAAAGATGAATTGGTGGCTCACGATTTACCTGACTCCCTGGAGGAACTTATCAATCTTGCTGGATGGATCGACTGTCATCTTCAACAATGGTCTCGGGAATTGAGAGCTTGCTGACCGGTACTTCTCACCCTGACTTTTTCTCATCCTTGAATTGAACCTCGAGCAGCACCTCTCGGTCCTTCAAGCACTGCCGGAGTTGAGGAACCCATGCAATTAGGCAGAATACAACTCTCAACGGAGGAGAAACTCCAACGGCGGAACCTAGGGTTGTGCTTTTATTTTGGTGGAGATGGCCACATCCTAGCACAATGCCCACAGAAACCAGGAAATGAGAGGACCTAGGAGATGTCAGGGAGTTGTTCCTGGGTCTCACAACTCCCACTCCCCAACTCATCTTGCCCATTACATTGGAATTGGAGGGGCAAGCTCACTCCATGCAAGCTCTCATTGACTCTGGCTCTGGGGGAAATTTTATCACTGAGGCAGTAGTCCACCTCTTGGGAATACCGGTGGTTTCCCAGAACAGTCCCTTAATCATTTCCTCTATACATGGAGAACCGCTACTGGGCAGAATAACTTCCACCACATTTCCTATCCGACTTCGGAGTGGAGCTGTGCATCGGAGGATCTCCCTTTTCTCGGGATCAAGAAAGCCATTCATCCAGTGGTCCTAGGATTGCCCTGGCTAAGACATTATTCTCCACAGTTTGACTGGGAGACCTTGGAGCTAGTCAAATGAGGGCCGTGGTGCCAGGACGTATGCTCGGACAAGGTGAAACCTTTGTCTACCTACATAGTGACTATGGCCTCTCAGGGCTTCCTCCACCTTTTGTAGACTACGCTGATGTATTTTTCAAGGCCAAAGCAGAGGAACTCCCTCCTCATTGACCATATGATTGTGCCATCAACTTGCTACCAGGTACTACACCATCTCGCAGCTGGGTGTACCCTTTGTCAGCTACTGAGATGGAGGCCATGAACTTGTATAACAAGGAGAACTTGGATCGAGGATTTATCAGACCCTCTTCCTCCCCTGCAGGAGCGGGGTTCTTTTTTGTCTCCAAGAAAGACAGTTCTCTTAGGTCCTGCATAGATTATCGTGGACTAAGTGCCATAACTAAAAGAGACCATTATGCTCTAACCCTCATCACGGAGCTATTCGACTGACTCCAAGGTGTTCAAATTTTTACCAAGCTGGATCTCCGTGGAGCTTACAATCTAATACAAATATGAAAAGGAGATGAATGGAAGACAGCTTTTAACACTTGCAGTGGACTTTATGAGTATTTGGTGATGCCCTTTGGGCTATGCAACATCCCTGCAGTATTCCAAAATCTCATGAATGACTTCTTCCGAGATCTGTTATATCATTGTGTCATAATTTATTTGGACGACATCTTGGTCTTCTCCAAGATCTCCTCTCTCATCGTCATCATGTTCGATTGGTTCTTCAGCGACTCCAGGAAAATAGACTGTTCGCCAAACTGGAGAAATGCAGTTTTGAACAGGAGAGTCTTCCTTTTCTTGGATACATAGTTTCTAGCCAGGGGTTTAACATGGACCCCAAGAAGATCCGAAGTATTCTGGTTTGGCCACAACTCTCAGGTCTACGCGCCTTGCAGAGATTTCTGGGATTCACCAGTTATTACAGGAACTTCATTCCCAACTTCTCTCTGATCACTGCTCCTCTCACTGCTCTCACTTGTAAAGGAGCTAATACGAAGTATTGCCCTCCTGAAGCGGTCAAGGCATTCCAGGACATAAAAAAGGCCTTCCAAGAATCATACGTCTGCCATCCGGATCCCTCCCACCCCTTTATCTTGGAGGTAGACGCCTCTGATTATGGGGTGAGCACGGTGCTCAGTCAGCATTCTAGCACCAGAACTCTACACCCTTGTTCATTTTTTTCTCGGAGATTATCACTTTCTGAATGTAATTATAGCACTGGAGACAAATGTTTGGCCATAAAACTAGCACTCGAAAATGGCATCAGTGGCTAGAGGGTGCACAACACCTGATTACCATCTACACGTACCATAAGAATTTAGAGTACCTGCACCAGGCACAGCGTCTAAATGCTCGCCAGGCCCGATGGGCCTTCTTCTTTTCTCGTTTCCATTTTGAGATCCGATACCACCCTGCTTCAAAAACCTCTGGGCAGATGCATTATTCTGATCTTTGGAGCCCGAAGAACTGACAGAACCTCCTCGACACATAATTGATCCTGCCTGCATCCTCTTAGCATCTTTAGTAACTATTCCTCCTGGTAAGACAGTGGTGTCTCATTGTCTCCGACCTAAGGTCTTAAAATGTGCCCACAATTCGAGGATCGCTGGACATCCTGTACAAGGGCGAACTCTGAAGCTCCTTCGGCATTTCTACTGGTGGCCTCAAATGCAGACTGGTATGACGGTCTATGTGGAATCCTGGGGATTATTACAACCCACATCTCCTCCTAAGGAGCCCTGGACGCATATATCCATGGACGTTATCACAGATCTTCCCCTATCCGAAGGCAATACAGTAATTTGGGTTGTTATCGACAGGTTCTCTAAAATGGCTCACTTCACTCCTCTTCCAGATCTACCCTCAGCTCCAGAATTGGCTTGATTGTTCGTTGCACATCTATTTTGTCTACATGGACTCCCTAAACATATTTCTGATAGAGGCACGCAATTCACCGCCAAGTACTGGCACGCTCTGTGTCACAAATTCGACATTACCCAGATCATATGACTGCTTACATCACCCACAGGCCAATGGTCAGGCAGAGAGAACTAATAGAACATTAAAGACCTTTCTAAGAACCTATGACAACCAACGCTAGAATGACTGGTCTACCCTTTTACCATGGGTAAAGTTCTTGCATAATTCTCACTTTAGTCATGCTACCGGGACCTCTCCTTTCCAGATCATCTTTGGGAAACAGCCATTACTTCCATTGCCCCTACCTCTATCTGTACCCTCGCCTGCAGCTGAATCCACTGCACAAGAGTTGGGTGAGTTATGGATTTGCACGGAGGAGATGCTAAAACGTGCGGCTTGAAAGGCCAAGGCTTCTGCAGATCTACATCGCAGACCTGCTCCCCAATTTAAGCCTGGAGACAAGGTATGGCTAAGTACCCGACATCTTTGACTCCGCTTACCTTCCATGAGGTTGGCACCTCGATATGTAGGGCTGTTTCCTGTCCTCCGGCAAATTGGCGCTGTCACCTACCAGCTACGGCTACCCAGCTCTATGGACATACATAACATCTTTCATGTATCACTCCTTAAACCACTGGTTCTTACATAGCCTGCACCCACTACCATTGCATCTGAGGATCAAATCTACCAAATAAAAAGTCCTGGATGTTTGCTGGAGAAATTGCAAATGGGAATACCTACTTTCTTGGAAGGGTTTTGGCCCTGAGGAGAATTTGTGGGAACCCGCTTTGAACAGCCTAGACAAGAACCTTCTAAAGACTTTCCATGCTACCTACCCTAGGAAACCCAGACCTCGTGGGGGGGGGTCCTAAAGGAGGGGGTATTGTTACCACTCAGATTTCTGTGTCACGCCCAACCACCGAACTCCGCCATTCCACGGCAGAGACCTGCTGTCATGAGTCCCCCCAGGTGCGCGCATGCAGCAGCTTATTTCTTAAAGGGCCCGTGGCGGGAAACATCGGCAGCGCAGGTGATTGACGACATCAAGCTGCCCCTATTTAAAGGGAAGCTTGACTTGCCTTCAGGGCCTCAGCTACAGGTCCCCTGTCTGAAGAGTTTTCTGCTGTTGCCTGCCCTGACTCGGACTGTGCCTCAGACTCCTCTTGCCTGCTGCCTGCCCCCGGATTGGATTTTACTCTGAACACCTCTTGCTGGCCATTGACCCACTCAGAGGACAACTGTCAGGTCCCATGTGTAGATCCAGCCTTCGTTGAAGTAACCGCCTATTACGGCAGAGAGCCTGGGGAGCCCCTCATGCGGCCTTCTACCCTGTCGCAGTCCAAGAGCCAACGTAAGTAACACTCAAGCTTCTCCATCATCTCAAATCACTCCTTGATCCTCACAATTTCCACATTGTCTTGCAAGCACTCATACTTTCCTCCCTAGATTACTGCAACTCATTATACATTGAAATCTCTCCAACCACCTTCAGACCTTTACAGATAGTCCAGAATGTCAGCACATACTTTTCTTTGGGAACCAATATTCGAGAACACAACGCCTGTGCTACAGTCCCTTCATTGGCTCCTTGTTCAATTACACATTAAATATAAATTAGCCTCCACAATCCATGACCTCTTAAATAATGTCACTTCCTCATAGATTGGTACTACCCTCAGACTTTACATTCCCTCCAGAGCACTTCAGTCCGTGTTCTAGAGTCTCCTGGTAGTTCCTTTTCCCTGAGTAGCAAGGTTATCAGTCACATGCAAAAGAGCCCTGTTGATGGCTGGTCCCATGTTCTGGGACTTCCAGTGCACCTACGCTACCTAAAGGACTCAAAAGACTTCAAGCAAGCCTTAAAAACATACCTGTTTGCCATGGCTTTTTCCACAGACTCAGTCTCCACAGAGGCTAAATCCAGTATTACTTACGTGGACCCTTGGGCTGCGACAAGATGGAGGGGCCAATGGAGATGCCCCAAGATATATGCTGTCAGCAGACGGGCACCCTTTTGAGGACCAGGGGCTTGGTACGAGGCCTGAAAGGCGAAGTCTGAAGTAGGTCGGTAGCCGGCAAGCAGAGAAGAGTCCAAGGCATGCCCCAAATCCAGGGCAGGTGGCAAACATAGAAGAATCTAAGGTACAATCTGAATCAAGGCAGGTGGCAAGCAAGAAGAATCCAAGGAATGGCCCAAATCTAGAGGTAGGCGGAGAGCAAGAAGAGTCCAGGCACAGTCCAAACAAGGTAACAGGCAATCAGCAGGGAAACGCGTCAGACGGGGACCTGTAGCTGAGGCACCGATAGCAGGTCAAGCTGCCCTTTAACAGGGGCAGCTTGACCTGCTATCAACCCCAGTTCATTAGCCCCTGTTAATTGTAACTGCTTCTCTTCATCACATTTATTTATGTTCTTGGTTGTATTCTTCGCACCCCTGTTCTTTGTAAACCGACATGATGTGAACGATTTCATGAATGCCGGTATAAAAAAACCTTAAATAAATAAAGCAAATAAAACAAAAAAACATCTTGAGATAATGTTTTAGAGCCAGGAATCCTCAGTCAACAGCTCTCCTGTTCTCCAACTCATCCAGGCTAATATCAGAGTCGATGGCTATACCGGTACATAGGCGACACCATAACTCAATCACTGCACAGGAGGTTTTCAGCCCAGCCAGGAATTTCTGCATCGCATCCACAGAATCAAAAAGGACTGCCTTGTTTTTAGCCGTTATCTTGAGTGTATCAGGGTAAAGGAGTGCAGAGGGCAGGCCCTGTCCACGCATGGCCTTCTTAACATCTTAAAACCTCATCTGTTTTTCTTTTTTTTTGTAAGAAATTGGGAAAAGATCAGAAAGAAAAAAATCTGTTGCTTGTTGTAAAATATTTCTTTATTGGCTCTAGCTAACTCCATACCCACGTCTTGTCAGAAGTTATGAAACTTAATAATCACTGATCTCAGGTGGGTGCCGGAGGCTGGAAGTGAGGCAAGAGCAGAGTGAGCCTGCTTGTTCTTAACTAGGTCTGCTTTAGCCTCCAAGCCGGGCACTTCCGGCAGCCATCTTGAAAAGAAGCCCACTGTATTATGGCCCCCTGCAGCCTCCAGGAAACTCATGATCCTCACATTCTTCTATCTCCCATGGATTTCCATGTTGTCTAACTTCTCTGAGGTGTCCCAGACTCTCCTCTCCAGAGCATCAAGTTTTGTAATTGAAAGCTGAAGTTTCTTTACACGGACCAACGTATCAGAGATTTCAGTCACATTTTCTTGTACGGAGACCAATTTGGCAACTTTTTAAACACAATCCCTAACTTGTTGTTCATATCCCAAGATAGCTTCTCATATAAAATTGCAGGAAGACCTTGTGAGACTGGAAAATTGGGCATCAAAATGGCAGATGAAATTTAATGTGGATAAGTGCAAGGTGATGCATATAGGGAAAAATAACCCATGCTATAATTACACAATGTTAGGTTCCATAATAGGTGCTACAACCCAAGAAAGAGATCTAGGCATCATAGTGGAAAACACATTGAAATCGTCGGTTCAGTGTGCTGCGGCAGTCAAAAAAGCAAACAGAATGTTGGGAATTATTAGAAAGGGAATGGTGAATAAAACGGAAAATGTTATAATGCCTCTGTATCGCTCCATGGTGAGACCACACCTTGAATACTGTGTACAATTCTGGTCGCCAAATCTCAAAAAAGATATAATTGCGATGGAGAAGGTACAGAGAAGAGCTACCAAAATAAGGGAAATGGAACAGCTCTCCTATGAGGAAAGACTAAAGAGGTTAGGACTTTTCAGCTTGGAGAAGAGACGGCTAAGGGGGGATATGATAGAGATGTTTAAAATCATGAGAGGTCTAGAACGGGTGGATGTGAATCGGTTTTTTACTCTTTCGGATAATAGAAAGACTATGGGGCACTCCATGAAGTTAGCGTGTGGCACATTTAAATCTAATCGGAGAAAGTTCTTTTTCACTCAACGCACAATTAAACTCTGGAATTTGTTGCCAGAGGATGTGGTTAGTGCAGTTAGTATAGCTGTGTTTAAAAAAGGATTGGATAAGTTCTTGAAGGAGAAATCTATTACCTGCTATTAATTGAGTTGACTTAGAAAATAGCCACTGCTATTACTAGCAATGGTAACATGGAATAGACTTAGTTTTTGGGTACTGCCAGGTTCTTATGGCCTGGATTGGCCACTGTTGGAAACAGGATGCTGGGCTTGATGGACCCTTGGTCTGAACCAGTATGGCATGTTCTTATGTTCTTATGCAAACATTCTCTGCAGCTGCTTGGTAGAATCTTAAGTGCGTCCCTGATAAAGGTCGCTCTTCCTCCAAACTTAGAGTCTTCAGGCAGGCACACTTTGTCCACTCTGGTTTTCATAGTGGCATGCTGCGATTTACTTTAGTGGTCAGTCCACAATGCTGGGAGGGATTTTGTAGACAATGCCGACAATGAGCATGAGTAAGATCCTGACATAAAAAGGATATTTTATATGTATTTAGGCCTGGGCTGGCAAAGCTAGGTGTATCTGCATCTGCTCTTTAGCTGCTCATCACGTGACTCTCTGTTTTTTCACATTGTTTTTCATCATTTTTTTTATACAAATAAAATTTGTCTAAAAATATATACTTTCCAAATTTATATGGCCTGACACGGTCCCATGTTTCATCCTGCTTCATATGGATACATCAGTTGTCTTAATCCTCAGCTGTTGTAGCTCATGGTAAGCTCAGTGCTTCCAGTCACATAGTGCACTAAATGTGACTGGAAGCTTAAGTTTTCAATTAAGTATCTACTTCTTCTTAGCCTGTGCTTCACTGTCTGCCTTTTCATCCTGGCCACAGCTTTACTTTTCCCTAATCCACAGGAAATTTTTATCCATAGAGATTCCACATTGTATTTTGTTTCCTACAGGACTTTTACCCTGTTTATTCTATGCCGTCCTTAACATATAGCACCATCCCTCCACCAGTTTGGCCTATTGTTTCGATATAATTTGTACTCTGGTATCTCAGTTATCCTTCTTCCACCAAGTCTCTGAGATACCAATTATATCTGCATCTTTGTTCAGTCCATGCATTCTAACTCTCCAATCCTAATTTTTAGACTTCTGGCATTCACATACAGCCAATTCACAGTATGATTTCTAATTGTATTCACAGCCTGCCTAGTAGTTGAAATGGGTGGTTTGGAGTTTTTATTTCGCCATGTTCTTTATTTAAATGGTTCTGGGCTACTTCTGTCTTATCTCTATTGGATATTCTAACTTCCCCATTATGCCAGTATCCTTTGAAGATACTGGCATAATGACTGTTGGCTTTAAACCAATGATCTAGTTTAAAAGCTGCTCTATCTCCTTGTGCCATGCCATTCATCGGTACTTCAATTACACTGTTGCGTTCATGCCTGTTCTCGCCCTCGCTCCACCCTCTCCGCCTTGGTGGCGATTCCCTTCGGGTCTGACGGACAGATGCTGCCGCGGCTTCTCCTCGCTGCTTCCCCCTGGAATCCCCGGGCTGGCCTGATGCTGCGGATCTGCCATGTTCCTGATGATGTAAGGGCTCGCGCGCATGCGCGCGCTCCAGAGTTTGTACCAGCAAGGGCGTGAACCTTGGGGGCGTCCCCCCGTGGTGATGTCATCCGCTTCCACCTTAAAAGGTCTTTGCAACTATGAATCGAGTTAGCAAGGGGAATTCTTTCTCCGCTGCTCTGCCTCCACCAACTTACCTAGGGGTACCCACTCCTCGGGGGCCCCGCTCTCTCTTCTTGATTTCAGATAGCTAAGATGGGATCCAGTACTCGCTCCTCGAGGGCCTACGTCCCTGAATGCTAAGAAGACTCCTTACTACCTGGAAGCGATCGCAGATGTGAATGCTGTGAGTTCTATTACAGATAGGAATCGGTACTCGCTCCACGAGGGCCAATGTTCCTAAATCCCTTCTCAACTCTCTTCTATATCAGAAGCTATCATATACCTATATCTTGTGAATTACTATTATAGGCTGCAGATAGGAACCGGTACTTGCTCCACGAGGGCCTATGTTCCTAAAACCCTCCAAAGACTCTCTTGTATTCCAGAAGTCATCTCATACACATATATTGTGAGTTCTCATTCCAGACTGCATATAGGAACCAGTACTCACCTACGGCTTTGTTCCTGAATATACTGAAGACTCTCTGTTGCTTAGAATCCATTACAGATATCTACAATTGTGAGTGTATCATCTACTACTGGTTATGTATCCAGCATACCCTGTCTACTCACTACCTATAGTCTCTCTCTACAGCTCAGCAACCCAGAGACCGCAATTCCAGTATCTGAGGGACTTCAGCCCTGACGGGCATATCAGCTCACTGCTGCCACCTCTGGTGGTTCTACTTCCTGCCTAATAAATAACTATCCATGTTTGTCTCCATACTCCAGCCTAGCCGGTGGTCCTTCTCAGGATATCCTCCTGGGGGCGCTGTCATCTGCCATCAGCCCAGGGATTCACCAATTTACCTTAAGTGTTCATTCCTTACACTACTAGAGTGGTATTATATAACTGCCACTCTGTGGGAAACCAACCCACCAAGATCATTAACTCCGCCTACGGAGTATTACAATTGTTAGCTCTTCCCCTTGACAGGGTGATCCATAACAGATTGCTAACTCCCTGGCAGACTTATAACAGATTGCCAACTCCTCCCCTTGGCGGGATGATTTATTACAGATTCTAACTCCGCCCCTGGGGAGCAGTTTCTACAGATTGCTACTCCTAGCAGCAGGGATTGATAACAGATTGTTAACTCCTCCCTCTCCAGGAGGAGCTCGATAACAGATTGCTAACTCCGAGCAGCAGATTTATAACATAGACTTATCTGGGAGCTCAGTGAGTGTTAGAAATCTCCGTGCGGAGTTAGCAATCTGATGTGAATCTGCTATGCGGAGTTAGCATCTGTTGTCAAAGCTCTGCAGAGAAAGCTGAGAAGTAGCAATCTGTCAGAAAGCTCTGTTGTTAAAGCTGGTATTAGCAATCTGTAGTTATTTAAAATAGAGGGACCACTGGTCAGGCTTAGTGTAGGAGACAGACACACACTAGTTCTTTTATTAGACAATATGGTAAACCACCAGAGGTGGCAGTAGTGAGCTGGAAGCACCCGGGTAGGCGGTAGTCCCTCAGGTATTGGAACAGCGATCCCAAGGTGGCTGAGCTGTAGAGAAACTAAGACAGTGAGTAGGCAGTATATGCAGAGTTCTGGAACAAGTCCTTGATGGTAACACTCACACAATAGTCTCTTAAGGCAGCCCAGGAGTTGGTATGCATTAGGCCCTCGAGGAGCGAGTACCTGGTTCCAAGGAATGCTCTGAGAGATAGATACAGACACACTGATGTTAAGCAACAAAGACTTCTTAGCAGAAGTGGTATTCAGGAGCAAGTCCGGGACGTGGGCCCTCGAGGAGCGAGTACCGGTTCCGGACTGCGACCTGCAAAGAAAAAGAGAGAGCAAGGTCCCTGAGGAGCGAGTACCTCTAGTGAAGTCCGAGGAGGCAGAGTAGCCAGGGTCGTGGAGAGCGAATCCCATCCGCAGCGACCAGGAGGAAGCGAACCCCTTGCTAACTCGTCTTGTTAGCGAAAACTGAGACCTTAAATATCTGGAGCTGGTGATGTCATCTCAAGAGGATGCCCCTGAGGTTCGCACCAACACTGGTACATCAGTCGGGCCGCGCGTGTGCGCCCTTAGGCATCTGGTCAACATGGCGGCTTGCAGCGTCGAGCCGGTCCGGGAACGCCGGAGGAGGATGGCCTGGAGACGCCACAGCAGCTAGCCTTCCATCAACCCCAAAGGGAGTCGCCAACGAGGTAAGGTGGGCGGAGCAGAGACGTTGGACAGCGACGGACACAACAGTGAGTCAGTAAGGATGTTCCTGTCTAACCATGCTGAAATGCTATGGTCCAGACATCATGAATGCATGCTTTCCTCACCTGGATACTGAGTCACACCCCTTCTCACTGGCAGTACATTGACCATGCTAGGTATGTTATCATTGTCCTGTGCACTGACTGGCAAGGATGTTGCACAGCCAAGCTGGAGAAATCTACCAAAGGAGCTTGGGAATTTATAATTACAATTTCTTTCTCTGGTAGCAACATACTGCTGGAATAAAGATCTTGGCATTGTTAACACTGCTTTGGACATTATGCCATTCATGTTGAGTTCAATGAGGATTTTTTTTTTTAGCTTATTTTGTTTTCATCAACATTTTTGATTGAACACAACAGGGGTACAAGTATTCATCCAGTAAAATAGGTAGTTCAGGTTTTTTCAATGGTTCCAAACAATATTAAACTTTTTTGTTTCCAAATCAGAAATGGAGGGGTTTTTTTTGTTACAGGGACAAACATAAATGACCCTCTGCTGATGGCTGTTGAAATGCTGAATGAAGCTCAGGAGAAACATATGATACCTGAAAGAAGCAGTTCTATGATCATCCTGCTGACTGATGGTGATGCTAATTCAGGTAAGTGCTGTGATAGGTGACAAAGCTTTAATATGTCAATGAAAATATATTTATTTTATTTATTCATTTTTGTATACTGATATTCATGGGGACATCATATCGGTTTACATCTATACAATAAAACATGACATAATCAAATTAGAATACATTTATAAAGGTACATAAATCATTAAATTATTATGCATCTTTATAAAATTAACTTAACTAACTGTAAAATATTAATAAAAAAGGCAAATAAAAGTACAGTAAAATAGGTAAAAACTCATTAAACATGAATGGAATAAAAGTAAAATAAAATATGATGAAATAAAATCAGATAAGAGATATGAAATAAGAATCCAGGGGCTGAGTCTGTCTAAGCTGAAGCCTGCTCGAATGCTTGCTCAAATAGCCATGTCTTAAGTTTTTTTCTTGAATGTCTGTGCATGGGACTCCAGCCTTACATCTAATGGCAATGTGTTCCATATTTTTGGACCTGCTAGAGAAAGAGCTCTGTCTCGGACTGTATTTAAATGCGCTAATTTTGGTGATGGGATGGATAACGCCTTTCCAGAAGATCTTAAATTTCACTGTGGGGTGTGGATATGTAGGGCAGCATTTAGCCATTCAATTGTTTCACTCTCCTGGGGGATGCTGGGGCTCATCTGTTCCCAGCATCCCACGGGAGAGGACTCCAGAGGTCACAGCGAGTGTTCCAGGCTTCGAACTCCACAGCTCCAGCTTCCAGAGACCCTGCATCCTTTGCAGTAGAAGAGGAGAAGAGGACTGGTAATGGCATATGAATCTCAAACCTCTCAATCCTTTGAGTGAAGATCAACTTAATGGTGGTTGAAGAGGATTGGTAAGAATAGCTTTGGGAAATCTTAGGACTTAAAAAAGTTTGGAGAAAGGTGAAATAGTGGAATATATTCTTTGGAGTTTTTGTGTATCTGAGATAATAAGCAAGCCAATGGGAGTTAATTTTAGTGTCTCTTTCCCTCCCCTAGCTCAACCCACCCCTAGCTCAACCCTTGATTTTTAGGTAAGACACACTTTCTTATTAAAACTCAATCAGGCTCTTATCTAAATCATACTATTGCACTATCCCCTATTGAGAGTTTAATCATCCCCTTGTAGGTCACTAGCAGATTAATTAGTGAATACACCTATAAATTTAAAGTTCTCTAATTCCAACTCCCTTAGCAATCTAAACTTAACTAGGAACTCAACAAAATTAAGATGAAGGCATCAGTCCAGCAGCAAGGGGGGGGGGGGGTTTCCAGTCTTTTGCACTGAGTGTTACATGTATGATTTTCTTTTACCCACTGGTGAGAGATTGTATATGTGCATCTGGTGCAAAGAGCTCCTGGCTCTCAGAGAATGAGTCTGATCTCTGTAGGCTAGAGTGGCAAACCTGAGGCAGACAGATAGGTACATTGTTGAGACCTTCAGAGACATAGTAGCCAAGTCCCAAATCAAGTCTTGCAGCCCTGGTGCTGCCTTGGATCAAAGGCCTCCTGGTTGGAGAGCATCACCCTGATGTAGCAGGAAGTGATCCTGTAGCAAGGACCTGCTCTACAGATGATACATGGTCCTCTCACACTGAGGACAATTCTCCCAGAACTATGGCCCAGGATGGAAGGGTTAGGTTGACCATCATATTTGGTGATTCATTTATTAGAAATGAGGATAGCTGAGCAGCTGGTGAATTTGAGGACCGCCTGATAACTTGCCTACCTGGTGCAAAGGTGGCAGACCTCACATGTCACCTAGATATGATTATAGACAGTGCTGGAGAGGAGCTGGCTGTCATGATACATATGAGCACCAACGACATAGGAAAATGTGGGAGGGAGGTTCTGGAAGCAAAATTTAGGATTTGATGTAGAAAGCTGAAATCCACAACCTCCTGGATGGCATTCTCTGAAATGCTTCCTCTTCCACATGCAGGTCCCCAGATGCAGGCAAAACTCTTGAGTCTCAATGCATGGATGAGACGATGGTGCAGGGAAGAGGGATTCAGTTTTGTAAGGAACTAGACAACCTTTTGGGGAAGGACGGGCTCCACCTTAACCAGAGTGGAACCAGGCTGCTGGTGGTAACTTTTAAAAAGGAGATAGAACAGCTTTTAAACTAGAACAAAGGGGAAAGCCGACAGTCACTCAGCAGTACATGGTTTGGAGGAATGTATCTTTGAAGGATACTAATGAACAGGAGAGTTAGGGTATCCCAACACTAAATGCTCAGTAGAACGTATATGGGTAGAAATTCCATGTGTGTTAAGTAAGATTATAGTGATAGGAGTATACTACTAACCACCTGGCCAAAATGATCAGACAGATGGTGGAATGCTAAGAGACATCTGGGAAGCTAACCAATTTGGCAGTGCAGTAATAGTGTGAGATTTCAATTACCCCAATATTGACTGGGAAAATGTAACATCAGGACATGTTAGAGACATAAAATTCCTGGATGGAATAAATGACTGCTTCATGGAGCATTTGATTCAGGAACCAGCGAGAGAGGGAGCTATTTTAGATTTAATTCTTAGTGGAATACAGAATTTGGTGAGAGAGGTAACGGTGGTGGGGCCACTTGACAAAAGTGATCATAACATGATCAAATTTAAACTAATGACTGGAAGGGGAACAATAAGTAAATCTACAGCTCTAACACTAAATTTTCAAAAAGGAAACTTGATAAAATGAGGAAAATAGTTAGGAAAAAACTGAAAGGTGCAGCTGCAAAGGTTAAAAGTGTACAACAGGAGTGACATTGTTTAAAAATACAATCTTAGAAGCGCATTCCAGATGTATTCCATGCATTAAGAAAGGTGGAAGGAAGGCAAAACTATTACCAGCATGATTAAAAGATAAGGTGAAAGAGGCTATTTTAGCAAAAAAAAATCCTTCAAAATTGGAAGAATCCATCTGAAGAAAATAGGAAAAAGCATAAGCATTGTCAAGTATAAAACATTGATAAGGCAGGCTAAGATAATTTTAAATGAAGTTGGCTCTAGAGACAAAAACTCATAATAAAAACTTTTAAAAAATATATCTGAAGTAAGAAACCTGCGAGGTAGTCAGTTGGACAGTTAGATGATCAATGAATTAAAGGGGCTCTTAGAGAAGATAAGGCCATTGCAGAAAGACTAAATGAATTCTTTATTTCTGTGTTTACTAATGAGGATGTTGGGAGATACCAGTTCCGGAGATGAATTTTAAGGGTGATGAGTCAGGTGAACCTGGAAGATGTAGTAGGCCAGATTGACAAACTAAAGAGTAGCAAATTACCTGGACCAGATGGTATGTACCACAGGGCTCTGAAGGAACTAAAAAATGAAATTTCAGATCGATTAGTTAAAATTTGTAACCGATCATTAAAATCATCCATTGTACCTGAAGACTGGAGGGTGGCCAAATTAACCCCAATATTTAAAAAAGGCTCTGGGACGATCTGGGAAACTACAGACTGGTGAGCCTGACTTCAGTGCTGGAAAAATTAGTGGAAACTATTCTAAAGATCAAAATCACTGAGCATATAGAAAGATGTGGTTTAATGGAACACAACTTTGATTTACCCAAGGGAAGTCTTGCCTCACAAATCTGCTTCATTTTTTTGAATGGGTTAATAAACATGTGGATAAAGGTGAACTGGTAGATTTATTATATTTGGATTTTCAGAAAACATTGAACAAAGTCCCTCATGAGAAGCTTCTAAGAAACTGAAATCTCATGGATAGGAGACCATGTCCTTTTGTTGATTACAAACTGGTTAAAAAACAGGAAACAGAGAATAGGATTAAATGGTCAATGTTCTCAGTGGAAAAGGGTAAACAGTGGAGTGCCTCAGGGATCTGTACTTGGACCGGTGTTTTTCAATATATTTATAAATTATCTGGAAAGGAATACAAAGAGTGAGGTAAGCAAATTGGCAGATACAAAATTATTCAAAGTAGTTAAATCACAAGCAAATTATGATAAATTGCATGTGGACCTTGTGAGACTGGAAGATTGGGCATCCAAATGGCAGATGAAATTTAATCTGGATAAGTGCAAGGTGATGATTATAAGGAAAAATAACCCTTGCTGTAGTTTATAAAATACAGACTTAACTTTAGACTCACCGACTTACACACATTTATGCTGAATTATATACACTACTGAAATTACCCACATAAAGTTCATCCCTAATGTACCAATATATCAGTAAATAACAATTCATACATAGTATCATCATAATAATCTAATACAACTATAACAATAGCAAAATTTAAAAATACTTCCCCGACATATAAATACAACAGTAAATAACATTTATATATAACAATTTAGAACCCTGGCCTATGACACCCAACCCCCATTCCCACAGATTACTCCTCTGATGGCCTTGTCTTCAAAATCTGAGAAAAGCATCTCTTCTGCCTCAATGCTAAGGAATCGCAAAATGGTACCGACTGACCTCGCACTACCAAATGCCCCTTAGTGCAATATATTTACTTGTATAATATATTATAGCATATATATATATATAATGTGTGTGTGTATTAGGGATGTGAATCGTTTTTCAACGATTAAAATTATCGTCCGATAATTTTAATATCATCTTAAATCGTTATAGAACACAATACAATAGAAATTCTAACGATTTATCGTTAAAAATCGTTAAATCGTGTTAGTGCGCACTAACTCCCAGTTAGTGCGCACTAACTCCCGTTAGTGCGCACTAACGGAAAATGATACAAATTGACACTTTCCAGGTCAGTAAAGGTCAGTTAGGAATGAATATGTGTTCCTATTGGCTGGCTGCCCTCTTATCTATTGATGTTACCAAGGTTTCCACTGAGGTGATGGTTGGGGGGATGGGAAATGGAACTGGAAACTCACGAACACCAACAGAAAATGAAACAAAGTGTTGACACTTCCCAGGTCAGTAAAGGGTCACTTAGGAATGAATATGTATTCCTATTGGCTGGCTGTGCTCTTATCTATTGATGTTACCAAAGTTCCCACTGAGGTAATGGTTGGGGGGATGTGAAATGGAAACAGTTGGAAGCTTGACAAAAAAAGTAATGTGATGATCATCACTCATGTGACTTGAACTTGTTTGTTTATTATTTTTGTTAGCAGGCATGTGAAATGCTAGTGCATGTTGAATTTGCCAATCACTGTGCATTTTAGAAAGGTGGTCCTGGCTGGAACTATTATACACAGTTCAAATATATGTGGTAATTGATTGTTGGTAATTGTATTTTTTAAGTAGCCACACTGGCCACCAGTATGTTTACTTTTCCTCCTACTTAACTCACTAGCTCAACTTTATAAGAAGGGCTTCTCTGCTTGTGTGTTGCTTTTGTTTGGTGTGAGGAGAGCAGAAACATCAGATCTTTATTCAATCTACTACAGTCAGGCAGCTCCCCCCTGTCTGTGAAGCCAGCCTCTCACTAGTAATGCAGGCGGGATAGGGCACTGCATGCAGGAAGATCACAACACCCCTGGTGTCAGGGTTAGGGCACTGTGTGCAGGAAGATCACAACACTCCTGGTATTAATAGGGATAGGGCACTGTGTGTACATGAAGATCACAACACCCCTGGTATCAGGGTTAGGGCACAAGTTCTAGTCACATTGACTGATCACATTACTTTTTTTGTCAAGCTACCAACTGTTTCCATTTCCCATCCCCCATATACTGTCAGTGGGAACCTTGGTAACATGAATAAATAAGAGGGCAGCCAATAGGAATACATATTCATTCCTAAACTGACCTTAACTGACCTGGCTACCGGTCCATATCGTCTTAACGATTGAAATCGTGTGGCAGGAGAAGAAAATCATGTTTGGCACGATTATTTCGTTGATGCGCACTAATCAGAAAAAACGATTTTTAACGATTTTTCAACGAAATAATCGTGCCAAACACGATTTTCTTCTCCTGCCACACGATTTCAATCGTTAAGACGATGTGGCACACGATTCACATCCCTAGTGTGTATATGTGTTATTTTGTGGGGAAGGGTTAGGTGGGTAGAGGAGTAATATTAAATGTAGCAGCTACAGAACAAACTAAGACTCGTGAGAAAAGAGGGGAGAATGAGCAGAGCCTGGGCTTAGGGGGGGGGGGGGGCAGACAATTTTAGGGAGGGACAGAAGTTATTTCTTTTCTCTCGGAAGCCACGTGTGGGAAGGCAGGGAAGGAAAAATGAGTGTGCATCAAAGTGCTGTGGTTAGAGATGACAATTAGATTACAAGGGTCACATTCCAAAAAGTTGGAACGCAATCTAGATATTTCTTGAGGGGGAAAGCCCTTTAAACTGACTTTTCTGTTTGATTGTAGGGGAATCAAATCCTGTAAGAATTCAAGAGAATGTAAAAAACGCCATCAAAGGAAGATATCCCCTTTACTCTCTTGGTTTTGGTCATGATGTAGATTATAACTTTTTAGAAAAGCTGTCATTGGAAAACTTGGGTGTGGCTCGCCGGATATATGAGGATTCGGATTCTGACCTACAGTTGCAGGTAAAAATTTCACCCATTCCAAATAACACATTGTACTGATCTCAATACAGCTGGAATCAGATTGGGCAAATCCTCTTCATCAAGAAGTAATGGTTGGAGGGGTCAGAGGCTAGATCACTCCAAGATACCCTGCAGAGAGTTTTTTTGCATGAGTCCCAAGCCTCTGTTAAAACACAGTGGCTCCTATGCATTAAAACTTGCACTAAAAAAAAAAGTTTTACAGTGCGGTTTGGTAGCATTTGTATTTCCACATTGGAACTAGTCTCAATATGCTGTGCAAAAAGTAATTACTGAGAGGACAGTAAAACTTGCTGTCAGTAGTGTGGCTCAGGATGTTAACGCAAAAAAGTTTAAGGTCCAAAAATCCCCTGGGCTAACTGGTCCTCTCCCCCAAATCTGGTAAACAGAAAGTGACTCCCCCCCCCCCCCACACACATCGTCCTCAGCCAGCATAGCAGGAACCTTCCTGAGAGGCATCCCCTGGGTGCATTGCAAGGAATCTCTGCCCCCTCCCCCCAAGAGTCAATCTTCCAAGGCGCATCCCCCCCCCCCCCCCCCGGAGACATCCTCCTCTATGGTGTATTACAGGAATCTCCCCCAGGAGGCATCTCCCGGCACATTGCAGGATACCCCAAAGAATGGCATCCCCCCTTCTCCCCATGGTGCATTACTGGGAATCTCTGAGGGGGCAACCTTCCCATTAACAGGTTTTACCAGTTTAGAGCAACAGGATCTTCATAGGCAGGAGGAACATTAAAGCCATACTGCCTGCAGCAAAGCCTCTGGACGTTAACACCGCTAGGAGCAATTCAGCGCACCATTAGCCATAAAAGTTGAAGCGCTTCCTAGCGGCATTATTTGTCTGCAGCTATGCTGCAGGCTGGAGGGGGGCTGAGGTCGCTTCAGCTGATGAATATTCTGCCCACTCCAGACTGGTAAAATTATTTACTGGAGGTGTAGAGGAAGGGGATTCCTTAATATGCAACTGGGGCGGGGTGGGCGAGAGCCTTTTGGGGGGAGGGCTGTTTCTGCAGCGTGCTGAAGGAAGGAACATCTCTCCAGGGGTGGGGCTTCCTTGTATGCTGGAGGGGTTGGTGCTTGGGGGGGGGGGGTTCAGAAGGAGGCCACTTTTTGTTTACTCCAGTTCATGACAAGAGGGAATCCCCCGAGTAAATTGATTCAAAGTGAAAGGGCCTATTAGCTCAGGGAATTTCAGTCCACAGGTGGATGGTAGACATTTAACACCTGGTTTGAGGCAGGTGTTACATTTCTGCCTTTATCAGGCCTATGGAATGTAGCTGGAGGAGGCTGCCTACCAAACTATTTCCCGCAGGCCTGGTAAAGCCTTATTTGCATACCATGCTCCCTTATTCATGTATGAGTAAATGATCATTTTAGCATTTGCACATTAGTATGAGAGATTGTCTTAACATTCAGATTAAAGCCTTCCACCCTAGCATGCCATTTTTAGCATGTGCAGAATAGCCTTAATGTGCATGGTAACACTTCATTGCATAGGCATCCAAATGTCTGGAATGCTCTTTTAATCAAGATGGCAGCAGTTCAGGAATAGGGAGGTAAATTTTCAAAGCCACTTAGGCGGATAACTTACAAGCTATTCGTCTAAATGACAAGTTTTGGTATATTCTAGAGATGTGAATCGTGTCCTCGATCGTCTTAACGATCGATTTCGGCTGGGAGGGGGAGGGAATCGTATTGTTGCTGTTTGGGTGTGTAAACTATCGTGAAAAATCGTTAAAATCGTGAGCCGGCACACTAAACCCCCCTAAAACCCACCCCAACCCTTTAAATTAAATCCCCCACCCTCCCGAACCCCCCCCAAATGCTTTAAATTACCTGGGGATCCGGCGGTGGTCCAGAACGGCGGCGGTCCGGAACGGTCCCCTCAATAGAATCGTGTTGTCTTCAGCCGGCGCCATTTTTCAAAATGGCCGCCGCCATTTTGCGGTGCCATTTTCCGTACGAAAACGATTCGCGGCAAGAAATCGCTCCCAGAACCCCGCTGGACTCCCAGGAAACTTTTGGCCAGCTTGGGGGGGCCTCCTGACCCCCACAAGACTTGCCAAAAGTCCAGCGGGGGTCCGGAACGACCTCCTCCGTCGAATCGTTTTTGTCTATGGCCGCCGCCATTTTGCGGCGGCCATTTTGAAAAATGGTGCCGGCTGAAGACAACACGATTCTATTGAGGGGACCGTTCCGGACCGCCGCCGTTCTGGACCACCGCCGGATCCCCAGGTAATTTAAAGCATTTGGGGGGGGGTTCGGGAGGGTGGGGGATTTAATTTAAAGGGTCGGGGGTGGGTTTTAGGGGGGTTTAGTGTGCTGGTTTTCCTGCCCTCCCCCTTCCCCCGATTTACGATTTTTTAACGATAAATCGGGGGAATTGGTATTGTATCGTGGCCCTAACGATTTTTTGATGATTTAAAATATATCGGACGATATTTTAAATCGTCAAAAAACGATTCACATCCCTAGTATATTCAGTCCCTTAGCCGTCTAAATTATAGCTGGATAAGTCATTACCTATCTATAATTGAGGTGGATAAAAAAGGGGATGTTCCTGTGTGTGTCAAAGTTATTCAGCTAACTTAGCTGAATTTCACTTATATCTGGTTAGAGGGTAAGTAGCGGTGTCATAAAATAAAAAAAAGAAGTAGCAGTAAATGGTCTAGGGCCGAGTTTTTAGCCTTCCCCATAAACTTTTCATAATGCTGCACACCCCCTATCCCAATCACCTTTCAAATATAGTAAAAAATGTGGTTTGATCCGAGGGTGATTCTTCCACCAAACCCCTTCCCCGGATCTATCACAATTGTAAAGTACTGCTGCCGCCAGTCCCTCCCGCCTCCAAGTGGCAGAGTTGAGGTGGAGTTTGGATTTGAGCACACATTTTTGATATGAAAAGTATGAGCGTAAATTCAGATGCAATATTTAACGCATTGCAAAGAGCAGGTGTAAGTTTGTGCAGGTTGGTTTGTACATGTACTTAGTGTTGCGTATAGTGGCTCATGGGACTTTCCCTGTGAGCCACCGCACTCACCCCCACTGCTGACCCAGAGTCGTTACCAGGCAGTTTGGCACCTATGGCCAAGTTAAAAACTGTGCCCTCACCCATTACTCAACATGTGACACCACGAGTTAGGAGACTCTATTAAATGTTTGTACAGCAATGCCCATGGACAATGCAAGGGTATTAGGCACCCTAGGAAAACCTTACAGCCTTGCACCCCCTGCTCAATCACAGTTAGCCTTCTCTCATCATTCATTGTAATTTCCTTTCTCAGTTACCTGTAAACCGACATGATGTGTCCTACGAATGCCGGTATATAAAAGCGTTAAATAAATAAATAAATAAATAAAATAAAAATCCTTCTCATACACATTTAAAAATTATGCATTTTGCTGGCTAACTTTTGTGTGATGTCAAAAAATTACCCTCTCTATGTGTAGTGCAGCTCTTACATTTTATGATGTCTGAGTCCAGTTTAAGACTGCATCTTATGGTTTTAAGGAAAATAAAATGTAAAATATATCCAGTATGTTATCTTGAAAGTGTTGGTGCATATCTCAGGAGCCTCTCTTGACTAGATGGTTTTAGTGAATACAGCCAGTCAGAGAAATCTAATTCATTTTGAATAAGTTGGGGTCTCCAGCAACCAACAAGAATACCCCTTGCAAATTTTCAGAATTGCTTATTAAACAGAACATGCATTGTGGATGACATTAGATAACTCATAAGTTTTCATGAAGAGAAACAGCTGAGCAAATTTGT
Organism: Rhinatrema bivittatum; assembly: GCF_901001135.1. Taxonomy (NCBI): domain Eukaryota; kingdom Metazoa; phylum Chordata; class Amphibia; order Gymnophiona; family Rhinatrematidae; genus Rhinatrema; species Rhinatrema bivittatum. The sequence continues at coordinate 190,461,107 of NC_042618.1, read as the reverse complement.
TCTGTTATTTCAGTACATTGGTTGGTTAAGTATATCACATGTGATGCTACTTATCCATTTCCTAATGAGATAGGTGCTGAGCTCAATAGAATGTTATGGGATTTTTTATTTTTATTATTTTGTAAATATATATTGAATTGTTTGATCTGTATTGTATTATATTTTATAAACTTAATTGTATCCCATGAATTGCATTGCATTTTATGATTTGTATTTTTATGAATTGTGTTGAAAACTGCTTTGACCAGTTTGTTGGAATTGAATCACTGGTCTATATGTGTAGAAACAGAATGGAAAAGAATGTAACCATCGGCAATCACTGCACTGTACATAGCTGCTACTGAAGGGGCAATTTTCAAACTGCCAACATTGCTGCACAGTCCGTGGATACTTTTTACCCACCTTTTTTTGCACCAGTTTTAAAAGTACAAGCATACTTTCACTTTGAAAATTACCCGTGGAAAACGTACCTGCAGAGATTTGTATCTGCTTTTTGTGTTGATAATTTTTCCAGCCAAAATTACTTGTATAGTTTTGAAAATCCAAAACGATGAGCATTAGTTTTCTCTTCGAACTCAATCCCGCTCTAGAAATGCCTCCCCTGCAAAGTGGGTAAAAGTATGCACCTAATAGAACTCTACGTGTAATTCCACCCACATACAGGGTGGGCAGTTTTTGGAAAGACAATTTCTACCTGTAAAATGCTTTTCACCCATGGAAATTTCTTTGAAAATTACCCTCTAAATGTTAGTCAATCATATTGCTTAGTTTCACAATTTCTTGTAACTATTCACTTTTAGTACATAATAGTGCATGAACAAATCAATTAATATTTATCATCGGGAAGCTGGCATGCCATGTGTTAAGCACTTCTGTTCTTGCGGGGTACTGACGCACTCTGCTCATGGGCATATACTGCTGCTGCTGGTTGGAAAATCTTTGGAGTTAAGCAGCCAAATTTTTCCGAGTGGAATAAAGTCAATAGAAGCCAACTGCTGGAGAAGGGCATTATTCATATTCAAAGTGTGTTCGTGGCTGCGGGATTTCTTTCTACTTGCAAGCCTACCGGGGATGTAACTTTGTGCATTTCATTTCTGCTGCCAAATACTTGCTATAATACCGCCGGTAAGCTGCACAGCTGAGAGTATTTCATCGGACTGCCTTCCGGGGTCTGACGTCAGTGGGAGGAGCCCAGTCAGACGCCTACAAGACCGGCGTCTGGAATCGAGTTATTTGCTGCGGGATTTCTTTCTACTTGCAAGCCTACTGGGGATGTAACTTTGTGCATTTCATTTCTGCTGCCAAATACTTGCTATAATACCGCCGGTAAGCTGCACAGCTGAGAGTATTTCATCGGACTGCCTTCCGGGGTCTGACGTCAGTGGGAGGAGCCCAGTCAGACGCCTACAAGACCGGCGTCTGGAATCGAGTTATTTGCTGCGGGATTTCTTTCTACTTGCAAGCCTACCGGGGATGTAACTTTGTGCATTTCATTTCTGCTGCCAAATACTTGCTATAATACCGCCGGTAAGCTGCACAGCTGAGAGTATTTCATCGGACTGCCTTCCGGGGTCTGACGTCAGTGGGAGGAGCCCAGTCAGACGCCTACAAGACCGGCGTCTGGAATCGAGTTATTTGCTGCGGGATTTCTTTCTACTTGCAAGCCTACCGGGGATGTAACTTTGTGCATTTCATTTCTGCTGCCAAATACTTGCTATAATACCGCCGGTAAGCTGCACAGCTGAGAGTATTTCATCGGACTGCCTTCCGGGGTCTGACGTCAGTGGGAGGAGCCCAGTCAGACGCCTACAAGATCGGCGTCTGAACGGCGCGATCGCCGTCGGCGCGTCGCCAAAGCCGCTCGCCTAAGGGGCGAGCGGCTTTGTTGGGCCTCGTTGGAGTTCGTTGGAGTGTTGTTGGATTAAATTGGTATATATTTTCTAGAAGTTTGAAACCTGCAGCCAACGGAATCTGGCTGTAAGGAGAAGTGTTTCCAGAAGATCTCATCCCTTCAGAGGTACATTTTCTTTTTTCCCGTTTTGTTGTTTGTATTTCTTATTAGGTTTTTCTCTCCTCTTGGTAATGCCACATACCAAGAGGAAGGGGAAAATAGTTACATCTACACCTGTTGTGGGCAATACTCAACAAAAGATTCCAGATCTTTTTGGACGATCCATAATACAGACACCAGGAGAGGAAGCCGCTGGAATTATAGTCCAGGAGCAGGGACTAAATTCCTTGACTTATGAGACATCTTTAAGTCCTGGTGCTCCCACAACACCAGATCCACCATCGGGAAAAATAGGAGGAGAATTTATATTCAAGGATCCCAACCTGAACTTGGTCTCTTTACCATCCTCTGAGAAAGGGGGAGTAGTGGGTGTGGAAAACCCACAACAGAACCCTGGGTCTCAGGGCCTAAATGACCAAAGGCAGGATTTTAGTACCGATTTGGTTTCTAGGGTAAAAGAGATGGAGGGAGGGCAAAGGGAAGTAGTAGCTGGAATACCAGTTATAGTGCCTAATAGGTTTACCTTGGAAGAAATAGGCGGCATGATTTTTTCTATGCAAAAATCAATCAATGATTTAGCAAAATTGGTTCAGGAAGGTTTGAATAATAATAAAATACTACAGTTAAGGACAGAAAAACTAGAAGGGGCAGTTAACAATATAGGAACTAAAACGGATGAGATTGAAAAAATACAATTGAATCTGATTAAATCAGAAAAAATGCAATTAACTAAATTGGAACAGTTGGAAAATCAAATCAGGAGGGTAAATTTAAGGATTTTAAATTTTCCTAGAACTCATCTTTTGTCCCCTAGGGAACTGTTTAAGAGTTACCTTTTAAAGGTTTTGAAATATACAGACACAACTTTACCAGTATTAACTAGAGTATATTATATTACTCAAGCCGCTGTAAGACGTGATTTATTAGAACAACAGCAGGGAGAACAAAATGATACAGATTTGTCAGAATTACTTGAGAAATCTTCCGATATGGAAATAAAATTACGTGCTACACTAATTGTGCAGTTTGCAGATGTTTCACAACGTGACACTATTCTTAAGTTATATTTTAAAAATCAAAAGTCTCTCTTCCATGGTTTTCCTATTAGAATTTTTCCGGATGTTTCTCTTAACACACAGTTAAGAAGGAAAGAATTTCTTCAAATGAGAGATAAGGTTATACAAAGGGGAGCAAAGTTTGTATTGCGTTTTCCCTGCAAATGTGTTCTGTTACATCAAAGTACAAGATACATATTTAATGATCCAGAGCAACTACGAATGTACCTAGATTCCTAACTCTATCTTAAACCTTAGTTTTTTTTTATTTTGGGAGAAGAGAATGTGTTATTATGGTTAAACACTAATAAGTTTAGAAATTTATTTCTATCATTTACTGCTCATATTTTTCTACAGCCACTTTCTGTAATTACTTTCGAGGTTGATTTCTGGGGTTTGTTTTTTTTTTCACAGATTGTATGTTTTATTATTTGAATGATATGTATTTACTTATTATTATTATTGTTCATACAATACTGTGTAATATCTACCTGAAAATGGAAATGTTTAATAAAAAAAAAAAAAAAAAAAAAAAAAAAAAAAAGTGTGTTCGTTGAGCCCCCTCACTCTGTTTTTTGGCTGTAGGTATCTCAACCCTATTGGAAGCCCTCCAGGCACCTGCCATTCACCTTCTCTTAGCCCACCACAGGACCAAAGGGAGCTACGTTATTCCATCATGGGGTACAATTTAATATGCATCTTTAATAAGAACAATGAAAATACCTTACTATATGCATATTTCTATTTTGTTTTCTTTTTAAAACTCTTACAGGGTTTCTATGATGAAGTTGCTAATCCCATGCTCCAAGACATTGAACTGCAGTACCCAGAAAATGCAGTTGATGATTTAACTCAGAAGAATTTTAAGAACTACTTCGATGGGTCTGAAATTGTGGTGGCAGGGCGTATCACAGACAACGATCTCAATTTTTTTACTGCTGATGTGAAAGCTCAAGGAGTAAGTATGCTATAGTATACTGAGGATGCTATAGTATACTGAGGATGCTATAGTATACTGAGGATTCTTATATCAAATGTTCAGGTCTAATATGAAATCAAGGCATCCATAGTGTTTTGGTTGATTTGAATTACTCTAGGTTTGAAAGTAAAATATGCAAAGTATTATGGTTGCTGTTTTAGTCAGCGTGAATGCACAGACATAAGGGTCAACAAGCAAGTTGTAGGCAATACCTTTCATTGGACTAAACACTCTTACAGCTTTTGAAAACTAAGCTGCGTTCATCAAATCCATGAGGAAACAGCACAGTTGCACTGGATTTAGGTAGTACAAAATCAATTAAGCATAAGATGCTTGCAAATATTAGGGAAATATAGATTGCATTACAATTACAGCTCAGGATAGGGATGGGGTAGGCTTTGGCAAAGGAGAGAGCGACAGTAGCACTTTACAATTTCAGGTGGCTTATGCCTGATAATGGATGAGAAAGTAAATGTCCTTATTAAGTAATTTGTGTTCCAAAGTATTTGACCATCTTAATGTCAAATGTTATGTGTAGTTGTGAAGTTCCCTTTAAGTACTCTATTTGTGAGATGGTTAAGGGAGTGATTTTCCCTTGAGATCTGTTCATCTGCTGAGGCGTCGCCTTGTCTTTCTCTGTAGACGAGTATGAGTGTGATCTCGTTGTCACAGTTTTACCTGTTACACTGACTCCCTGTGCCAAGGTTCAGCCTGCTGCACAGATTTCCCCCCACCAGAAGTCCTCAGTGAGCCTTGCCTATAGCATTGCCAAGGACATCCTCACTGGTTACACTATGCCTAAGCCTCAGCCCTATTTTACCCAGCCTTGTTCTTACCTTGTTATCTCTTCATAGAGTCACCCTTGGCTCTCTGACATGGCTTTCTTACCTTGCTCCATGCCTTGTGGCCTCCAGGCTTGCTCTTACCGTGCACCCTGTCTTGAGGCTTACTCAGCCCTTTCCATGCCTTGTGGCCTCCAGGCCTTATCCTTAGTGGCCTTGGACCTTCTGTATTGGTGCCTTTGGGCCTCAGTATTCTCTGTTCTATTGTCTTTGTCTGGTCCTGTTTTTGTCTGCCTTGTCTAGTCCTGCTCCCGTCTGGTCTTGTCATGCTTTGCCCAGTCCAGTATTCACTCCCTGCTCAGTATCCTGCCTGACTTGTCTGTACCCAGCTCCGGTTTCTGCTCTTTCTACTACCTAGTCTGTGTCTGCATCCAGTCCCAGTCCCCATGCAGTATACTGCCCAGTCTGCATTTGTGTCCAGTTCCAGCCCTTGCTCAGTATCCCGCTGCTCTCCTGCTCCAGTATCCAGTCCTCAGTTCCAGCCTGAGCCTGTCTAGCCTCATCCAGCCTGTCCCGCCTCATCCAGCCTGACTCAACTTTAACAATGATATTCTGCCAAAGAAGCCACTATCAAAGCAGTAGACCCCACCAGCGAAAGTTGTAAGCGGCCATGTTACTGGAGGAACCGTGGACTCTCCAGCAACCAATAGATCTGTCCTAGGCCTCCAGAAAAGGATAAACTGGTACTCATGACAGTGGAATTTGCCGAGCTGGATCAGGATGCTACGATAACTGGCATCTGGCCTTCCTCTGCCTGAGGCGGCAACCTGCCATCTCCCATCACAGGTTGAAAGGCACTTTTAGAATTGGCCAGTTGCTTTCCCATTGTAGATTGCTCCATCGGTTAGGGTTCATTAGTTCGATTTTCGCCATTTGCTCTACTGAGGCTTTTGGCTCGATTGATCTCAATGCCAATACCACTGCTATATGCACACGCTGCTCCTTGTGCTATACAGTTTGTCACCAGTGTGCCTCCATTTTTATATTCTGCTATTAGCTGTACATGGCAAATGTCTCTCACTTTGCACAACTCTCCCCTTTCTGGTGGGCTCTTTTTTTCCTGCTGCTTCCCCAGAATGGGAAACATAGCTATTTTAGCAATTTTCACGGTTTTACTTTATAACACTCACAGAAACAATACAGTTGCAAAAATGTACTTTATTCTTTTGCAACACACAGTTCCATATTTTCTCTGCCCTTGAGCATCAGATTGGGCACAATTTTGTGTAACCTTCTTTTTGACGGAGTCTACGGTAGTCCAAGGGCAAACAAAAGAATTTCTATTGGGGCTTTATTCTGCCACTTCCCCTTTTTTCCCAGGTCCCAAGGAACGTGTTCTTGCTATGGGGGAAAGACTTAAACTCTTAGGCCCAGGCAGTGAAGTGGAATCCATCCTGAAGTGGGTTATGGCCCTATCTAATCGTGGTAGTGCAACAGGAACAGGCAGGACATGGTGTGTGTTCAAAAGGAATTTTACGTTGATGTAGCAGAATTAAAATAATGTCAAATCAATGTGTTCCTTGTTATACTTCACATTTGTGTTCAATCTAGGTCATACATAGGGAACTCTCTCTTCTTTCCTCTGTGCAGGTGTCCTTTTCACTACTTTCTGGGAGCAGCTCACCCCCTTACTAGTCTGTGGAGCAAGGGTTCCAGCTGGGAAAGGATAGCTATTAAGGGGCTCCCATAAACCCTGAAAAATATAGTACCTGCCTGCAGTCCAACAGAGTCTCAGATGTTCCCAGCTTGCATCCTGCATTCCCCAGAGTAGAGATCCAATTGGGGTTCTCCAATCAAACTTGATTCTTCTACTCCAGACTCTTGCATCTGATGTCTTAGGGGAAAAGGTCCTTTCTTTGATACCAGCCAGGCTTCTCACAGCCAGCCTTCCAATGAAGAGGGGTGGTACAAACAATCTCCTCACCACAAACCGCTACTCTTTCAAAATCCCAAAACTTCACCACTGGGTGAGGAGTCACTCTAGACTTCTCACAGATGGGAAAGGTATTAAAAAAGTCTTCTCCCTCCTGTCCTTTGGTTACCAGCAGGAAGAGGATTTACCTGAGCACCAATAAAATTGGGAAAATCTTCTTGCTAAAGTCCTTTCTACTCCCAGGGAGGGATAACATTTACCAGGCAAGGAGTATACTAGAACTGAACAATTCGCCAAACAAAACATAGGAGCAAAAATCAGCTTCTTTCTTAACAAAACCAAACTTAACTGACCACACACACTAAGGCTCCAACCTTCCCTTTTGGACAAGGATTGAACCATTGCAGACATCCTCATGGGAAGGTGCTGCAGATAATGGTCCATCCCATCACTATCACCAACAAGGATAGGGATCTATGGCCATCTAGTGGGAGTCTAGGGGGTCCCCACAATCGTATGACCAAAACCATGCTGTGGAAGTATCTACTTACAGACACTACTGTTTTCTTCCATAACTGGAGTGAAATTCTAGGGAACAGAAGCTTGAAACATTTGGCCTTTCCCCATCCATTCTTCTATTTGGGGAAATCCATCAGTACATGGTTTCTCTACCTTTCACCTGATCCTTCAAGCATGCCTTGAAAAAAAAAAGCTGTGGTTCATAAAAAAGTAGAAAATAATAATAGAGTTTGAGGCACTTATCTTTGATTCAGATTATAATCCTATTATATTAAGAATAATGGAGCTTTAACCATAAGTGCATTCTTGAATTTTACAAATACTTTTTCTTTTAATTCTTAAAAGGCAGATAATGATTTGACTTTTGTGGATCGTATTAATGTGCAAGAAAGAGAAGATGCCATCAAACAGCTTGACTACATCTTTGGAGGCTTCACCGAGAGACTATGGGCATTTCTCACCATTCAACAGTTACTAAAAAAACGGTAGGTATATGTAATATTCATCATCCTTCATAATATACATCACCCTATTAGCCAAATCTTTGAATTATGGGGCCAATTTGGGTTGGAGTCTGTTGGTACTTTGAACACACGGACTTTGACCAAGTTTCAAAGCAAAAGTCCACTCTTAATTTAATTTTGAAACTTTCTGCAGATACAAAGTACCTGGTGACATTTGTACTTGCTTTTTGTGTGGATACTTTTAAAAGAAAAATAAAATATATACATTTGAAAATACAATCTATGAGGGTAATTTTCAAAGATCTACATATGTAAAAATTAGCATATTCATGCATAAGTAGTAGCCTGTACTTGTGTAATTGTTCTTTTATAAACATCAAAAGTATGCAGGTACTTTATGTTTTGCGTGCACATATTAGTGAAAATAAAAGGGGCAGTCCAGGGGCATTCTTGGGTGGGGCCAACAGTTACACGCAAAACTTTCTATTTTATCAGACACACGCATGCATTTGGCAACTTGCATAACTTTACAATTGCTAATTATCTTGCATTAATGCTATCAACCTTGTCTAGTGTGTACTGCTGGCTGGGTGGGAGGACTGGATGAAATGAGGGGAGTTCAGGCTAAAGAATCAGAAGGTTTCGATGAAAAAGGAAAGCAATAGGGCTCATCCTGGATCATCTTCTCCATCTTTGGAGGGTGGTTCCAGTTTCAGGTTTTAATGGAGGCAGGGGTGTTAAACCACATATTTCATTGTCCAAAATAGGTTGGTTCCTTTCAGCCCATTCTGGACTTACAGCAGGTCAACAGATTCCTCAGGGTGTCTCACTTCTTAATGGAGACCTTGAAGTCGGTCATAATGGCAGTCCGGTAGTGAGAATTCCTAACATCGCTAGACATTACAGAGGCTTATCTGCATATCCCTTGAGAGGAGCCCTAGAGGTACCGGAGGTTTGCAAAGTTAGGCAGTCATTATCAGTTTCAGGCTCTGCCTTTTGGATTAACTATGGTTCCATGAACCTTTTTGAACATTAGGGTTGTAGTGGCTGCAGCGCTCCAGAGAGAGGAGGTGTTGATACATCTCTATCTGAATGATTGGCTCATAAGGGCAAAGACAGAGCAAGAAAGTTTTTCAATCACAAGAAGGGTGGTCAAGATACTGCAGGGCCTGGGTTGGGTGGTGAACTTCTCCAAGTGCAGTCTGCTGTTTTTGTAAGAGTTGGAGTACCTGGGAGCTCTGTTCAATATGAAAAATTCAGTTGTGTACACTTGATGGATCAGCGAGTCTCCAAGCTTCAGCAGCAGGTGCAGGGCTTTCTGATGGATGACCCTCCAACAGTTTGGAGTTACTTCAGTTCTTGGGCTCTGTGTTGGCAGCATTAGACTTGATTCCATGGGCCAAGAGCACACATGCGGCCACTCCAGAGATCCACAATTTCAGGATTCTCAAAAGAGGTTGCCAGTGCTGGAAGGGGTCCAAGTGAGTTTGCACTCATGGCTGGATCACAGAAATCTGTTCTCCAGGGTGGACCTCAAGCCTTCTGCCTGGGTATTATTGATGATGAATGCCAGCCTAGGGAGCCCATTGCATGGGATGGGTCACTCAGAGCCTGTGTTCACTGGAGGAGGCAAAGTGGTCTATCAATCATTTGGAGACCAGGATGATCCGTCTGGCTCTGCAAAGTTTTGTATCCATCTTGCGGATTCAGGAAGTCAGGGTAATGTTGGACAATGCTACTGCAGTAGTATATGTGAATCATCAAGGGGGGACCAAGAGCCCTCAGGTCTCTGAGGTGTTAGATTTACTATTTGGGTGGAGCAGAATCTTATATATTGCAGGGGAGGAGAATGTGCAGGCAGACTTTCTAAGTCAACATGTGATTAATCCAGGGGAATAGACTTTGTCTCAGGAAGCTTTCAATTGATAGTCACCAGGTGGGGTCCTCCTTGGTGGATCTGATGGTGATGGACAAAAATGTGAAGGTTGGGAGATTTTTCAGTAAAAAAAACCCAGTTACATTTGGCTGGCAAAGATGCGTTGGTCCACATCTGGCCAGAAGAGGAGCTGCTGTACTATTTCCTCCAATACCATTAGTGGGATGAGTCATTTAAAAGATCACATCTCACTGGGGTCTGGTGATCCTGGTGGCCCTAGATTGGCCAAGGTGTTCTTGGTATGCAGAACTCATTCACTTGCTGAATGGAGAGCTGCTATGGCTTACACAGAACTGGAATCTATTGTGTCAAGGTCTCATTCTTTATGAGAATCCAGATCAATTTTGTCTTACAGCTTGGCCCTTGAGATGAACCATTTAATGAAAAAAAAAAAAAAGGCATTATTCTCCATATGTCATGGAGACTTTGCTTAAAGCCAGGAAAATATCTACATCTTTAGCCTATATTTGTGTTTGGAAAGCCTTTGAGCATCGGTGTTGGGAGTGGCAAGTAGGTCCTCAACAGGCGTTGGTGGAAGTTATTCTGAAGTTTCAACAAGACAGTTTGGATCTGAATTCTCTTAAGGTACTATTATGTTTTGGTATGGATGTGAACCCTGGGCTGAGATGAGAGGTGTCTCTGCCCACAGGGAGGAGCCCTGTGGGGTCTCATTAGGTGTGGCCTCAGCAGCGTAGGACACAGCTGTAGTAGACTTTTATTAGGCAGGAAGGAAAACAGAACCTGCAGAGCGGGTATATAAGTACAGTTCTGAGCAGTGGGGTAAACCCAGCTGTGATGATCCGGTAGTGACCCGCAGAGCGGGGTACACCAGGAAGTTCCTCCCGAAGAGTAGAGGTACCTCAGAGGTGCAGCTCCGGTAGTGGTGCACAGTGGGGAATGCCGAAGAGCCTGGGCTGAATGATAGTATATCTGAGGTTCTGGAGTCTGGAAGGAATCTTGCAGATGATGAGGCAAGGCCCTGTAGTGCAGGGTATGCTGGAACACTTCGTTGAAGAGAGAACTGTAGTGGCCAGAGGCACGGGGTACACCATGGGGTAGCTTCAGCAAGCTGGTATCATAGAGTCAGTAGTAAGGTACTCACAAAGGGAAGATCCAGGCAGAGTCCCAAGGCGTGAATCAGGTAGGTTTCCAGGCAGGAAGGCCCTCTGAGGAGCAGATAGCCAGGACATGGAAAGGCCCCCGAGGAGCGGGTACCTAGAGCGTCAGAACCCAAAGAGTAGCTGGAACGAAGTCCAATCGTAGAGTGGAAATTCAACAACAAAGAAACTCCTTGCTAACTCGTAGCATTAGAGGGCCAGTCGGCTTAAGTACAGCAGTGGGTTGACATCATCCAGAAGGGACGCCCCCGAGGTTCCCGCCATGATGTGTACAAAGGAGGCCCTTGTGCGCACGCGTGCGCACGCGCCTTAGATTCAAGATGGTGGTTGGCAGTGCCCATGCCGTCCTGAGGACGTAGGGTAGGTCGGCGTTTGCTAGCGGAGGCCGCCACTCTTCTGAGGATTGCTGGTGCAGGGAAAAAAGAGGTGAGCATGAGAGGTCGCACCCCTCTGCGACCGATGGGCGACCGATGGGCGTAACAGGTACAGGTTATGGCCATTGCATGTTACAGGGGTCGAGTGCTAGGTAGATCATTATCATCTCATCCAGACATGTTCTATTTTTTGAGAGAGGTTAAGCATATTAGACTCCCAGTGAGAAGTCAGGTTCCTTCTTGGGACCTGAATCTGACATTGTTGTTTCTGGCAGGGAGTCAGTTTAAACCTCTTTGCTCACTCTCCCTTAAATTGTTGACCTTGAGATGGTGTTTTGGGTGGCTATCTGTTCAGCCAGAAGAATTTCAGAACTTCAGACTCTGTCTTGTAGATCACCATTTTTGAAAATTTCCAGGGACATGGTTAGACTTCAGACAGTCACTTCCTTTCTTCCAAAGATAGTCTCTTTTTTTCATTTGAATGAGTCAATATATTTTTTCCAGACATGAAGGTTCTGATTATGGCAGACTACATTCCTTGGATGTCCAAAGGGCCCTTCTGCGATATTTGAAGGTTGTCAACACGTTTTGTATGTTAGATCAACTTTTTGTTTTCTTCAGTGGTGAGCGGAAAGGCTGTTTCAAAGGCTTCAATAGCGCACTGGATTAAAGAAGTTATCGTGGCAGTTTATGTTGACAAGAGTAAGTCTTTATCCAGGGAGGTCAGGATGTATTCCACTAGGGCACAGGCAGCATCCTAGGCAGATCTGCATTTGGTCTCTCTACAGGACTAATGAGTTTCCTCCCCTGCTTGAATTTCCAAACATTAGTGTTTGGATGTTTGAGGAGGGGAGGAGACTCTCTACTATGGAAGTGCTGAGAACATGGTTGCGGGATCTCGCCTAGTTCAGGAGTAGCTTGGGTACATATGTTTGGACTGGCCTGACGAGCACCTCTCTAGTTTATTTAAAGGGCCCGCGGCACCCTATGGCTGCTGGCCTTTTCCTGTAATGTCATCTGCCTGGGCCTATGTTAGGTGAACCCAGACAGTCAGGGCTCGCCTTAACTACAGGTGTCCACGTTTCTCATTGCTATTTCCTGATCCTGTCCTTGCTTCTGGCTCCTGTTCCTGTTTGGACTGTCCGACGCCTGCTCCCTGTCAAGACCTCTGCTTGTTCCTGACCCTCAAGAATATGCTGCCTGCCAAGACCTCTGAGATTCGTTGCCTGCCAAGACCTTTGCTCGTACCTTACCTCCGAGATACACTGCCTGCCAAGACCTCTGCTTACCCGACCTCTAGCCACGCCATCTGTCTTGCTTTGCCAGTTCCTGCCTTCAACTCACCCTTGCCAGCTAAGAGCTACACCTGCACCTAGACTCTGTCTCCTGGGACCCCATGTAAGTCCAGCCGGCCCCAGTACCCAAGGGCTCAACCTGAGGGGAACGTGGGCTGGTAGTGGTGAAGCGTCAGTGAGGTTCCAGGCTTCCCATTAGCCTCACCTGCCAATGGTGGAGACCTGTGGGGCTCCTCTCCACAGGTGGTACCAACTTCCCCTTGGCCAAATAATCCATGCTCCGTAATGCAGCCACCTCTAGCATACATGACCTAACTAATAAACAAATGTAAGCCGTGTCTCAGGCCTGTCGGCGGCAAGCAGGGACAGAAGAGGAGGGCGATGTTGGAGGTGCTCCCTCTTCATCCCAGGGAGGCCAGAGCCTGCCCCCAGCAGGGGGGGGGGGGGGGGCAGGCCGGATGAGGAAGGCCGGTCACGAGCTCTGCGGCTGCTGATGCAACAGCTATATGTAGACATAACAAGGTAATCATAGGGGATCGATCAAAGAAATATGAAATGTTGTAAGAGAAAAGATACATCCAGAGAGAATCCAAATTATTATTATTTTACAATAAATAAATAAAATGATCACTTTGCTTACAGGGCGTTTTCCTACAATATCTGTTAATACTGTTAATTCTGGATTTAGTGTTTCAGCTCAGGGAGATGAGAAAGAGAACCTGACAGCCCAGGCGCTTGACCTCTCGCTGAAATATAAATTTGTGACGCCTTTAACCTCCATGGTGGTGACAAAGCCTGAAGACGAGAAAAACAATGAGACTTTAATTGCAGACAAGCTAACAGAAGGTACAGTGATTTTATTTTATTCATTTGGACTTGATTCATTGTCTACCCATAGTTCAAGGCAATGTATATGATAAAACACTCAAACAAATCAGAACATTAGAGGGTTCTGTCTGTCTATCCATTATAAGGTCCATATTCAGACACAGTCCAGCTAAACCTATTTAGAGGTATATTCAATAGTGAAACAGCACTATTGAATATATCTGGCTAACTATAACCACCTAACTTTTGGACAGCTCTTTGGCCCAACCAGAGTTAGCTTCCTGGAACTTAGGCCCTGGAACTTAGGCCTAGATTTATCATTTTGCTTTGCAAGGTATTTATCACACCCACAATATTTCCAGTTTACAAGCTGAGAAGTGGCCAGACAGGCATTTCCATGTTTTGGGCTGCTAAGAGAGAGAAAGAGAAACTCTACATAAGGCTTGACTATTAGTCAACTATTTATAAGATTGTAGGAGAGGAGAGGTTTTGGTGGTGGTCTAGGGTTTGGGGGCCAGTTTTACATGCAGAGTCAGAGGTACGAACAGCACAGTACACATCAGTGAAGATTTGATGTGATTCGGAATGAGGAAAGGTACATAAAGATGAGATTTCTACAAGGAACTTTCGCCCTAGCTCGATGCATTCTCTACCTATCTTTCCTCATTCCGAATCACATCAAATCTTCACTGGTGTGTACTGTGCAGTTCGTACCTCTGACTGTGCATGTAAAACTGGCCCCCAAACCCTAGACCACCACCAAAACCTCACCTCGAGTTGCTAGTTGACCTTCCTCAGTGGTATAAATAGATAACAAATATGTATGCTACCTTAGAGGCTCTCTCTTCCTCCTCTTTAACTGGGATTTGCAATATTGTGAATCCCAGTTCAGGGTATATCATTATTT